>NC_133617.1:32388482-32710982 GCF_048593235.1 Sminthopsis crassicaudata | reverse complement strand
AAACCCTCTTTTGACATAATAGGATGAAGGGAGAATATTCTGAGGCTTCAAACAGCTGAACCAAAATTATCCTCTCTTACTCTGCCTGATTTCCCACTTGAAAAATATTCCTAGACAGTTCGCCTCACAGTGCCCAAAGAGATATTCATTTGATGCGAATTATACAAAAGCATCATCAGATATTATACAAGGAGACTCTAATGAAACAGGAACACTAAATAGCAGTGTTATAAATATTGCAGAAATGTACTATTCTTTTCTTTTAGGGAGAAGGTGATATAGTGGTATCCTTAGTTACCACCATCTCTTTTTGATCCCTATGTACATCCAAACAAGATTAGGAAAGACAAGGATGATAAAATGGGGAGGAATATAGGACTGGAAGCTCCTTGGAGAAGCTATCTCTAACCTGTGTGGTGGCCAATACCCATTCAACTCATCTGAAGGGTGAAGGGACATAAGGAGGCACAGGTGTTCAAAGTTATATTGGCCAACTCCCAGTGGCAATTATGACAATCACTATCGAGCTATTGCATCACAACTACCAAAACTTCTGAGTGGAAGGAACCTCAGAGACACCTTTAAGGCATGGTATCTTATCTTAGATTTTGAGTTTCCTGAAGGATAGATGAAAGTTGAAGATTTTTAGTAATGGGGAATTCACTACCTCCCAGAACAGCCCCATTCCGCATTTATACTTCACTATTTCAGAGGATGTATAATCACTCCTTTCAATGAAGCAGATCACAATTCATTCACATCTTTTTTTTATTGTATTTTATTTTTCCAAATACATGCAAAGATAACTTTCAACATTGACCTTTGGAAAACCTTGTGTTCCAAAATTTTTTGCCTCTCTTTCCCTCCCCTCTCCTCAAGTCAGCAAGCCATCTGATGTAGATTTGGCATGTACAATTCTTCTAAACATATTTCCTTATTCATCACGATGCACAAGAAAAACCAGATCAAAAGGTAAAAAGAAAAAAACAAGCAAATAAAAGCTGAAAATATTATGCTTTGATCGACATTCAGTCTCCATGGTTCTTTCTTTAGATGGATCTTCCCATCACAAGTCTCATCTCATTGTGGAAAAGAGCCATGTCCATCACAGTTGAGCATCATTTAATCTTGTTACTATATACAATGATCTCCTGATTCTGCTCATTTCACATAGCAGCAGTTCATATAAGTCTTTTCAGGCTTTTCTGACATCATCTTGCTCATCATTTCTTATAGAATAATAATATTCCATTACATTCATGTACCATAACTTATTCAGCCATTCTCCCACTGATGGGCATCCATTCAATTTCCAGGTCCTTGCCACTACAAAAAGGGCTGCCGCAAACATTTTTGTACATGTGGGTCTTTTTCCTGAACCAGGTCCTTCTGTCCTCATCTTTCTGAAAATCCTACATATGGGATCCACTCTAAATGCTGGGAACCTTTTTCTAGATCTCTTAGCATTGCATGTCTAGCAATGATAACTAAATTTACCAGCTGCTATCATGCAATGCAATTCTTCAGCTTTTTATGGGTAATATTTCATTTAATTCTCACAATTAAGGAGGTACAACAAGGATCTTGGGAGGGTGAGGGTTTGCTGAGCTTCAAGGGACAAGCAAGTGACTAAGACAGGAATTTAAATCCAAGTCTACCATTCCACTTTCCACTAAACCATACTTGTTGCATTATTATGTTGCCCCAGCCATGCTTCCCTTTTTATTCATCTCCTCTGCAGCTTCCTCAAAATCCATCCTTTTCACTTCCCTACCTCCCAAAATCCTGCTCTACCAAACTTCCAGTTCTAGAACCGTGAGCATTGAGAAATGAATGCTGCCATTGTCCATGGATAGGTTGCATCAATCTATTCCTCAATGCCTCCATTCACCATTCTTGTAACCTTTCTGGAATAAGTGCCCCTCTCTGGTGACTAGGCTTTTATGAGAGTGGCTCCCCCATTAGACTATAAACTCCTTGAGAGCAAGGATTGTGGAATTCCATGACTCTTATTCATATTGAGTCATTGAAATAATATTGTTGTTGGGCCCTTGGGCCCTTGTTTCAGGAAGAAGATTAGGGTAATTAAAAGCACTGAGCATTTCTCCATTCCTTTCCTCCTATTCAATTCTGGGCTTAATTCATTTTCTACTATAATATTTATCCAAGTTATATACAGATGGATCTGTTCTATGGGATTATTCATCCTTGCCATATAACATAATCTGGAAAAGCATTTTTCACTCACTTGATTATTTCCTTTGGGGATAGTCAGGCCAAAGAGTATAGGGTAAATGTAGGACTCATTGAGGGGAATCTGTACTGTTCCAGTGAAATCAGCACTGTTGTCATCTGAGAAGATGACATCTGGAAGCTTTGCATCTTTAAGGGACCCCGCTTCCATTTGGATTCATCTTTCATGAGAATGGCAGAAATATCTTTGGTGAATGTATCAATATTAACGAGAGACAGCATGGAATAATGGATAGCTGGAGTTAATTGACTCTGGGCAGATCACTTTACCTTGTCTGTCTCAGTTTTCTCATCTGTAAAATGAGCTGGAGAAGGAAATGGCAAACCACACAGTATCTATGCCAAGAAAATCCCAAAAGGAGTCATGAAGAGCGGGGCACAACTGAATTAAAACAAAAAAATAAAGTTATCTCCATAGCTTTATCTCTTTTAGGGAGAGTTCATGGTTTTGACACATGGACAGGAGATTCCTTTTTGGAAGGAGAGCCTTTAAGGCAATGGTTTGGTCTACCAAGTAATTTGTTTTTCCTTTTCAACAAACAAAAAGCACAATAGTATAAAATGAAAGAGATTTTTTTTCATGGATGTTTATTCTATCCTCCATGTTCACGTTCATGTGCTGCTTTTTGCTTGTGTTTGCATTCCCAGCATTTGACATTATCTGACAGATTGTGGTTGTTAGTGGGTCATGTCTGTCTTTTTGTGACTCCATTTGGAGTTTTCTTGGCAAAGATGCTGGAGTAGTTGGTTACTTCCTTCTCCAGCTCATTTTGCTCTGAGGCAATCAGAGTTAAGTGACTTGCCCAGGGTCACTGAGCTACTAAGGGTCTGAGGCCAGATTTGTATGTTCTATATCAGTGGTCCTCAAACTTTAAAATAGGGGGCCAGTTCACTGTCCCTCAGACTGCTGGAGGACCGGACTATAGTAAAAAACCCTCACACTCTGTCTCCACCCCTCAGCCCATTTGCCATAACCCTGCAGGCTGCATAAACATCCTCAGTGGCTGCATCTGGACCGTGGGCTGTAGTTTGAGAATCCCCTGTTCTATATCTTTCAGTCCATTGTGTGATCTTAAAGATAGAGTCTATTGTAAGATAGTGTTTGCAAAAGCCCTTTTCTTACTTTTATCAAAGATACTTGCAATGTGTGGATAGTTTCTAATACAGATTTTATAGAGATGAGAATCCTGGCACATGGAGTGATATTTACTAATATTTTTAGTTGTTTCCATTTTTTTAAATAATAAAACTGAGAGTGGCTAGGTGGTACAATGGCTAGAGTAACTGCCTTTAAAGCTGGCAGACTTAAGTTCAAATTCAGCCTCAGACACTTACTAGCTGTGGGATTCTGGGAGAATGACTTTACCCGAACTGCCTCTCCTCTTCCTCCCACCAGATAAATAAAATAACAAGACTGGTGGCTTCCCCTTACATATTTGGCAACCTCTCATGTGTCTGAAGACTTGATTGTTCAATGTTCTCCAACTTGTGTTGATCCTATGTGGATCCTTTCTGGAGTCAGGAGGACTTGAGTCAAACCCAGCTCCTCCTTCCATCTCCAATTTTTTTAGGGCCATTTCTCTTGCCTCATGCAGGCCAAACCTGTCTTAGATAACCTCTCCCTCAGTGGGAATTCCTCTAAGCTGAGTTGGTATTGGGCTGGGCTAAGTCAATCCTTTTTAGTTCCCATCATTTATCCAGTAGCAAGCACCAGAGCCAAATTCCCTCAAAGGTTCACTTAACAAAAACTATAGGGGTAAGATGGAGCTTCATTCCCACAACTAGATTCAGGTTGCTACTGTCTCTCTTTGTCTGTCTCTTTGTCTGTCTTTGTCTCTCTCTTTCCTTCCCTCTCTCTCCGTCCCTTCATTCTCTCTCTCTTTTCCTCCCTCCCTCCCCCTCTTTCCCTCCTTCCCATCCCTTTCTTTTCCTCTCTTTTCCTCCTTCCCTCTGTCTCAGTCTCTCTCTTTTTCTCTGTCTTCCTCCTTCCTTCCTTCCCTCCCTCTCTCTGCCTCTCTTCCTCCCTCCCCTTCTCTTTCTCACAATTGGCATAAGTAACTTGTCCAGAACGAGTATACATAGAGTTGAACTCAAGTCCTCCTGACTCCAGGCCAGTACTCTATTCTCTGTGCTACCTACATGTACCAACCATTTTCCATTTTGGGGGAGAAGGGTTCAGGGCATCAAAAACCTGCTCGAATATGTTAGGCCCAAGTTGCCCTCAACGGCTCAGCAAGTCTTTTAATTTTTGTTCTAATTTGATGCATCAAGTGGACTAGCATTTACAAGCTGTAGATAAAGTGCTGGATAAAGTAAATAGAGTCAGGCAACCAAATTCAATCCAGTCCCAGACACTTAAGTTACCTGTGTGACCCTGAGCAAGTCACTTAACTTCTATCTGCCTCAATTTCCTCATCTATAAAATGGGGATAATAATAGCACCTACCTCCCAGAGGTGTTGTGAAGTGTTGTAAAGATCAAATTTCTAAATAAATTTAATCAAATAAATTTCTAAGTAAACATAAATTATTATTATTAAAGGGCAGTGAGGTGGCCCAATAGATAAGAGTACTGGGCCTGGAGTCAGGAAGACCCATTTTGTGAGTTCAAATTTGACCTCAGAAACGTCCAAGCTGTGTCATTTTGTACAACTCATTTAACCCCAGTTTACTCATCTGTAAAATGAGCTGGAGAGGGAAATGGCCAACCATTCCAGTATCTTTGCTAAGAAAATCCCAAATGGGGTTACAAAACTGCAATATTATTATTAAAATATAACTAAATTTTTATCACCTTATTTGGTGCTTTATCTGTGTCTAGTTCCTCTTAAAATTCTTCTTGAAGAATCATAGACTCAATTGAATTATTTAAAAGAACATAAAAAAAGACTAAAATAGATACTAGGTCAAAAAGAAACAGAGTCAAGTAGGTCACCCTTGAAAGTAACATCCTGAAATTATTATATGCTTTAAAACATCAAGCTATATGTAATAGTCATAGTTTCATATACCCATTTCTGCTCTACTTTGAATATGGAAATGGTCAAGTTTTTTTTTTTTTTTTTTTTTTGCTGTTTATTTAGAGCAGAATGAAAAAATTATAGAGTCACAGACAGAACTAGAAGGGACCTTTTTAAAGGTCATGCAGTCCAACTCCTTCATTTCAGAGATGAAGAAACTCTGAGGCTTAAGGATGTTAAATGAATTGCTCAAAGGCACTCAAGAAGTAGCAGAGCTGGAATAATCCAGGTCCCTTAATTCCAAATCTTGTGTATCTTAATGCTGCACTATACTACATAATTTTAGATGTGTTGCTATTGTATCTTTGCTAGGATTTTATTCATATTAATAAATTATTATTAACATATTTCATATTAGTTAGTGACATTACTCTATATTATCTTTCTTAGCCTTATCCCTTCCTGATTTGAATATCAGGAACATATTTGTCTCATGAAGAAGTTGCTTGAGTTGGAAAGAGTTTTTAGATCATATGTATTAATTGCTCTTTAAACAGTAGATAAAATTTACTTATAAATCTACCTAAGGGTTTTCTCCTCCCTTTTGTCATTCATTTACAGCTCCATCACTAGGAGATGTATCCAAGATTGGATTAAGATTTTAATTTGGGTCTTAGTTTTTGGTTAATACAATTATTTCATAGGTGTGGGCAATTCCCAGTGTGGAAACTATTTAGTGCTGCAGATTAGCAACCTGTCTCTAAGTTATAGTCCTAAAATGTCAGGCAGAACATTGAGAGATTATGTGACTTAACTGTACTCACACAATTAGTATGTATGTGTATATATATATATATATATATATATATATATATATATGTAGTAGCTAATCACCCATGTCCCTTAAATTCTGAGTTTTTCTGGCATACAGTTGTGTATAGTAATTTCTAATAATTTTTTTTCTTATTGTTATGAACTGCCATGTTCATTTTTGTATTCTTTACAATTTCATCTTTTTTAAGTCAACCTAGGCTAATGGTTATTGATTTCTCTTTTTTTTTAAACTAGCTCTTGTTTTTTTAAAGTTCAATAGTCTTTTTATTTTCAATTTTATCTATTTCTCCCTACTTTTAAAAATGTATTCTTTTGTGATTGATAAGTTAATGGCTATCTAGGATTTTTGTATTGAATCTAATGGTTTTCAGTTTCCTTGTTTTCATTCTTTTATCCATATATATGCTCCAACTTATCAATGTTCTTCCTACATGAAATATAGCACCCCCAAAACTAAATATCATACCATTTGTCAAACAAGTTTATCTCCCTTATTCTAGACATTACACTTCTAAGATGACTTTTGACTTTCTTGGTGGTCATGTCACTACTGACAGCTGTACAACTTACTTCCAGACACAAGCCTCTTTTTGTCCCAATCTGTGGTGAATTGGTTTTTAAAATATTTCTTCAAGATAATATACCTATATTCGATTTACAAATATTTTACAATGTTTAACATATATTGGATTACTTCCCATCTAGAGGAAGGGGTGGGGGAAATTGGAACACAAGGTTTTGTAAGAGTCAATGTCGAAAAATTATCCTCACATATGTTTTGAAAACAAAAAGCTTCAATAATATATATATAAAGACAAAAAATACTTATAGTTCCTCAAGTTTATCTTATAGGGAGTAAGCAAGAACCTGGCAATTTGCTGTTTATGTCCGTGCCCTATATGTACTTCAGCTGTCTTTGAAGCAGCCGCCTTTGGGAAATGGCTCGCCAAATCCCTTCTGAATACAACCAGCCAGGAAATACCAAATGTTCTATCTAGCCCAAGCGTCTCATGAGAGGACAGATCTTTTAAAAGGCATCTGCTTCCTCTCCATCACTCTCGGAACTCAGTAGACAGTAGCTGCTGTCTTCGGGCTCAATGCATGGGACAGGAAATGAAGGTCTGGCCAAGCTTGTATTGATTGGCTTTTGATGGTTTTAACTCATGCAGAATAAAGGTCCTTGAGAACTCATAGGACATCTATGTTATGGAAGTGAGTTAGGGAGCAAGCCGAGTCATGGTAAGAGATTTCATTCTATTTTCCAAAAGTCTCTTGGGATAGGGACCCCCAGTCTAGACAGCTGGCAATGACCTTCTGATTTATTCAACAAAGTCGTTCTGAAAAGCAGTATCCGCCTCTGTGTCGGAGTTTTCATTAGTGCTCCAACCCTTGGGGAGGGGATGTCAATACACATCAATTTCTGACCATCACATCTTGTCCCCCGTTCTCAGTAATGGACTAGAACCACCACGGCCCTGATTTAGACAGTGCAAGGACATCTGAAGTAAGATGGGGCAGGCCTGGCTTCCTTCTGGTCCCTGAGGGAGCAGCTGCTGTGCAGAGTGCCCAAGATGGCTCGATGCTCTGACTAATAAGCCAGTTCCTTCTGCAATTGGATTGATTTTAGTCAGCTGGCAGTGTGACACTACCTAAATGTTTATTTTTGAACCATTTTTATTTAGTTAAAAAAAAAAAACAGAATGTGATTGTTGATGGCCAGTGGTCTATCTCTAAATTCTGAATAGCAAGTTAAGTTATACATTGAGTGAATTACTTTTTCCTTCCTTTCTTGTAATAGCCATAATAATAAGTACAACTGATAATCAGATAACATTTTATATCCATTTTCTCATTAGGTCCTCATAGGCTCATAGCTCCAAAGCTAAATGGAAGGAGCTTCAGCAGCCTTTCCTTTTATACATGAAGAAATTAAGGTGCAGAAGAAATTATCCTCACAGGTAAGTAAACACCCAAAGATGGATTCGAACCTAGCTCCTCATTCTCCAAAACCAGGTCTTTCTCTACTTTTCTTTGTTTGCATTATGATGTCCCTCATTCTAGAAAGGAATAGGCTTAGAGTTAAATCCAGCAAGGGTTAAATCCAAAGGGATTCTGGATCTGAAAGGAGGCTTCTTTTTTACATTTTTAATTCTCAACATTTTATTTTTTAGATTATATATGCACATTCATTTTCTACATATTTCTATATGAGTCATATTGGAAGAGAAAAATCAGAACAAAAGGGTAAAGCTACAAAAAAAAAATACAAGAAAAAAAAGAGGTGACAATAGTATGCTTCGATCCATATTTGGTCTCCATTGTTCTCTGGATGTGGATGGCATTTTCCATCTGAAGTTAGTTGGAATTGTCTTGGATGACTAAACTGCTGAGCAGAAGTCTATCATAGTTGATCATCACACAATCTTGCCATTGCTGTGAAGAATGTTTTCCTGATTCTGTACATTTCACTCAGCATTAGTTCACGTAAATCTTTCCAGGCTTTTCTGAAATCAGCCTGTCCATCACTTCTTATAGAACAAGAGCAGAATATTATTTTCATATAGCTTAACTTCTTCGCCATTCCCCAAAGAATGGGCATCCAGTCACTGGGAGGAGGCTTCTTAGCTGATAAATGAAGTGAGGGAAGTGGTTGGATTCAAACTCCAGCCTTGACGCTCCAGATTCAGTGCTCCAGGCCTGAGAGACTCGCCACAGCTGGTAAGTGGTGGTTCAAGGACTCGGTTCCTGCCCAGTGACCGCTCTGGCTCCTTGCACATCTAACCACCATGAGCTTTAGCTATCAGAAGGGACAAGGCAGCTTCCCCGCAGGGCCTGGGAGGAGGGAGGGTCCACACAGCCCCTCTAACCTCTTGGTTGAGGTTCAGCAGGAATGCTACTCGAGTTGATGGGCAGCAGGGAAGGTCATTCCAAAGGTCTGAGTTGCCCAACTCTGGAAAGCAGCCAGTCCCAGGAACACGGGGAAACAGCATTCCCTCTCCTAGCTTTGGGACAGTCCAGAAGGTTTGTGTGTGGAGATCTGCTCTTCCATTCTCAATGGAACCTAAACCTTGCCTTTTTGTCACACCCTTAGGATGATCCTTCCCTCTTCTCCTATCCCCCACATCCACTCAGCCTTATTGATTCTATTATTTCTTCTTCTCTCCAACACAATGGCCACTATCCTAGTCCACTTCTCAAGCCTCAATTTCCTCATCATAAAAAAATTAGATGGCCTTTATGATTCTTTTCTGGTCTAGATCTGGGATCAAAATAATATGAGTAAAAACACTATGCAAATGTCAGCTCTTATCATAGCTATACCAGAAAAGGAAGGGAAAATTAAATATTTTTAATTCTTAAAATTTTATTTTTTAGCTTATATATGCACATTCATTTTCTACATATTTCCATTTGAGTTATATTGGAAGAGAAAAATCAGAACAAAAGGAAAAAATCACAAAAAAGAAAAAAAACTGCAGGAAAAAAAAGGTGACAACAGTATATATACTTTGATTCACCTTTAGTTTCCATAGTTCTCTCTCTGGATGCAGATGGCATTTTCCATCCAAAGTTGATTAGGATTGCCTTGGATCACTGAATTGCTGAGAGGAGCCAAATCTATCATAGTTGATCATCACACAATCTTGCCATTGTTGTGAACAATGCTTTCCTGATTCTGTACATTTCACTCAGCATTAGATCATGTAAATCTTTCCAGCCTTTTCTGAAATCAGCCTGTTCATCACTTCTTATAGAACAAGAGCATACTATTACTTATTGTACTAATTTTACAATTATGTACAATTGGTTTGCAGCTTGAAATAACAGGGAAAGACCACTGGTCATCGAAACACAACACCTATCCATTAAAATAAAAATTTTAATAAATTTTTAAAAATTAAATTTAAATTACTAGCTGGGGCAGGTAGATGGTGCAGCCCTGAAGTCAGTAGGCCCCGAGTTCAAATGTGATCTCAGACACTTAACACTTCCTGGCTGTGTGACCCTGGGCAAGTCACTTAACCCCAATTGCCTCAGCAAAAAAAATAAAAAATAAAAATAAAAATAAAAATCAATACTTGGGGGATGGGCTGTTGCTCTGATTAATTGTATTTACTTGTGAGCCTGCTGTTTCATCGCAGTAGAAATGGGGACATTTTTCATTTCTGTATATTCTGAATCCTCAAAATCTAGGCCAGTGTCTGGCATATGACAGGCGCTTATAAATGTTTGTTGAAGTCTCATAAAAGCCTCTATACCCTTCATCTCTTTATATCTATCTCATGGCTAAAAAAAGGAACATGGCTGCAGTTCTAAATGGAGATCTCATTGCTTTGCTGGGTTGTATCAGAGAATCCCAATTCTAACCTTGTAGTATATTTGGAAGATGAGCTAATTCCAGTTTCACTGCACAGAGGAGGTAGATATTTGTAGATTTAAAAAGCCGTCCTGCATGAAAAGAACTGTTGAGTTGGAAAGGACCTCCTCTGTCTTCCTACTCAGCCATAAATCTCCCGGGGACAGCCCTGCGGAGAAGTCAGTGGTCCAGCCTCCTCCGGAGGACCACACATCCCTGAAAGTGTCCAGATTGCATCCGAAGCTGCTTCTTGGAAGGCAGCGATCATCTGCGTGTATTCTCTCCAAAGCGTCTCCAGGAACATCTTGCTGATTTGGTAATATCCTCATTAGGCCCTGGGCAGAAGCATAATTGATTCATGGTGTTTTGTGGGTTTTATAAAAGGACATAATCTAGCGAGCGTTTCAGGAATTTTGGCTTCTGCCGTCCCAGGTCACCGTGACCCAGGCGGATTTGGGGCACGCGGTTCCGTCTGATGTTCCGGAGGATGACAAAGCTCTTGGGAACCGTTGTTCCAATCGGAGCCCGGTGCAGGTGGGAGCGCTTTGTGTGTAATTGAGGGCTTGGCTATTTCATCTCGCACTTATAACGCCCACCCGTGTAGAAGGAAGTTGTTTAATTGGATCAAGGACTCCGTCTCCATTGTTGGCCTCCTAGCGAAGAATAGGACTTGAGGTCACGGATGAATGGGCGCATGTACGGAGTAAAACCGAAGCACATTTTCCCAAGTAAGATACCATCATTAGAGGCAGGAGGGAGTACGTGTGTAAGTGAACTGGAAAGAGAAGCTGGGGCCAGATTGGGGAACGGCTTAAATACCAAAAGAAGGGGACTTTTCATCTTATTCCAGAGGGAACAGGAAGCTACGTGAACAGGGGAGTGACATGATCAGACCTAGTCTTTAAGAATATCAATTGGGCACCTGAGTGAAGGCTGGGTTGGAGAGGAGTGTCGGGGCAGGGGGTTCTGATCAGGTCCGTTCCTGAAAGGGCAGTTGTGATTACAACCCAGCAGTTTGGATCTCTCCTCTGCACTTATCACTTTTATTTGGCCCCTTTGGAGCACAATCATTTGGGCACAGCTCATGAACATAATAGCTAGAATTAGATTGCCCCTACTATGTGCCAGGTACTGAGATACCCCCATTACAAATATCTCATTTGATCTTCACATCATTTGGCGGGGGCGATTAGGTGCAATTATTTCCATTTTCCAGATGGGGAAGCTGAGGCATGTAGTGGTTAAGTGATTTGGCCAGAGTCACACAGCTGGTAGGTGTCTTGAGGCTGAATTAGAACTCAGGTTTTTCTGACTCAGACCTGCGCTCTATCTAGTTGATATCATTCTCATGCCCCTCTTGCCCTGACTCAATTTGACTATAAACTCCTCAAAGGCAGGTTGGAATTGTGTCTTCTCGTATTTGTTTCCCAAACGTCCAAGATATGGAAGGTGCGAGGCAGAAGGCAGAATCACCGAATTTCAGATCAGGGAGGAACCTCAGAAGCTGCCCCGAGTCCCGTCCAAGCAACTAGCGCCTCCTGGCAGCTTTTGCTTGAGGATGGTCCTCCCTGCAGTCCCCTGGGGAGGAGCTGCCCAGGAGAGCTGAAGATGGGGAGCCCAGGGACTCTCTGCTCTCCCTTCCAAGGCTTCCCTTCTCCTTGCTGGCCAGTCCCCTAGTTCTCTCAGTCAGGCCTTATACACCATGATCTCTAGGCCTTTCTTTATCCCACTTTTGGGGGCTTTTCTAAAATTGGGTACTTAGAATATAAGCTCTCATGTCCTCAAGTTGTGTGGCAGCTAGGAGGCCCTGGAGTCAGGAGGGCCTGAATTCAAATCCGGCCTCAGACACTTCCGAGTATGTGGCTGAGCATGGCCCTTCACTGATCTCTGCCTCAGTGTCCCCATCTGTAAAATGGGGATAATAGGAGTACTTACTCTCCCCCTGGGTTGTTCTGAGGATCATAAAGCATAAAGCCAGCTGACACCTTAAGAGGACTATTTTGAGGAAAGCGTTTTGCAAACCTGAAGATCTATGGAAATGTGAATGATTGCTTCACAGAGTAAGCCTGCTGAGGGGATTCATGGCCCCCGCTCCACACTTGCAGGGTCATCCACCCAGAGGAGACAAGAGAGCAAACAAAATGTGTTGGGGAGATCCAGGAGGGGGCAGCCCAGGTTCTGTTTGGATGTATTGGTGCCAGCTGGGAGGTCGGTGGTTCTGGGCAGTGCCCATGGGCAGCCTGGGCAAGGGTGCCAGCTGCCGAGGTTCCTGTTTGTACTGAGCATGGTTGTTGGTGCTCCAGTTAACGGCCATCCCCATCTGCAGCTGCAGCCAGTTCTGGAAGGTCCCCGCCCCTGAAAATAAAGGGTACCCGGGCATCCCCACCCTGCCCACGTGGAGGCTGAGGACGTACTTGGGCAATCATGAGTAACTTAAAGAGAGCTGACATGGGCCACATGTACTCCTCTGGGAACGAGGCTTGCAGAGGAAGTCTGAGAGAGAAGGTGCTTCCTGTGCACTGGCTCTCCTAGGCCCTGACGCCCACCCTACTCAGCCGTCACACTCAGAGGCCCGTCTCTGTCCTGGAAAAATCACCTCCAGAGAACGGAAACAGACCCAAAGAGCTCTCTGCAATCTACAGCTTATCTCTTTAATTTTCATGTCTCATATTTAACCCAATTCTCCAGTTCATTGGCTCTGTCAACTTGCAGTACTCTGGTCTTTCCAACATCTTGGTTGTCATGCTTTACAGAAATTTCCTTGTGATCCTAAAAATTCCTAAAAGGGTCAGCGGGGTAAGGGGTGGAGGGGAAGAGGAGGGGAGTGAGTTAAGTGGAGGGAGAATCTATAGGGAAAGCAACATCTTTGGGTGGAAGACCAAGTGTTCTGTTTTCTGCCATCCCTCCCACTTTGGGAGCATTTTCAGAAGTCTTCGGGAATGGGCAAGCCAAGAATATCAGCAGTGAATATCTCAGCAGTGATTTCTTCCGGGAGCTCTTCCTCCAGACGAATGTTAGATCCTGGATAAACAAGATGAAACCAAATGGCCCCAGAATGATCAGGACCCACTTCAGGGGGGGCTCAGTAAATATCAACAACATTAAAAGGGTTCTGTTCTAGACCCTGGCTTTGGTTCCTTGAACATCATTGTGTGGAAGCTGGTTAAAATCCCATTTTCAACATTGTGAGGATTTAGTCAATTTTCTGCAAACTTCATTGAACAGTCTTACATGGAGAATCGGAGTTAATTCTGGCTCAAGATACTTGGTAAAAATTTTTTAAAAAGCCCAAATAAAGAACAAATGGAACATAATAACAAGGATAACTCATGCTTTCAAAGCACTTTACTGGTAGCAAAGCACTTTCCTCCCACAAAGAACTACGTAGATAACACAAATATTATTATTCCCATTTTATAGTTAGGATAAAGGAGGCTTAGAGAGGACACATTGCAAGTATTTTCGGAGCTGCCTCGATGAATCTGAATCTCTGCAATGGAAGGATCCTCCATGCCCAATAACCTTAACCTGAAAATTCCCTCTAAAACAAACACCCTAGATGAGGGATCCTCCAGGGCCACATAGAGACTTCAAAGTGAAGGGGAAGCCACTGTGTCCTAGGACTACTGACACTTTTCATTGTGAGGAAGATCTTTTAATAAACATTAAACATAACTCTTTTCCCCACCTTCTACCCATTGTTCTCCACTCTGCCCTTCCAGATCTCAAGCCCTCCAAGTCTTCTCTGTGGCAAACACCTCTTGTTCCTGCAGCCACTTCTCATGCATCCTGCTCTCTGCCTCCCACTTGCCCAGCTCTGTTTGAGTCTTTCTGAAAATATTCCACATGCTGGTTGTCAACGCTCCTTACTACAGACCTGTAAGACTGGCAAAGCCCCTATTCTACCTTATCTTACCTAAGTCCTAAGGAGGAAGAGCTGCCCTTTTCATGGTGGCTAAGAACTGGAAGTTGCAGGGATGCCCATCAATCATGGAATAGCTAAAGGCTGAACAAGCTGTAGCAAATGATTGTGATGGAATATTATTGTGCCATAAGAAATGATAAGGAAGATCGTTTCTGGAAAATGTGGAAAATCTCTGAATCCAAGACCAGCCCTCTGTCCCCACTCCATCCACCAGCCCCTCAGAGCTGTCAAAGTTAGAATGCTTGCGTTTAAAGCTGAAAATGACCAGCCAGTCTAGACTACTCTGGATTGGTCTGGATTTGAAAACTTGGGGTTAGTATTATTGACGTCCTTCTCTCTGACGTCTAAATAGTGAGAGACAGCATCTCTGGGAGCTCTTCCTCCAGATGAATGTTAGACCCCGGATAAACAAGATGAAACCAAATGGCCCCAGAATGGTCAGGACCCACTTCAGGAGGGCTCCATAAATAGCAGCAACAGCAACATTAAAAAGGCCACTGCAGAGGATCAACCTGACTCGAGACCCTACCACCCCCCCTGCTTTATTTTGGATTTATACAGAGCCCAAGTCTGACCGTGCCCTCCTCTTAGCCAGTGAATGTCAGTGGTTCCCTGACTCAGCTCCAATGCAAGACAGAAAACCTTCTCTGTCTTCTAAAGCCCTTCTCCACCTGGCCTCCACCCATCATTCCAGCCACTCTGGGGTCGGATGACATGGGCCGCCTGGCTGTTACTTGAACAAGATTCCAGCTCCCCAGTGCTCTCCCCTCTCCCTTTCTTCCTTTCCCTGCCCTCTGTCCTTCCCTTCCCTTCCTTCTGTCCTTTTTTTCCCCTTTCCCTTTCCTTCCTTTCTAATCCCTTCCTTTCTTTTCCTTTCTGACTTAGTCTCTTCCTTAGCTCAGTTGAGTTAAAAATGCAGTGACAGAGCCAGGTCACAATACCATCAGCACATTTTTCTGAGCTGGCTACTTCCCTGGCCCATAAGCAGCCTGGCAGCCCCGGGTCCTGGCACCCCACCTTGGTATTACTCCTACTGTGGCCACCTGATCCATTCTTGTCCAATGGCACTCAAAACTCCCGAACTCAAGCTGCCCACCAGCATCAGTCTTGTAACCCCTCCCATAACTGCACATTTTCACTGATGGCCTCCATGCTTAGAACTCCCCCTACCTCCTGCCTTACTTAAGATCTTGCCTCCTACATGAAGCTCTTCATGGTCCCCCTTGCTGCTTGTGCTTTCCCTAGTCTATCCTGTCTGTAGCTTATCTATATACAGTTATTTGCATGTTTTTCCCCCTTTAGGCTACATACTTCTTGAAGGCAGGGAACTTTGAGTCCTCACGACTTACCTTAAGTGTCTAGCAGGTGATTAATAAATACCTATTGACTTGACAGCTCAGCCCTCAAGGAGCTTACTTACATTCTTTAAAAAAAAATTCAAATTAAAAAATGTTTTTAATTACATGTGAAAACAATTTTTTCTTTCCTTAAATTACGAGTTCCAAATTCTTTCCTTCCCTCCTACACCTTCCCCCTCATTGAGAAGGCAAGCAATTTGATATAGATTATATATGCAGACATGTAATTCGTATTTCCATATTACTCATTTTATGAAAGAAAACACAGAAAAAAAAACATGAAAAAGCCTATTTTGGTCTGCATTCAGATTCCACCAGTTCTTTCTCTGGAGGACAACATTTTTCGAAAGTTCTTGGATTTTTATATTTCTGGAAATAACTAAGTCATTCATAGTTATTCATTGTATAGTATTGCTATTACTGTGTACAATTTCTTTCTGGTTCTGCACTTTACCTTGTATCAGTTCATGTAAGTTTTTCCAGGTTTTTCAGAAAGCAGCCTGCTTGTCATGTATTATAATAACACAACAGTATTCCATCACAACTTATTCAGTCATTCCACAATTGATGGGCATCCGCATGATTTTCAATTTTTTGTTACCACAAAAGAAGCTGCTTTAAATATTCTGGGACATATTAAGTCCTTTTCCTTTTTCAAAAAACCTCTTTGGAATACAGACTTAGTAGTGAGTAGTAGAGATCAAAGTAGAGGTCAAAGGAGATGTTCAGTGTTGTAACTCTTTGAGCATAATTCCTAATACTCTTCAAAATGGTTGGATAAGTTCACAATTCTGCCAACAGTGCATAAGTGTCCCAAATTTTCCATATTCCCTTCAACATCTGTCATTTCCTTTTTTGTTAGATCAGCCAATCTGATGGTTGTGAGATGGTACCTCAGAATTGTTTTAATTTGCATTTCTCTAATCAATAGTGATTTAGAGCATTTTTTTCATATGACTATAAACAGATTTGACTTTTTCATCCGAAAACTACTTGTTCATATTCTTTTGACTTTTATCAACTGACCTTTATCAATTAGAGAATGATTCATATTTTTATAAACTTGACTTAAGTTCTCTATATATCTGAGAAATGAGGCCTTTATCAGAGAAACTTGCTGTAAATTTTCCTCCCAGTTCTGACTTCCCTTCTAATCTTGGCTGCATTGGTTTTGTTTGTGCAAAATCTTTTTAATTTAATGTAATTAAGAATTATCTAAACTTACATTCTCCCAAAACCAATGACATGACATGTCCACAGATATGTAATATAAAGCAGGGTTAATAATGAGGGAAAAACAATTCTGATGAGGCAAATGGTATCAGAAAAATCTGGGAAGACTTAAATGATTGATGCAAAGTAAGCAAAACCAGGAGAATAAGCTATATAGAAATAGCAACATCGTGATGATAATCAAGTGTGAACTCTGATCAATACAATGAAACCGAAGAACTCAGGGTGAAACATGCTGTTCCCCTCCAGATAGAGAGCTGATGAACTCAGAGTGCAGAATGAAACTTTTTTCTTTCTTTTTCTGGGGGGCAGGGAACACAGTTAAGATGGAAACTTGTTTTGCATATCTGTACATATTTATAATAGGTTTTGTTTTTTTGTTTCTTGTTTTTGTTTTTGTTTTTTTTTTTTATTTCTCTGGCTGGGAGAGTGGATAGGAGGATGGAGAGAATCTGAAACTGAAAAAAAAATCTGTGCTTTAAAAAATGAATTTTTAGGATTGTGCATATTTAATTTATATCAGGTAGTCTTGGGGAAGAGTCTTGGGAGGTAATGGAGGAAGGGAGAAAAATTTAGAATACAAAGTCTTTCAAAAATGAATGTTGAAAACTATCTTTACATGTATTTGGAAAATAAAATACTATTGTAATTATCTGAAAAAAAATTTTTTAAAAGAGAAAGAAAAATTTGAAGAGGGAGAGAACACTTTCAGGGGTGTGTGTGTGTGTGTGTGTGTGTGTGTGTGTGTGTGTGTGTATGTGTGTGTATTCAGAGAAAGCTCCACTGAGGAGGCTACAATTTAGCTGAGCCTTGAAGGAAGAGTTCAATTTTACTTTTCCTTCTCTTGGAAGGAAGAGCTGAGAAGCACATACACTCATTTACACAAGCACACACATATTCTGTGTGCAGGAGCACAGGGACCCGATTAATTAAAAACAATATTTGTATGTATTTAAAAATTCTGGGAAATGCTAAAGTTTTTCAGGAAACCAGAAGTCCTGTCATTTCTTTCCTAAGGATCCCTTTCTCTGTAAAAATCCTTCACTGTGCCCTGCTCTCCATCCACTCAAGCAATGGGAATGAGGCAGTTTGGTACACTAGTCCCAAGTCCAGGAGTCTTTTCCATACGATGGAGTCTCTCTCCATCACCCCCATTCTCTCTTTTGTCTGACAGGGAGATGGGATCCTTTTCCTTGCCAAGGCTAAGCCCTCTATTTACGCCTTTGATGCTTGCTAGTGCTTTCTCCTCTGGGAGTTTTGCCCCTTGGATCCTTTCTTCTGCCCCTCTCACCTCATTTGCTCATTATCTGCTGCTCCTTCCTCACGACTTACAGTGTGTCTATATTTCTTCTACCCTTAAAAAGGCTGCTATGGATGGCAGTGATTAGAGCATGGGACCTGGAGTCAGGCAGACTTAATTTAAATCCAACCTTAGATGTGTACTAGCTATATGATGCCGAGCAAGTCATTTAATCTTTGCCTCCCCGAGTTTCTTCATCTATAAAATGAGGATAATAACAAAACCCATCTCCTAAGGCTCTTATGAGGATAAAACGAGATACTCTTTGTAAGGTGTTTTGCAAACCTCAAAGTGCAATATAAATGCTAGAGTTGTTTTTACTGGGTAAAAAAGTTTCCTTTGAAGCTGTCATCCCTTCAAAAGGGATTATTCTCTCTCTAGAAAAATAACTTTTATCTGTTCCTTTCACTTCCTTTCCATTTCTCTATGGCTTGTAATCTGGCCTATAGTCCCACCATTGGTAGATCCATAGGTTTAGAGACTTATCTTAAAGACAATCTTATAAGGGCCATCAAGTCTGGCTCCCTTGTTTTTTATTTTATTTTTGTGAGGGGTTAAGTGACTTAGCCAAGTAGTAAGTATCAAGTGTCTGAGGGCCGCCTGATTCAGAGCCAGTGCTTGCTCCCCCCCAGCCCTTTATTTTTACAGGGAATCTGAGGTCCAAAGTCTCTGATTCCCAGCCCCACAGATACAGGGGTGCTCCCCTCTTCCACCAATGCCTTTTGAAGCTCAAAGTCATATAAGCCAGCTTCTCTGACTTCACATCCAGTACCCTTTCCCTTCTACTACACTGCCTTGTATTTCCTTTCAAAGCTACCGACCTTTTCTTACCTACTGTTCCCACTCCTAGTCCTCCTTGACCTCTGGACAGTTTTTGACCCTGGTAATCCCTCCCCCTCCCTTGGCACCTGCTCTCTCTTTGGGTCCTCCCTTCCTGCTTATCTGATCAGTTGTTGCTCACCATTGTTCCATCTCCTGCCCCTGGATGTGTGCATCCTTCCTTCAAGGTTCTGAAAGTCCCCGGTTCTGATCTTCTCCTCCCCCCTTTATATCTTGGCAATTCCCCTCAATTTCCATGGGTCCAATGGTAATCCCTATGAAGAAGACTCCTGAACGAATATATTCAGCCCAGTCTCTCACCCAAACTTGAGATGCTTTTCACCAAACATCTGGACCTCTCTGCCTGAACGTTCCCAAAATGCCTCAAATTTATTACGGGCAAAATTTTTTGCCTTCCTCTCCTTCCAAAACTTTCTGTTTCCATCGAAAGTACCCCCATCTTTCCAGTTACCCCAATTCAGAACCCCAGAGTCACTGTTGGCTTTTCTTTCTCCCTTACCCACCAGCTGCCAAGTCCTGTTGATGCTCCCTCTGTAATTCCTCTTGCCTCTGATCTCTGCTCTCCATTTTGTGGAGTTACATTAGTTCAGGCCCTACCAACCTGCCTAGATTATTTCCAAAGCTTCCTGATTGCTCTCCCGGGTGTTTTTTTTTTTTTTGTTGTTGTTGTTGTTGTTGTTGTTGTTGTTGTTGTTGTTTTTTTTTTTTTTTTTTTTTTTTGGTTTTATTTTGTTTGGTTTGGTTTTTTGTTTTTATTTTGTTATTGTTGTTGTTTGGTTTGGTTTGGTTTGGTTTTTTTGTTTTTTGTTGTTGTTGAAGTCAGTCAGAGTTAAGTGAGATCACACAGATGGTAATTGTCTGAGGTCACATTTGAACTCAGGTCCTCTTGACTCTAGGGCTTTATTCACTGAACCACCTAGCTGCCCCTCTTCCCTCCTTTTTACTCTCCCTGTAATCCATCCTCTGCAGTTTCCACCATGATCTTCTTAAGGTAGGGGTCTGCCTATATACCCTTCCTCACTCAGAAATCTTTAGTGGCTCTTTCCTTATAGCCTCCATAATAAAATAGGGGGGTTCCCCAAGTCTCAATGCCATGGCACACACTAAGATTTTTTGGACACCTTTTACAATTGACCCTCACTGACATTCAAAGCACTTTACCTCAAGACTCCTGCCCACCTTCTTTACACCCACATTTTACCTTGTACCCATTCTATGTAACAAACAAACTAGTCCGTTTGCTAATCTGTCTCCCCCCTCTATAATTTGCATAGGCATATGCATCCCCTCTTAGCTACTGAGCTTCCTTCAAGGTTCAGCTGAACTTCTTCCTCCTCTGAGAGGTCTTTCCTCTAAATGTTAATACTCTCCCTTCAAATGAGCACCCATTTGCTTATTTATGTTCATGTTTTACCCTCCTCCCCCAAATGTCTTTTTTGAGGAAAGGAGCTATTTCATTTTTATTTTTGTAGCCCTAGCTCCTGGCATGGTACCAGGCACTGCACTGTATATCAAAAACAAATAAAGGTTTTGCTGTCTTAGATTTGAATTCTGCCTCCAACTCCTTTTTTTCCCCTGAGGCAATTGGGGTTAAGTGACTTGCCCAGGGTCACACAGCTAGGACGTATTAAGCGTCTGAGAACACATTTGAACTCAGGTCCTCCTGACTTCAGGATGCCTCCAACTCCTAACTAGCTGTGTGAGCACAGATTATTTAACCTGACCTTTAGTTTCAGCTGTAAAATGGGGATAATAATGCCGTATTACCTCCCTCCCTCTTGTAGCACTACATACAAATGAATTTGGCAATATTATTAAGAGGGGGACAAATATTGAAAAGCAAGACAACACAAAATCAAAAAATTAAAATTAAAATGCTCTCACTGGAAATATGCATTCCTCTCTAACATGCTCTTGGATAATTTGGTTAAAACTCAACTAGTCGCAAAAATCAATGCCCTGCTGGTTCAGAAATGCATTTGTTAGTGCCTGGGCAAAGTGGAAAATCACATGTACCTTTGTAGTCCAGGGTGGCGGGTTCGGATTTCCAGCCCTCTGGATTCAGTCCAAACAGCACGGTGAAGCAGTCTGACAGCTCTTCCTCAGTCATGTGCTCCCCTACACCCCATCAGTGAAAAGACACAGGGTTAGCTGCTAAAGGGGGCTGTGGACAGGAGGGCGCTTGGCTAATTGGCCGACACCACCCCAGAGAACCCCAATCCTCTGTGGGGTCATTATTTCATCACGAACCCCCCTTACACGGCCTCTGACCTGCCTGCCCCTCTGTAGGGAGGGTTTCATGACTGGCTGTGACCCCAAAGGCAAGCTCAGCCCCACCAAAGGCTGACCCCTGTGGGGACAAGCTCCTTCCAGCTCAGTTGGGCTGATCTTTGGATGATGGCAGAAGTTCCTACCTACTCCAGCTTTCCTCCTTTGGAGAAATTCGCCAAAGCTTGCGGATGCAATGGCCTCAAGGACCCAGTCCCAGGTGATGGTGACTGGAAAGTGAGGGGCAAGTTCCCAGATTTAAGGTGAGGGGCAAATAAATGAGAAGTCTGAGGGTTATGCCCTTTTCCCCCCAAAAAAATATTAAAAGACTGAGATTGTCTTTTAATATTTTAAAATGATTAAGTTTTAATTTAATCATTTGTGTGTCAGAGCGATCCTTGTGGAGTATTGACGGAAGAGCGCGGCCCCGAATGGCACAGGAGAGGAGGAGGAGAGGCCTTCTGAGCCGGCATTCTTGTGAAGGGCTCTCATCAGTTATTTCATTATTTCCTTAACTGGAAAAACAAGCCTCTTAAATGGCGTGCAGGTCAGTCCTGCGTCCCACAGACTTCCCGGGAGCTTTTAATGACACCTCTTCAATCCTTAGGTTTGGACTTACGGGTGAGGGCGGGGGAGAGGTTTTAATGAGTTAACAAGCTAGACTACCCTGGGATCCCTTTATGAGACACAAACACTTCTCCGAGTTAAGAAGGGAACAAAGCAATTGGCTGAGCAAACAAATTAGCTGGAGCCTGTGGGAGCTTTAAATAGCTAAGCCCTGGACAAATTTCAGTAGTTCAAGAGGGAAAGATCACAAGCCTTCTGCGGACTGAGGACCACGAGGGGCGGAGGGAAGCCCCCGTGGCTCGGATGGGGAGCCCATCTGGCTGTTAGCAGGTATAGCCGATTCCCCCCAGGTAGTGGGCCAGGGCAGGAGGCCTTTTCAGGACCCGGGACCGAACCCAAAGAGCCAACTTCTTTACACAGAGAGAGGCTTTCCAGGGTCTGCAGTACCACAGTCGTGGGTTTCCTTCTCCATGTTGTGTCCGTGATACTACACACGACACTGTCCGTGTTCCCCCTTCACACAGACGTTATTTGTATTTGTGGGAGATTAAGTCCAGGTCTAGGAGAGGAGCATCCCCTAACTGCTTGCTAGGCCACTGGAGTAAATGACTTCTGATTTATCGTTCCGGGCTTGTCAGTGCAGTGGTAGGAGTGGGGGCTCCCCGGCTGCCCCTAGAACCCAAGAGGCCGCCTGTGGTGGGCGTACCCCCACCCAAGAGTGGCCTGATTACACTGGGCCAGGTGATGCTTCCACACCCTTTTCAAACACACAGGAGACCTGGAACAGAGAGCGCTAATTCAGGGTGCTCAAATCAAGGAATGAGTCACCAAGGGCCCAAACAGGGCACTTCCAAAGCACGGGCCCAGAGGGCTCCTCTTCCTCCTCTCAGGCTTTTTCCAGTGGGAACATCCATATTCAGCCTCCATAAACAGAGCATTATTATATAAAGGAGGGCCCTTGTTAACCATTCATCTCCAAAGGACTTATATCCTTGGATAATCCAAAAACTAGACACGGATCTGAAGGACAAGGGTCTCCATTCTTCCTCTGGCCTTCACTCGCTGTACAATGGTGAGCAAGATCCTAGATTTCTCTGAATTCCCATGAAGATGCTACTATCAATCACAGCAATGTTGTGATAAATATGGAGAGCCTTTTGCAAATCTGTGAGAGCTCCGGCAATACCAGTTACAATCATCATTTCATGATGGAGGTACACCTTCTCCTCCTGCTACTTCACAGACTGAATGCAACCCGTGAGCTCATCTTGGGGGACTGAGGCGTCCTGACCTAAGTCCTTCCCTGCACATCACCCCCTGATCCCGTGTACCTCAAACAACACTTTGTGTTATTCATTGCTCGAGAAAACGGTGGGTGGGAGGATAACATGTAGTCCACTTGGGTATATACACTGACCTTTGGTTAGAAGCAGGTCTAGGAAATGTTCTCTCTCAATAGCCATTTCTCCATCCTCATTAGGAGTGCCAAGAATTTTGAAAGCTTTTCGTATGTCACTCATGGTTTGACCAAAAGGTGGCCTGTGATTGATGTAAAGCTTCACAAAATCTGGCAAGTCGATTGAATCAGCAAGCTTTCCTGTTTCCACATACTCACCGAATTTAATTTCGTTTAACATATCATCAATCTAAAAAAGATGTAGAATTAAATATGTATCTATGTGTATTTATTCTTGATAGACATGAATCAAATTTTCATATACTTAAAAAATAAGTTTTTATTAGTATATTGTTTTTTTACACCACCATAATTATTTCAAGCATCCCATATGACAAATAGTATTTTTTAAGAGAAGAAAGGAAAAGTCAGTGCAATTGATTGGATAAATTGAAAAATTCCAAAAGGATGTGCAATGTGTAACACCTGTGGACCTCCTGCCTTGACAAAGGTGTAGGTTGGGAGGGTTTCTTCTCACCTTTCTTCACCTGAGTCCTGATGGATCTTTATAATTTTGTTACATTTACTTTTGATTTGTTTTGTGTGTTGCTCATAAACTTTTTAAATTAAAGCTTTTTAATTTTCAAAATAATTTTCAACATTCATTCCTATGAAATCATGTGTTGTAATTTTTTCCTCCCTTTTCCCCCACCTTCTCCCCTAGTCAGCAAGTGATGCATTATATGTTAAACATGTGCGATTCCCCTATATGTATTTCCACATATATCATGCTGCACAAGAAAAATCAGATCGAAAAAGAAAAAAAATAAGAAAACAAAAATGCAAGCAAACCCCAACAAAAAGAGTGAAAATACTATGTTGCCATTCAGTTGCCACTGTCCTCTCTCTGAGTGCAGAGCACATATACTTTTTTTTCCCCCTCCCCCTGAGGCTTGGGTTAAGTGACTTGCCCAGGGTCACACAGCTAGGAAGTGTTAAGTGTCTGAGGCAGGATTTGAACACGGGTCCTCCTGAATTCAACGCTGGTGCTCTATCTACTGCACCATCCAGCTGCCCCCAGAGCATAAGTAACAGGCACAATGTTGGTCCATGTCTAGTTTTTCTCATCATGATCATCGATTCAGAAATACTCCAAACAATGAATGATAAAGATGATGATGCTTTACATAGATCATTTCCTTTTATCCTCACAACAGTGCTGGTAGGTAGGTGCTATTATCATCCCTATTTTCCAGATGAAAAAAACAGACTAGGAGAAATTAAGTGACTTCTTTAGGGTTACCCACTTAGTGCCTAAAGGCAAGATCTTCCTAATGCTAGGTCCTGTACTCTGTCAACTACACATCTTATTGTTTAACCATTTTCAATTGTGTCCAATTCTTCATGCTTCCATCTGGGATTTTATTGGCAAAGGTATTGTAGTGGTTTGCTATTTCCTTCTCCAGCTCGTTTTACAGATGAGGAAACTGAGGCAAAAGGATTAAGTGACTTGTTTAGGGTTACACAGCTAAGAAGTATCTGAGGCCATATTTGAACTGAGCCCCCAACTGTCCCCCATTTCCCACTACTCCACTGCACAGACCTATGTCAACCAAACAAGACTTAATCCTTCGAAAAGACAGAGTATGAAGAGAAAGCATTTAGGCTGCTCTTGATGCTCATACAACTTGTTTCTGAATTGTTGAATTTAGCCACTAATAAAATCTTGAGTGTTTGTAGCTTAAAATTGTTTTGTTTTGTTTTTTTGGAGGTGATATGTGAATTTTTTCAACTGAAATTTCATTTTCTATATTTAGAAGTTCTGGGCAGTTCTCTTCTATTATTTTCTGCATTATAGTGTTAAGTTTTTTATCCTATCAAGTTCTTCTGGGTTCCTATGATCATTAGGCTGTCTCTGTACATGCTGTCTTTGAGTATGTTTTTTTTTTTTGCACAGTTAGCATATTTTCTTTTAAAATTTTTATTTCTTGCTTTTCTTCTTTTAGACTATCCTTTGCTTCTGCATATTTGCATTCCCAATCTATTGTTCTCTCTCATTTCTTTGGTGAGGTTTGCCATTATCATTCAAATCTTTCTATTCTACTCGTTATTTTTGCTGAGCAGGATATAAATTCCACGGTCATAATTTTCATTTCTATTTTAAATCACTCAGATATGACCCTAATTTAAAAGAAACCGAACCATTCTCCAATTGATAAATGGTCAAAGGATATGAACAGACAATTCTCAGAGGAAGAAATTGAAACTATATCCACTCACATGAAATAGTGTTCCAAATCACTACTGATCAGAGAAATGCAAATTAAGACAACTCTGAGACACCACTACACACCTGTCAGATTGGCTAAGATGACAGGAACAAATAATGATGAATGTTGGAGGGGATGTGGGGAAACTGGGACACTGATGCATTGTTGGTGGAGTTGTGAAAGAATCCAACCATTCTGGAGAGCAATCTGGAATTATGCCCAAAAAGTTATCAAACTGTGCATACCCTTTGATCCAGCAGTGCTACTACTTGGCTTATATCCCAAGGAAATAATAAAGAAGGTAAAGGGACCTGTATGTGCCAAAATGTTTGTGGCAGCCCTTTTCATAGTGGCTAGAAACTGGAAGATGAATGGATGTCCATCAGTTGGAGAATGGTTGGGTAAATTGTGGTATATGAAGGTTATGGAATATTATTGCTCTGTAAGAAATGACCAGCAGGAGGAATACAGAGAGGCCTGGAGAGACTTACATCAACTGATGCTGAGTGAAATGAGCAGAACCAGAAGATCACTGTACACTTCAACAACAATACTGTATGAGGATGTATTCTGATGGAAGTGGAAATCTTCAACATAAAGAACAGCCAACTCACTTCCAGTTGATCAATGATGGACAGAGGTAGCTACACCCAGAGAAGAAACACTGGGAAGTGAATGTAAATTGTTAGCACTAATATCTGTCTGCCCAGGTTACTTGTACCTTCGGAATCTAATGTTTATTGTGCAACAAGAAAATGATATCCACACACATGTATTGTATCTAGACTATATTGTAACACATGTAAAATGTATGGGATTGCCTGTCATTGGGGGGAGGGAATAGAGGGAGGGGGGGATAATTTGGAAAAATGAATACAAGGGATAATATTATAAAATATATATATATAATAAAAAATTATTAATTTTTTAAAAATCACTCAGATACAGTATATTGTGCTTCAAATCACTTCTCAACTTCCATAGGGTCCTTTGTCTCATCAAGGGTTAGATCATTTTCCTTTTTTTGGCAGTATTATTTGTAGATATCTGAATTCATTTATTAGATCTGAAGTCCATATTGCCTTCTATTGTTAGTTTTTTTTTTCCTCTGTTGATTTATATATATTTATGTTCAAGGCCTTTAGATTTCTCTTTCCTGAAATTTTTGGTACTTTCAGTCTTTTCCCCTCTTATTTTCCTTATCTCTCACTTCCTGACTCCCTCCCTTCGCACTATGGTTTCCTTGGGACCTGGATCACAAAGTTTCAGCCTCCTCCCTTATTGAGTAATTCACAGTTCATCGTCTAGATACTGGGCTCTTCCTTTGGAAATTTGTTGTACTACACAACTCCCCACATGCACAGTCCTGTCTTGATGACCTTCCCATCCCCTCTGCTCCTTCCTTCTCTGACCAAGCACCAGTAGATCAGAACTTGCTCTTCCTGGTTCTAGCAGAACCTGCTTTTTCTGGAGCTTTGCAGCCCTGGTACTTCTGGATTGCATGCCAGAGACATATTAGCTGTTGACAGCCCTAGCAAACTTTCAGAGGTATAGCCAGACATTGGGAAAAAAAGTGGGAAATGGAATGCACAGGTGAGTTTTAAGCCTGTGTTGTGCCCTTATGTCTGTTAGTATGGCCTTGCTGCCAACAGTGCTGAAGGTGGGTGAGGAATGTTGAATGAGCCCAGGGCCACTAAGTGTTATTTCCTAGTTTGGGGAAAATCTTTTTAACCTTCTTTTGGATTTTGGGAGTCATAGATCATGGGATGTAGCTGAAATTTCTTTATCTTTGGCAAATCATTTCTGTGTTGAGAGGGCCGAGAAGTTTCGTTCACCATTTTATTGATCATTTGACCTAGAAATCCCCATCTAGTTTGATCTGCAGCTGAATAAATCATCCCTTTGGAGCTGAAATGATTATAGGTCTTGGTACCTATCAGGTGCCTAGTAAATATTTATTGACTTGGACTGACCAAGTTGTGTACTCTGAAGCTTCTAGTTGTATATTTCTTAAAAAGCTCAAAATTTGAAAGGTATCATAGTGATATCACAGAAAAAGAAAAAAAAATGATATCCCAGAAAAGGAAAGAGGCACTAGTGAAACATTTAAAAAATATACAAAAAAGGACACAGAGAAGCATATCAGTTTTAGAACTGTTATGTTAAATTTATTAGATTTCAGATTTTATATGTAATCCTCTTTTTTTCTTCTTTTTTCTAAATAAGGAAACATTTTGAAATGTCAAATTCATAATGTGGAAAAATAATTACTTTTTAAATGCACTATTGAAAATGTCTTACTTTTCAATTGGGTTAATCAATCTGGAAAGAAATATGGAACTATCCCCTCCAAAGTTACCAAACTGTGCATACTCTCTGATTCAATTTTGATCTGAAATTCCCTCAAAAAAAAATCAAAGAGGGAAAGGACCTATATATTCAAAAATATTTGCAGCAGTTCTTTTAATGATAGCCAGAAATTAGAGAGGGAGCATACTCCTATTGAAGAATAGCTAAATAATTTGTAGTGTGTGGATGCCCATGAGCAATGGCCCATGAACGGTGATGAAATGGACACTTGTGTAGGAAACTGGAAAGATCTCTTATGAAATGATGTGGACCAAGCTGAACAGAATGATAACTCCTTTGGGAGATTTCCGAATTCTGATTTGGAAGATAAAGAACACAAACTATGGGTCCAAACAAAGGAATATGAAACACCCCGTTTGCTTCCAGATAGAGAAGACATAGAATGAAAGTACAGAGCCATATATTTCCAGATACAGCCAAAGTGGGAATCTGGCCTGTGGACCCCTTGGCACCATATTGAGGGTTTATTAGGGAGGGGTCTTTCTCTTTATTTGCTCAGTTGGGGTAAAGGATAGGGGGAAGAGACATTTTTTTTAAAGGATGACACTTCCAGGTTGTGCAGTGTAGGTAGCTCTGACTGATTACAAACCCGTCTGCTTCCCACTACTCCATGCTACCTTTTTCTCTTGGCTTTCTTTCACCGACAGGCTCTGAGCTAGAATCACAGGAATAGCAGTGTGCATGTCCAAACTAACAACTAAAACAATTCAGGTCAATAAATATTAATTTTAACAAAGGAAAAAAAATCCGGCTCCATCCCCTGCTTTGCTGCAACCTGACCTAAGCTCCACCTTGAGTGGAAGCCTTTCACGGGGCCCAAAGATTAGTACAAGGCTTAGAAAGGACTGAGAAAACTGTGATGTTTAAGTTCTTGGATGCTCTGGCCATTGCCGAGTTGCTGTCAAATTACACAATTGCAGCATTTCGGGAGACTCCAGAGACTATTTGGCCCAACCTGTACCCAGGCAACAATCTCAGGCCCATCAGGTAGTCTTTGAGTCTCTCCCAGAGTCTCCGATAAGGGAAGCTATGTCACCCCTTAATGGTGGTGGGCTCGACATTTTGGGATGCTCCATCAAGCCTTTCTACTGGCTCTGTTCCTCCTGAGTCTGCCCTCGGGGGCAGAGAGTGAACCGAACCCCTTTTGTGACCCATCTCCTTTCAGGTTCATCCATCCTCCCTTTCTCTGATCTTGACATCCCCAGTTCCTCCAACTCATCCTTCTCCATCCTCACTGGCCTTTTCTGGGTGTTCTCCAGGTTAACAACACCCTCCCTGAAAGGGGACACTTAGAACAGCAGTTCACACCATCCACAACCTTGGAATGTGCCATCTCTACCCTCCATGAAACCTTACCTGGTCTCTCCGGCTAAAAACAATTCTCTTTCCTCTGACCCAAACTGGTGGTGTGCCTCATGAGAGTTACCTGAGCTCTTGTCTTACTTCCACAACGCCACGAAGCTCACACGGGGGGAGGGGGAAGTCTGTCTTCCTCACCACGGGGAAGGGGGCACAGCAATATGGGGCAGGTCAGAGAGCATGGGTCTAACCCTAGTTTGGCCACAGCCCCCTGACAGCACAGGGGCCAAGGTGGATCAGAAAATCGCAAGTCCCTTTTGGCTTTTCACCCACAACCTCAGCAGAAGTTCAATAAATATTTGTGGAATAAATCCTTCCACTGCTTGCTGCTCTCCCAAAGCCTTAATCCTAGCTTAGTGATTTTATTTACTGTAGAACTGGGTGGCCCATGGTTAGTCAGGAAGAATCTTTAGCGGATGGAGCCAAATCAGGGACACGGATGTTTCTTTGCAGCGCTGAAAGCAGGTCTAGATGGCTTTGCTCAGTGGGCCGGATGAGCAGACTCTCTCCAGCAGCAGTCAGGAGATCTCGTGCCTTTTGGGCCAGAACAGGCTTGGGGTTTCGGGGAAGCCCATGGTGCCGAGACCTCTCTTTGGGGTTCCCATGGGCCGCTCGGAGGAGCAGAAATCCAGCCTCTTGGCCCTTGCTCACTGCATGCATGGGGCCATGCCAGTTGGCTGCAGGCCTTCCGCCCCCACTGGAAGTGAGTCAGTCCCAAAGATTAGTGTACCGAGTTTGGGAAGAACTCCGAGGAAACAGCCATGTTCCTAAAAGGCCTATTACTTGCCACGGATGCCCAGCAGCGCCACGGTTATCGAGAACATCAGGGGTTCCCTGGGTGGAATCAGCAGCTCTTGTGCACCGCCAGGACCAGACTTGGCTCTAAAAGCACATCAGAGCTTCTCCAAAGTGGGGTCCTCAAACGTGGCTGCCGAGGAGCAGCTCTCAGGAGCGCCAAGCCCCCATTCCTACATTGACCAGTTTTAAATTCCTAAGACAACTAAGATGAGAAGGGAACCACATGTAACAATCCGTCAGACTCGTGGAGAAAGTGACTTTGGACTGCTGGGTGTGACATCAGCGTCTGAGCCTTCCACGATCAATGTGGGAAAGGACGGCAATGTCTCAATGGGGAATGTCCCATTAACCACAGCAGAGGATGGCTTTCGAGCCAAGAAAAGCCCTGAGAAAATTTCTATTAAAGTCTCAATAAATCTGACAGGAAAACAAAAGGGCCAACAGCTTTCCCCAAGAGCTCAAGATAAAGTGTCTCGTGGGTGAGCAGAGTTTGTGGGCCACAAAAGGGACGACTGTGTCCTTCACCAACGTCTGAACGACAATGGATCTGTAATGACGCTGATCAGAGGCAGAGGCAGAGCCAGCTGACACTCCCCACACCTGCTCGGGCTACCTGCTGGCTCCACTTATAAATAACCGGCACGTGGCGCAGACTGCTTTGTTACTGTTGTTCAGCTGTTGAGTCGCTGCCCACTCCTGTCCCTGTTTGGGGCTTTCTTGGCAGAGATGCTGGAGTCTTGGCCATTTTCTCGTCCGGCTCATTTTATGGATGAGTAAACTGAGGCAAACAGTGAAGCACCTTCCCAGGCTGTGGCAGCCAGTAAGTGCTGCAGGCCAGGCGTGGCCCCGGTCCCGCTGACTCCAGGCCCACCGAGCTGCTCCCTCACCGACTCCGACCCCAAGCTAACGTGCTCCTGACTAACCACCGGTCACTCGTCTCTCTGTGAGACAATCCACCCGGATCACTCTTTGCTCCTTTACCGAACGGGCTTTCCCACTCACAGAAGAGCAGCAAAGGGCACCCGACTGTACGTTTATTTCAGGATGACCGTCCGGTGACTTTCAGCCTAAATGCAGCCAGGACGGCTCTTGTGATCTCTAGCTCAGGTGTTCTTAAGGTCTGTGGGTCATGGACCTGTGGCAGTCTGGGCAAGACTTGGAGCCTTCACAGAAGAATGTATTTTTATGTTTTTTATTATTACTACTTTTTGCTGAGGCAATTGGGGTTAAGTGACTTGCCCAGAGTCACACAGCCAGGAAGTATTAAAGAATAATGTATTTTTAGAAAAACTGTAATGGAAGGAAATGCTTAGATTGAGTTAGAGGTTAATAACCATCCAAATTCAGATTCCCTGAATTCTATCCACATCCCAAGGAATCTAGACCCGCTGCAGCTAGCGGCAGTCTCCCTCATTTGCGCATCCTTCCCATATTACAACACCGACTATTTTTATCTGTGCCCATCCGTTCAGATCTGTTATCTCTTGTCACGGAAAGGGACTGTATCCAATGTATAGTGGTCTCTCTCCCAGTGCTTAAGGCTGGGTCCTGCAGCTGAATAAACCCTCATCTGTTAGTCCGATGCTGTTGTCCAGCTCCGGCCTCAGAGCCATTCCTCCCGTGGCAGTCTGACCTCCTTCAGGCCCCAGGATGGCCTTCCCAGGGAAGCCTTCCCTGGTTTCTGCACAGACTGGGGGGCAGAGTCTGTTCCCCCTCTCTGTGTCCTTAGCCCCTAGGACAGAATTGGCAGGAGCCGAATATCTGAATCAAATACACTGAATTTCCCATCAATGTTGGGGTTCCCTCCCTTGATCACCAGCCATGAGATGTCCATGGTACGATCACTAGAAGACAGGGACTCGCCCCTGATCAAGAGAGGTGAACAGCACCTCTTTCTCTGCCCATTAAAGAAAGAAAACGGCATTCCGGCCTAATTCTCAGAAGAGGTTTCTCAGCAAGAAGCCGATGAAATGAGGCTTTTGTTTGTGCCTCCCCCTCCCCCCTCGTCAGCAGGGGCTCAGATTTTCTTTTCTTGTCTTTTTTTTTTATTCCTCAGAGATGAATGTTGGGAGGAGGGGTGTGTGCGGGAACCGAAAGGCCCCTGGGCCCCGACAGATGCTCTCCTCGGCGAGCCCACAGAGATCCAGCGGGAGCTTCTTCTGGCTGGCTCGCCGCCATGTGGGGCGAGGACGAGCTCCCTTCTGGTCCCACAGTATCCTGACACGGCAGCAGCCAGACCCAATGGAGACGCATCCGGGCCGGAGCCACATGGAACCCGGGGGAGCCCCTTAAGTAAGCCTTCTGGAGCTGAGAGCCTGAGCTGGTTTCCATGAGAACTTCTCCTCCTGGGGGTGGGGGCTGAATCAGGACTGACCATCAGGCGCCCTGGGAGGAGTCAGAAGGGTGGGGTGCTCCACGCCCTGTCGGGGGGCTTCCCTCAGTCTCACCCGGCCATACCTCTCTACTGCTTCCCCTGGGCATCTCACAGCTCCCGCCATCCCCATGCTGATGATACCCAAATCTGCTGAGCCAGCCCTAACTTCCAGTGGGAGAACCAACTGCCAACAAGACTTCTCCAACAAGATGAGGACGTTTTAAACTGAACCTGTCCCAGACCCAGCTCATCCACTGAGCTCCCTGAGACTGGAGGCCGCCTCTATCCTTCAGGCACCCACCAGTGCCCCCCCACGGCCTCCTCACCCCCCTCTGTCCGCCCTGAGGCCCAGTTCTGCTCCTTCTCCCTTCCTAACATCCCCTCACAGCTCCCCTCCTTCTCCTCCGGCCCATCCCCTTGCAGCTTCTTCCAAATTTCAGCTCCCACCTTCTGAGAGACTCTGCTTAATCTTGGAGCCTGCCCCGTGAGATCCCCTTCCACTTTGCCTGCGTGTGTCTCACCCGCACGCAGGTGTTTGATGCCGGCTCCCTGTCAGCTGTGAGTTCCTTGGGAACAAAGACTGGTTTGTTTTTTTCTGTGTCCCCAGAGCTTAGTTAGACAGAGGCACGTCAGACACTTAATACTTATTGACTTAATTAACAGCTCTTTTTTTTTATTTCAAAGGAGAAGTCAGTTTTGGATTGGAATATATCTGAGACTGATAATATTCAAATGGACGGCATCAATAAAAATAGCTAATAAGCTGAGACAAACTAGGTGGCGAGTGGAAAGAGTGCTGGGCTAGAAATCAGGAGGACCTGGATTCAAATATGGCTCAGACACTTCTTAGCCATGTGACCATGAGCAAATCACTGGGCCCCGGGGAGCCTGTTTCCTTATTTGCAAAATGGGGACAATACCAGCACCTTCCTCCCACAACTGCTATGGGATTAAACGAAATAACATGTAAAGCATTTTGCCGACTAAGAGTTGTATAAATGATAGCTATTATTATTATTAAATCAGTATACTGGTTTGCCACAAAGTATGTTTCTAGGAGATTAAAAAGGGAATGAATACATCATATAGCCAAAGATAGGAGCAGACCTCCCAGGAGAAACTGACCTTGTTTTTACTTGTTTACACCAATTCCTGAGAGCAACTCACTCGGTCTCTCTGTCTGTCCTCTCCTCCCCTCCTTCTCCTTTTTATCTCTGTCCCTCTTTTCTTTTCCTCTCTATCTCTGTCTCTTTTTTTCCTTTTCCCCTGCTTCTCTTTTCCCTTTTCTCTCTCTCCATCCTTTTTCTCTTTTCCTTCTCTCTCTCTCCATCTTTTTTCTCTTCCTTCTCTCTCTCCATCTTTTTTCTCTTTTCCTGTCTCTCTTATCTTTTCCTCTTTCTTTTCCTCTGTCTCTCTTCTCTTCTCCTCTCTTTTTCTCTGTCTCTCTTCTCTTTTCCTCTCTCTCTTTTTCTGTCTCTCTTCTCTTTTCCTCTCTCTCTTCTCTTTTCCTCTCTCTCTCTTTTTCTCTCTCTTCTCTTTTTTCCTCTCTTCTCTTTTCCTCTCTCTCTTTTTCTCTCTCTTCTCTTTTTTCCTCTCTTCTCTTTTCCTCTTTATCTCTGTCCTCTGTCTTTTTTCCTTTTCCCCTCTTTTTTCTCTTTTCCTCTCTCTGTCTCTCTTTTCCTCTCTCTCTTTTCTTCTGTCTCTCTCTGTTCCTCACTCTGTCTCTATCCCTCTTTCTCATTCTCTTTCTCCCCTTTCATAATACCAAGTTCTTTGAGACATTAAGTCCTTTTCCAATAATGCATCTGTAGTGTCCACAACTGAATTTCCAAATCTATTTTACAAGAATAAATGTAAGATCCATCTTTGACTCACAACTATTATTTCTCAGAGAATACAGGGTTGGATTACTTGACTTTTCAGGTGTCAATAAAATATTCCCGCTTATTCTACCTACCTGTTCTTCAGATGGATAGAAGCCAATTGCTCTCATTACAAAAGGCAGTTCAGTGAGGGGAATGCGTGTAGACACCTTTCTGGTCTCCATTGTATCAATACCCTGACTACGGAGCTGAGAATAATAAAAATAGTCCTCCAGTTCCTAAGAGGGAATACAAAAGGAACACGACCAATTTAGACTTCGGGATAATATCCACCAGGCAACACCTCTCTAGCATTTTCTAGGAAGTGTCTGGTAGGTATCAGGGTGAAAAGCTTTAATAAAAGGCACTTGGGTATTTCTGGGTACATTTCTCTCAACAATCTCAACAGAGGTTGCTGGGAAGTATCTCCTGTGAATACAATTACCTTATAGAATTCTCCTTCGCGGCCCCCATCCAGCAGACCATAGAATGGGGTCAGATCTTCACCCCCCAGGTGAACAGCTGCCTCCAGAGCCCTGGAATAACAACAAAGCATCACTATTGGGGAGCACTCATGCAAGAATAGACTTTAGCCGGTAGTCTGCCCCAGAACACAAGCAGCTGCTGAGCAGATTAGACAATGAAGCACAATTAAAGTCTTGGTTGGCTTGTTAGGAAAAATCCCTCGGAGATCAACATGAAAACTGAACATTCGGATGCAGGCGGCAGCCAGGGGTAGGAGAACGCCCATCCGAATGCAGACACCCGGCTTTTGTTACATCCTAGTTGTGTGGTCCTGGGCCAAGCCCTCTGAAACTCAGTTTCTCCCTTTGTCAAATGTAGAGAAAAATGTGAAGCTGCCAGCCCACAGGGCTGCTGGGAGCTCAGGCCCTTGATAAGCCAGAGGATGGAAGAAGCGACTGTTATTTTGGCAGAACCCGGGCACTGGGCTTTGCCCAGAAGAGGCACTTCCTACAAATGGCGCTGAATGTGCTCTGGCCCTCATGGCGATCGTGGCCAACACTGCGGCCGACCCTCACCTCCTCCAGCATTCCTGGGGACAGACGACCTTTGGGGGGTCTCTCAAAGCACAGAACTTGGGGGAGAAATCTCATGTTCTAGAACCGAAGCCGCTCATTTTTTACAGAGGTGGAAATGGAAGCCCAGAGAGGTCCCCTGCCCAAGATCAGGTAGCTAGGAAGTGGCAGAGACAAGAATCTGAGTTTTAGGCTTTTGCCTACAAATCCAAGGCTCCCTGGAGGCCAGGAGGGCCTCCCCACTATAGCAAAAACCCAAATTTCTCCCAACACAGCCAAAGCTCCCACAAAGCCTTGAGGACGCCATCAAATGACAACCTCAGGTAACGAGGCAGTCTGGAGCTTTGGCTCACAGGGTCAGAGTTTCTGAGCCAGGCCATTTGAACCTTGTAAAGACCTGCTTTTCCAGAGGCCATGGAGCACAGATAAAGAGCGGGACATGGAGTGATTCCCAACAATTCCATGTGCTGCACCCTGTTTCCTAAGCGCTTCAGAGGCAGCCTTTCACTTAGTGCTCTCAACAACCCTGTGGAGGAGACCAGGATGGATCCCCATCTCCCTGATGTGGGCATCTCCTCCAACAGGGCAGATCCCAACCCTTCCTCGTGGGATCATCTTGGTGGCCTTCCAAGAGCTCCCCACAGGGAGGGCCACCCAATGTGCTGGTGGCTAATCTTGAATTCCCTAAACTTTGCGAGGATAGCAGTGGAACATGGGGACTTTTAATTATCTTTCCCTCTTATCTCTTAGCCAGTCTATCATTTTTATCATATGTATTTTTATTAAAGCTTTTAATTTTTTTAATTTTCGAAACATATGCACGGATAGTTTGTCAGCACTGACTCTTGCATAGCCTTGTGTTAAAGATTGTCCTCTCCTTCCCCACCCCTAGATGGCAAGCAATCTAATATATGTTAAACACGTTAAAATATGTGTTAAATCCAATATGTGTAAACATATTTATACAATTCTCTTGTTGCACAAGAAAAATCATATCAAAAAGAAAATAAATAAGAAAACAAAATGCAAGGAAACATCAAAAAGAGTGAGAATGATATATTATATATTTTTGATAGTATCATTTACACCAATTCTCTCTTGTCCCTTATTTTTAGTGTGTCACAGACTGCTCACAAGCACCATGTCTATGGTGTGTCCCCATTACCCTTTGGGTAATCCTTAACTCCAATTCTTTATAATCTATAGAGTTCTGAGACTTACAACAATATATCATCACTGGATGAATAACTGATATTCAAAGATGGACCTTTGTTTTAGGAGAAAACTTGGGGTGATCCCAAGAATTCTGCAATTTCCCAAAAGCATCTAGTGTGCTCTTCTTTTCCAGTTCAACTCTGGGCCAAACTCACCGCCCATTTTCACTGCCGGCAAGTGAGATGTACTAAGGGAAGGACCCCATACTTGGGCTACCACATTGTTATGGTCTCAGATACTTTCATGGAAGAAATGGCAATGGCACCAAGGGAAAAAGGAGGAAACCTGTGGTGGTGGCAAGTGTCATTCTGAATGTGTCGGGTGACTGATCTCAAAGGCAGTGAAAGGATATAAAAAAGGCAAATGGACAAAGTTTGGGTCTTATTACAGAGGTGGAAATGGAAGCCCAGAGAGGTCCCCTGCCCAAGATCACGTAGCTAGGAAGTGGCAGAGACAAGAATCTGAGTTTTAGGCTTTTGCCTACAAATCCAAGGCTCCCTGGGGGCTTAGGAATCTCAAAAGATACTGCCAGCCCATAGGAAACATTATGACATCATCTACACACACATTGAGACATCTTTGATAAGAACATTTGCAGGCTTTCATAAGTGATACTTCACAGCAAAATTCTGTGGGTCAAAAATCACATCTTTTCTATTTTACAAGCCCTCTTGGAGCTTAATGTTTATTGGCTATTTAAAAACCTCAAACACTAGAATTTGGGATGGAAGATGCCATTTGCATCCAAAGAACTATAGAGACTGAATGTAGATTGAAACATGGTATTTTTATCTTTTTTTTTGTTTGCTTTCTTTCTTGTGTTTTTTTCTCCTTTTGGTCTGACTTTTCTTGCACAACATGAAAAATGGGGAAATATGTTTAAAAGAACTGTAACCAATATCAGATTGCTTGCTGTCTTGGAGAGAGGGGAGGTAAGGGAGGGAGGAAGGAAAACTGGGAACATAAAGTCTCACAAAAATGAATGTAGAAAACTATCTTCACGTGTATTTGGAAAAATAAAATACTACTGATTAAAAAAAACACAAAAACTAACACTAGATTCAATAGAACAATATAATCCTTTAAAAGCTCTACCGAGCTTTTGCCATACATATGTCAAAACTATACAAGTTTATGGAAAGGCATAACAATTGAGATAACCTTGTTCAGCAATCTTCTGCTCATTAACGTCAAGTGAGGCATAGAATAGAGATATGTGCTTGCCAAAGGTGTCTGTCACTGACCTGGGGATCTATTCGAGTCCAAGTTGAAGAGGAAATTGAGGTTTCTTAAGCTTTGTATCCTAGATTCCTTTTGTTGTCTGCTGAAATCTCTGAATCCTTTTTCTGAATTATGTTTTTAAGCGCATAAAATGAAGTACATGGGATTACAAGGGAAACCAATTATACTGAAATATATTCAGAAAAAATTCAGAAACCTTTCCAATGAGGTCAGGGATGAAGTAAGCTATCTATTATCACCATTATTATTTAATGTCATACTAGAAATAACTAGCAATAAGACAAAAAAAATTGAAGCACAACTCAAGACAACAAGGAAACAAAAATATCATTTTTTGATGACGTGATGGGTTACTTAGAAAATCCTAGATGCTCAACTATCAAAAAACCTATGTGAAACAACTAACAATTTTAGCAAAGTTGCAGATATAAATCTACCTGACAAGACACACCCAAGAACTACATAAACACAATTACAAAACACTTTTCATACAAATACAGATTTAAACAATTAGAAAAACATTACTCATGGGGTAGGGCCAATATAATAAAAATGACAATTCTATTTAAATTAATTAAGTACCATACCAATCAAACAAGCAATTATTATATAGAGCTGGAAAAATAGTAACAAAATTTATAAGAAAGAATGAAAAGTCAAGAATATCAAGGGAATCAATGAAAATAAATTAGTGAATGAAGACATATCAGTGTTATATCTCAACTATACTACAAAGCAGTGATCACCAAAGAAATCAGGTAGTGGATTGAAATAGTGGCTGACGAATGAAATGTGATTAGGGACACAATATATGGAACTAAATGACCACAGTAACCTTGTGTTTGATAAACCCAAAGATTATAGCTACTGGGGCAATTCACTATTTGACAAAAACTGTCAGGAAAACTGGAAAGCAGTCTGGCAGAAATTAGGTATAAAGCAACATTTCATATGCTATACCACGATAAGCACAAAATAGGTATATAATTTAATCAAGGAATATATCATAAACAAATTAGGGGAGTATAGTAAAAATTACCTGTCATATTTATATAGAAGGGATCACAGGGAGTAAAACGGATACTTTTCATAACAAGAAATTTAATTTGAGAAACAAAACCAATATAGCCAGAAATGGAAGAAAAGCAAGAAACTGGACAAAAATAAGTTTCTCTGATATAAAGGCCTCATTTCTCAAATATATAGGAACTGGGACAAATTTATAAAAATAAGAGCAAATGGTCAAAGGATATAAACAAGCAGTTTTCAGATAAAGAAATCAAAATACCAACAGTCACATGAAAAAAATGCTCTAAATGACTAATAACTGGAGAAATGCACATTAAAGCAACTTTGAGATACACACTTCTTACAACATGGCAGGAAAGATAAATGACAGATACAAGAAGAGATGTAAGTAAACACTAAAAAACTCTTAATAGAATTGTGAACTGGTAGAATGCTTGGAGAATAATTTGGAACTCTGCCCAAAGGGCTACAAAACTGCATATCCTTTGATTTAGCAATACTACTACCAGATCTGAATCCCAAAGAGACCATAGGAAAAGGAAAAAGACTCACATATTAAAAAATATTTATTGTAGCTCTTTTTTCGGTATAAAAGAAACTGAGGGAATGGCGATCAGTTGGGAAATGACCGAACAATACATATGATAGAATCTATTGTTCTTTAAGAAGTGACCAGCAGGATGGTTCAGAAAAATCTGGGAAGACTTATGGAAATGATACAAAGTAAGGTGAGCAGAACTAGGAATAGTTCTGTACATTTGACAGAAATGTTGTGAGGATGATCAGCTGTGAAATTCTTAATCACTGTAATCAAAACATTGATCCAAGACAATTTCAAAGGACTCATTAAGAAAAATGTTATCCGTTTCCAAAAAGATAACAGAACTCAGAGTGCAGATTGAAATATAACTTTTTTATTTTCTTTATTTTTCTTGGGATTTTTTAGTATAAATTTTCTTTTGTAACATGGCTAATGTGGAAATATATTTCACATGACTTCACAAGTATAATCGATATCATATTGCTTGCTTTTTCAAGGGATGGATAAGGCAACAGAGGAAGGTAATTTGGAAATCAAAATTTTAAAGCATATTTTTTCTATTTTAATATATGATTTTAAGGACATGAACTCTACATCTCAGAAATTTCAATATATTGTTTATTATAATTTTATTTTACACAGTTATTGTTCCCATGATTTGTTGACTTGTTCACCAAGATTTAATTAAGTCTCCATTTGGGCCTGTATCTTTTGTCCCTGAATCAATTTCTATTCTTATTGCATTATGGTCTTTAAAGGATGTATCAACTATTTCTGCCTTTTTACATTTGTTTCAAATTATCTCTGAGCCTTAGTATATGATCAATTTTTGTAAAAGTTCCCTGTGGGGATGGGGGGGTGGGAAATAAATAAAAGTTCCCTGTGGAGTGGATATATATATATATATATATATATATATATATATGTATGTATTCTTTTGCTGTCCCATTTAGGACATGCCATAAATCTTTTTTTTCCCCTCGATTTACTTTCAATTTCTTATTTCCCCTTTTCTCTTTCTGTTAGACTTAGCCAAAACTGATAGATACTAAAGTCTTTTCTCACTACTGTATTATTGTCATTGTCTTCTTGAAGTTCAAATGTTTGCTTTATGAAGACCGATACTGGTTAATTGTCTATAGTTTCTGTGGAAGGTAAAAGATGAAATGATTGAGGAAGCTTGCACCTTTGTTTTCTTAGTCATTTCACCTTTTATCTGCCACATTCCTTTCAGCACACTATACTTTCCTTGTTTATTTTTAAATTTTTTGAATGATTGCTTTATCAGATAGCATGAGAGCACCTCTTTTCTTTTTAAAATTCATTTGATGCATAGTAAATTTTTCCCCATCCCGTTTTATTTCATATTTTTGTATTTTAAAGAGTTCTGATAAGCAACAGTTTGCTGAGTTTTGTGTTCTTATGCAATCTGCTACTTTTTTCCATCTTGTTGGATTGTCTAATCCATTCACATCTAAAGTTTCTTAAGAGTTAGGTTGATATTTTCCTCCAGCTGTCCCTAAAATCAGGGTTTTTTTTTTCAAACCTTCTGCTATAAACACAGTATTGTTTCTTCAGATACTACAATTTTTTTTGAGGTGGCACTGCCTCAAAGTTTACAAGGTATTCATTCAGGTGCTGTTTCTGCTTTGAAGGGATGACCTCATGGATCCCTTGTGTCCATGTTCTTCTTCTCCCTGAGGGAGGAGTTATTCTTTTTCCTTCTTTTTGAGGACAAACAGACTTTTCAGGCACTAAATCCCCCCCCAGCCTTATCCAGTATAGTCTGCATCTCACTTTGCTATGAGTGAAGCTCTAAAGTAAGGGTCCCTTCCTTCCCTGCTCCCACCTTTGCAATCTTTTCTCCCTTTATTCCCTTGTAGGCTTTGAAACCAGAGAGGTCACTTTCCCCTCATTGAGAACCTTGATTTGACTCTGGTGCATTACTCCCTCCTCTCCATCTCCCTGTTTTTCTCCCCTACTTTTCATATACCCTTCCATGTTGTTCCACAAAAGAAGCACTTACCTATTTAAGCAGAGTGTTGTCAGGGTCTTTCCATAATATCCCCATCTGCTCCTCACTATACCTCTACTAGATTTCCACTTTCACGAACCCTGTTCTCCTTGTGTACATTTAGAAAGAAATCTCTTATTGGTTTTCCATTGTCACTCTGTTGACTGCTATTTTCTACTTTTTTTCACTCCTCCTGCATTTCTGTTGTCTGGAGTGACTGAGAAATAAATATTCTCTGTAGTTCTAGTTTTCTTTCTAAAAATGTGTTTAACTCTTCTTTATTATTTTTACATCCATCTTTTTTTGTACATATGGTTAAGCTCAGTTTTGCAGGTCACTCTGGATTGTATTCTCAGCTAAAATGCTCTCTGGAACACATTATTCCATTTCCTCCTCCTCCTTCTTCTAGTGGGTACAGAATAGCCTTGCATTATTCAAATGTCTTTTCTACTGTATTTGAAGGTTTTTGTCCTGATGGCTTTCAGTACTTGTTGTTTCTAAATTAAACTGTTAAATTTAACCACTATGTATTTTGGAATTTACAGCCTTGGATATTTTTCTGGAGGCGATCTGTGAATTCTTTCCATTGAAATTTCATTTCCTATGTTCAGAAGTTCTGTGCAGTTCTCTTCTAATATATTCTTCATGGTGGTGATAAAGAGTAGTTTTTGTTTGTCTGGGTTTTTTTTTTTTTTTTGGCCTGTCGTATTCTTCTGGGAGAACTATGAATCTTAGGTTATCTCTTCATCCTGTCTTCAAGATCCACATATTTTGTTTGAATAGTAAATATACTTTCTTTTAATGTTCTTGGTTTTTGCTTTTCTTCTGGATAGTCCTTCATGTCTGCGTAATTCCCAATCAATCGTTCTCTCTTTTGTTTCTTTGGTAATGCTTGCCAATCTATCTGGATAGCATATTGTAGTTTCATGTTCTCTTCAGACTTCCCAGGGTCCTCTCTCTCATCAAGTGTTGGATCATTTTCCTTCATTTTGCAGTTTTTATTCATAAATTGCATGAACTCATTTACTAGCTCCAGGGGTCCTATTTCCTTCTCTTCTTACTGTTTTTCCTGTTGCTTTATCTGTCTGTATTCAGTCTTCATAATTTCTTCTTCCTGGAATCTTTGGTACTTTTGGTCTTTCCCCCATTTCTCTTATTTTTTCTATCACTCCCCTACTGATTCCCTCTCCTTTGAGGACGGTGCCCTTAGGGATTGGATCTCTAAGCATCTCAGTCTTCTCCCACACTGGGAAATTCTAGGTTCACCAGCCTATATCTCTGCCTGACTTTTAGATGACCAGAACTGATGCGGGCATAGCCCCTTTAACATTCCTTTTGTGATCCCCAACCCCCTTTTGGACTGACCTTTGATTTACAAGATCTGGTCAAAACCACCCTTTTGTATTTCAAGGGGAGAAATCTGGATCTGAGCTAACTTGGGCTGTACCCAGCCCCCATTCTAATGATCTGCTCAGGTTTCCCAACCCCCACCTGGCGGGTTCTGGCCCTGAGGAATCAACTTGGGACTCCACCCATAGGCCCCTTCAAGCAAATAAAAAGAGCCAAGCTGGAATCATCTCTTTGCAGAGAGTTGAAACATGCAAGCACCATGCTTTGCATCACAGACTCTCTGCCCGCCGCTTTTGGTGTATTTCTTCCTCTATCTAATACCTTTTACTAACCAGACTTTAACCTTACTTCCAAACCCTACAATAAACCTTTTTTATCAATCTAGATTTCAGGCCTGTAAATTCATTTACAGGGGACTCTCACACTGCCACTGGACCTCATTTAACTTTGTATCCTTTCCAAATCACTATTGATCAGAGAAATGCAAATTAAGACAACTCTGAGGTATCATTTCACACCTGTCAGATTGGCTAAGATGACAGGAACAAATAACGATGAATGTTGGAGGGGCTGTGGGAAAACTGGGACACTGATGCATTGTTGGTGGAGTTGTGAAAGAATCCAACCATTCTGGAGAGCAATCTGGAATTATGCCCAAAAAGTTATCAAAATGTGCATACCCTTTGACCCAGCCATACTACTACTGGGCTTATACCCCAAGGAACTACTAGAGAAGGGAAAGGGTCCGGTATGTGCCAAAATGTTTGTGGCAGCCCTTTTCATAGTGGCTAGAAGCTGGAAGATGAATGGATGTCCATCAATTGGAGAATGGTTGGGTAAACTATGGTATATGAATGTTATGGAATATTATTGTTCTATAAGAAATGACCAACAGGAGAAATATAGAGAGGCTTGGAGAGACTTACATCAACTGATGCTGAGTGAAACGAGCAGAACCAGAAGATCATTATACACTTCAACAATGATACTGTACGAGGATGTATGCTGATGGAAGTGGATTTCTTCAACATAGAGAAGAGCTAATCCAATTCCAATTGATTAATGATGGAAAGAACCAGCTACATCCAGAAAAGGAACAATGGGAAATGAATGTAAACTGTTATTTTTACCTTCTGAATCCAATTCTTCCTGTGCAACAAAAAATTCGGTTCTACACACATATATTGTATCTAAATTATACTGTAATATATTTAACATATATAAGACTGCTTGCCATCTGGGGGAGGGGTTTGGGGGAGGAAGGGAAAAAATCTGAATAGAAGTAAGTGCAAGGGATAATGTTGTAAAAAATTACCCATGCATATGTACTGTCAAAAAATGTTATAATTATAAAATAAAATAAAAATAAATTAAAAAAAAAAAAAAAAAAAAAAAAAAAAAAAAACTTTGTATCCTTGCGCTGAATCCAAAGGGGTTGCAGGGGAGCTCCATTTGACTTCCTGTACCCCAAACCTGCCACTAGACCTCAATTAATCCTAATGTTATTTAGGTATCCCTTAGCTAGATCTCATCACTTGGTTATACCTCATCAGAACCAGCCCCAGAAGGATGCTGCGCTTTTCCCTCGGCTTGCTGGAATGCTGCACACACAACCTACTCACTGGCGTCTGGTCCTGGTGACCTGGCTCACTCCCTCCATTTCTAGGTTTTTGGCCTGATAGCAGTAAGAGCCTCCTTTCTCCAAGCACTTCAGAGTTTTGTATTGCTGGCAGTTTCAGCCTGTAGCCCTTGAGGAGCTTTGCTCTTGAAAGGTGGTCCCCAAGCTGGCTACCAAGACCTGAGCAAACTTCCACAGCCTGAAGCTGTTTCTTATTAAAGGTCTTATTAAATTTTTTCCACTCAATGTTCCTTTTTACCTAAGAAATTTTTAAGCAATCCCAATAGATATATAAAATAGGTACTGAAATCAAACATTCACTGATACTAAATCATAATTTCATGACCCCCACATTCAGTTACAAGACTCCGTATAGGATCACAACCCACAGTTTAAGAATTTTTGCTCTATTTATAGCACTAGGAAAGGGCCACAGGGGTGGGGTCTGATGTAAGCTTGTGTTGCATCCTTAAGACTCATAGTGCAGCCCCATGGGAGGTGGGAGAAGAATGCTAAGTGAGCTCAGGATCAGTGTTCAGGTCCCAGTCTTGGAGTCCACTTTTTAAAAAACCTTCTTTTGAATTCTGGTCATGAAAACAGCAGAAGGTATGTACTTTTGGTGCATAATTTCTGTTTTGGGAAGTTCAGGAATTTGTGGGGATTGGAGAAAATGTCTAGCCTGCCATTCTATTGCTTACATGACCCAGAAGCTGGGAGATTCTTTTCAAGAGTTACTATGGCCAAAAAAACTCATCATCCTATGGCCAAACATGATGAATCTCTCCAAACTTACATTAGTTTTACTGTGTCTTCACTACTGACACGTTATCCATAGCTGGATCTATTATTTTAAAAACTCAGTTGCTAGGCCCACACTTGATACAAGGGTCACTGTAAGGATTCGATGGAGTAGAACTTCATTGAAAGTGAATATACTGAGAAATTAACTACTTTGCACTAGAATACTTGAGCGTTTTGGATCAGCTTGATCACTTTACACATCCTTTCCACAAAGTCCAACTCCAGTGGCTCGCCATGGAATGAAAGCGTTCCTGGCTTCTCAAAAGCTATCAATGGAGCACAGTCCCTTATATACTCTAACGTACTACAAAGGGTATTTTCTCTGGCTATTCATCGGCAATACCTATTGATTTTTCTGGCTTCCTTTTAATCCCAAGCAAAATCCCATCTTTCACAGGAAACCTTTTCCTTAATTGCTCCTATTAATTATTTCCTATTTCTCCTGTATATAACTTACCTGTATCTATTTGTTTATATTTTCTATTAATTTATGAGTTCCTTGAAGGCTATGTCTTTTGCTTCTTTTTTTACATCCCCTATGCTTAGCACAGTGCCTGGTACATAGAAGGTACTTAATGTTTATCGATTGATTGATTGGAATAGCTTTGAGTATGAGCCCAGAAAAAGATGGCACCCACCTTCCAAGGAACAGCCTAGCTAAGTACAGGGAAAATCATGGCCAGTAGGCTGGCCACTGATGATTTCTTGGCCATGGCAACACATTATGACAATTAGTATACAAAATGTGAGAACTTTGTCCAAAAACTAGTAGATGGCCCCAAAGAACTAAATTGTACCAGCCTTGATGTTCCCATTATAATGAAATTGGAGGATATGCACAAGTTGTGGTTAAATGGATTTTCCTTAGAAAAGCAAAAAACAAACAAAAAAAAAAAAGACAAGAAAATTGTTTTTCGTCATGCATCCAAAGGCAATGAGAAACATTATTAAATCAAATGTTTTATCATTTCACATTGTAATGGTCAAGATGAGTTTTTATAACCATGGGACTAATGCACCATGAAAATAATTAACATTTCTGGGCATATATCAATTGTAAAGGACGGAATAGGGAAATTTCAGGAAGAACTCAATAATCAAGCCAGATTCTGTTATTTGATGATTTCAATGTAAAAGTGTGAAATAGGTGAAGATGACAAAAATGCTTGGAAAATTTTTGAATGTAGAATGAGAAAAGCCAAATAAATAATTAACTCTGGATAACTGGAGTCTCTAATGGAGCATGGTAGCTATCTTCAAGTACTGGAAGAACTGTTGTGTAGAGGAAGGTGGAGACATGTTTTTTCGTCCTAGAGGATAAAACCGGGAGCGTGAGGGGATGGATTCAGGCTGGATCTGCTGAAGACCTTCCTGACCATCACAGCTCTCCCAAATTGCAAAGGGCTGCCTTAGGATATGGCGGGGCTCCCTCCTTGGAGATATTTAAGCAGAGAGGCCAGATGGCTACTTGTTTGGTGTGTTCTGAATTCCTTTCAGGTGTGGGTCAGAGTAAATTGTCTTAGGACCCTTGCACTCCTCAACTTCTGTGATTTCTCAATGATAAGGAAGAGACCGATGTGTACTGGAGTCCTAGTAATAAAATGTATCAGGCCTAGTTTCTCTAAATTCTTATTTGTCATTCTTACTCCTCTTTCATTATGTCTTTTGATCTTCTTGACCTTTCAGTCTTTGACTAATTCTATTCCTTTCATAATTTGATTAGTTTAGCACTAAATCTGCAGTACAATTCAGATATTGAGATTATTTTTTGCTATATTGGCAAAGCCCAGCTTTCCAGTTAGTTTTCATATATTTTACATATATTATATATATATACATTGCTATGTTGAATATTTAATATAATTATATATTAATATTTTTATATTTTATAAATAAAATGCTTTTATTTATATTAAATTATTTTTAGTTGTAGTTTCATAAGTCTTATGTGTATCTGGGTAGCTTATTTCAGATATTGAATGCATTTTATTTTGACTCCTACTTTTTTTGTTCGTGAAGACATTACATTCAGCCCTATATAAAATAAATCTGGCCCGGTTCTCTAGACTGTCAAAATCTTTTTGGATCCTAATTTTGTCATGTAACATGTTGACTCTCCCTCCCAGATTGATGTCATACGCAAGTCTGATAATGCCTTCATCTAGATCACTGATATAAATGTTAAAACAGCATAAAAGGAGGTTGCTACTGGAGACCTTCTAAACCAACATTGATCCACTCCATTGATCTATGTTGGGTCTGGCCCTTCAACTGGACCCCTATATCCACTTAAGTATGCTCCATTATTATATGGAGTGCGAACTGAATATAGTTTGTATTTCTCTATCTTAGTCACAAGAAGAGCGTATGAGACCTTATTAAATGTATTTTAAAAAAAAAAAAGAGGGAGGGTTGCGCGTCACAAGGGGGGTCTGTAAATTAAATATCGGGGAGGGGGATCAGGGGGGTCAAGGGAAAAAAGTATAATCTGGGGATAATACGATGGCAGGAAACACAGAATTAGTAATTTTAACTGTAAATGTAAATGGGATGAACGATCCCATCAAACGGAGATGGATAGCAGATTGGATCAAAAAGCAGAACCCTACAATATGTTGCCTACAGGAAACACACTTAAAGCAGGGAGATACATACAGAGTAAAGGTAAAAGGTTGGAACAGAGCCTATTATGCTTCAGGTAAAGCCAAAAAAGCAGGGGTAGCTATCCTTATCTCAGATCAAGCAAAAGCAGAAGTAGATCTCGTTAAAAAAGATAAGGAAGGAAACTATATCCTGCTGAAAGGTAGCATAAATAATGAAGCCATATCAATACTAAACATATATGCACCAAGTGGTATAGCATCTAACTTTCTAAAGGAAAAGTTAAGAGAACTGCAAGAAGAAATAGACAGTAAAACTATAATAGTGGGAGATCTCAACCTTGCACTCTCAGATTTAGACAAATCAAACCACAAAACAAACAAGAAAGAAATTAAAAAAGTAAATAGAACATTAGAAAAACTAGGTATGATAGACCTTTGGAGAAAACTGAATGGCAATAGGAAGGAATATACTTTCTTCTCAGCAGTTCATGGATCCTATACAAAAATTGACCATATATTAGGACAAAGATCTCAAAATTAAATGTAGGAAGGCAGAAATAATAAATGCCTTCTTCTCAGATCACAATGCAATAAAAGCTACATTCAGTAAAAAGTTAGGGGTAAATAGACCAAAAAGTAATTGGAAACTGAATAATCTCATCTTAAAGAATGACTGGGTGAAAGAGCAAATTATAGAAACAATTAACAATTTCACCCAAGATAATGATAATGATGAGACATCATATCAAAATCTTTGGGATGCAGCTAAAGCAGTAATAAGGGGAAATTTTATATCTTTAGAGGCTTATTTGAAGAAAATTGAGAAAGAGAAGATTAACGAATTGGGGTTACAACTTAAAAGGCTAGAAAAAGACCAAATTATAAACCCCCAACCAAAAATTAAACTCGAAATGTATTTTTTAAAATCTAGGGGAACTAACATTATACCATCCTTGGATATGCTTGCCTAGTAACCCTGTCTAAAAAGAAAGTGAGGTTAGTCTGGCAGGATCTTTCCTTAACAAAACTTTGCTGGCACTTGGAGACCATTTCTTTTTTCTGGAGGTTCATTGTCTATCCCTTTGATGAAACATTTTAGAATTTGCCAGTAATTGATGTTAAAATCACTAACCAATAGTTTGAAGATTCCCATTTTTTCTTTCTTGGAAACTCAGAACATTTGCTTTCTCAGTACTATAGCATTTCTCTCTCCTTGTCTCTATCATCTTTCAAACATCACTGAAGGGGCAGCTACGTGGAGCAGTGGACAGAGCATCAGCCTTGAATTCAGGAGGACCCGAGTTCAAATCAGGTCTCAGACACTTAACACTTCCTAGCTGTGTGACCCTGGGCAAGTCACTTAACCCCAAATGCCTCAGGGAAAAGTAATACCATCACTGAAAATGCCTCTTGGCCATCACAGTGTCTTCTAGCAATCTGAGCGATTATACATTTGGGGTCAGTGATCTGAACTCATTAAGAGTAACTGAATCCTCTCTTACAATCCTCTAACTTTCTTGGGTTTTGATTCCCTATCATTTATTTTCATTCTGTCTTTGCCCATCCAAAGGTCACCCTCAGGCTCCTTTGCTAGATTATCCATCCAGGTCATGTCTGTAAATTGTGGGTATCCTCTGCTCTGCTCTTCTCCCTGTATTCTATTTTACTTGAGATCTCATCAGCTCCCGTGGTTTCAACTACTATTTTAATGCCAATGACTCTCAGATCTGTTTAAACCTAACCCCTCTCCTGCCCTCATCTCACATCTCCCAACAGTCCAATGGGCAATTAAAGATGAATTAGTTGGCAGAGATAGATCTTAAGCTCCAAATTTTCCAAAACTGAACTCTCTTCCCCCAGCCCCCCCAACTTGTTCTTTTTTTTTTTTTTTTTTTATTTTATAATTATAACATTTTTTGATAGTACATATGCATGGGTAATTTTTTACAACATTATCCCTTACACTTACTTCTATTCAGATTTTTTCCCTTCCTCCCCCAACCCCCTCCCCCAGATGGCAAGCAGTCTTATATATGTTAAATATATTACAGTATAATTTAGATACAATATATGTGTGTAGAACCGAATTTTTTTGTTGCACAGGAAGAATTGGATTCAGAAGGTAAAAATAACAGTTTACATTCATTTCCCAGTGTTCCTTTTCTGGATGTAGCTGGTTCTGTCCATCATTAATCAATTGGAATTGGATTAGCTCTTCTCTATGTTGAAGAAATCCACTTCCATCAGCATACATCCTCGTACAATATCATTGTTGAAGTGTATAATGATCTTCTGGTTCTGCTCGTTTCACTCAGCATCAGTTGATGTAAGTCTCTCCAAGCCTCTCTGTATTTCTCCTGTTGGTCATTTCTTATAGAACAATAATATTCCATAACATTCATATACCATAGTTTACCCAACCATTCTCCAATTGATGGACATCCATTCATCTTCCAGCTTCTAGCCACTATGAAAAGGGCTGCCACAAACATTTTGGCACATACAGGACCCTTTCCCTTCTCTAGTAGTTCCTTGGGGTATAAGCCCAGTAGTAGTATGGCTGGGTCAAAGGGTATGCACATTTTGATAACTTTTTGGGCATAATTCCAGATTGCTCTCCAGAATGGTTGGATTCTTTCACAACTCCACCAACAATGCATCAGTGTCCCAGTTTTCCCACAGCCCCTCCAACATTCATCGTTATTTGTTCCTGTCATCTTAGCCAATCTGACAGGTGTGTAATGATACCTCAGAGTTGTCTTAATTTGCATTTCTCTGATCAATAGTGATTTGGAACACTCTTTCATATGAGTGGAAATAGTTTTAATTTCATCATCTGAAAATTGTCTGTTCATATCCTTTGACCATTTATCAATTGGAGAATGGCTTGATTTCTTATAAATTAAAGTCAATTCTCTGTATATTTTGGAGATGAGGCCTTTATCAGAACCTTTAACTGTAAAAATTTTTTCCCAATTTGTTACTTCCCTTCTAATCTTGTTTGTATTAGTTTTGTTTGTGCAGAAACTTTTTAATTTGGTGTAATCAAAATGTTCTATTTTGTGATCAATAATGGTCTCTAGTTCTCCCTTGGACACAAACTCCTTCCTCCTCCACAAGTCTGAGAGGTAAACCATCCCCTTTTCCTCCAATTTATTTATGATTTCGTTCTTTATGCCTAAATCTTGGACCCATTTTGATCTAATCTTAGTATGTGGTGTTAAATGTGGGTCCATGCCTAGTTTCTGCCATACTAATTTCCAGTTTTCCCAGCAGTTTTTGTCAAATAATGAATTCTTATCCCAAAAGTTGGGATCTTTGGGTTTGTCAAAGATTAGATTGCTATTTTTATTCACTATCTTGTCCTGTGAACCTAACCTATGCCACTGATCAACTAGTCTATTTCTTAGCCAATACCAAATGGTTTTGGTGACTGTTGCTTTATAATATAGCTTTAAATCAGGTACACTTAGACCACCTTCCTCTGACTTTTTTTTCATTAGTTCCCTTGCAATTCTCGACCTTTTATTCTTCCATATGAATTTTGTTGTTATTTTTTTCTAGGTCATTAAAATAGTTTCTTGGGAGTCTGATTGGTATAGCACTAAATAAATAGATTAGTTTGGGGAGTATTGTCATCTTTATTATATTCGCTCGGCCTATCCAAGAACATTGAATGTCTTTCCAATTATTTAAATCTGACTTTATTTTTGTGGCAAGTGTTTTATAATTTTGCTCATATAATTCCTGACTCTCCTTTGGTAGATATATTCCCAAATATTTGATACTATCGACTGTTATTTTGAATGGAATTTCTCTTTGTATCTCTTGCTGTTGGATTGTGTTGTTAATGTATAAAAATGCTGAGGATTTATGTGGATTTATTTTGTATCCTGCGACTTTGCTAAAATTCTGAATTATTTCTAATCCCCAACTTGTTCTTGAAAGAACACCACCACCAGCCACTCAGGCTCCCACCTGGGGGCCATCCTCCCCTCTTCACTGTCTCCTAGGTCCCTTCTCCCACTCTTCTCAGTCCCTGCCACCATCTTGGTCTAGGATCTCATCACTTCGGCTGTCAAACTGATCTCCTCCTCCTGGTCAATTCACTCCAATGACTCCCAAATCTCCATCCTTAAAAGGCCCCTTCCTGGCCCTCCAGGCTTTTGGTTCCTCACCCCCTCCCATGTGCCGTGCTCAGTGTCGCTGGCCCTCCCACATGGCGTGATCAGTGTTGCTGGCCCTCCCAGTGGACACTCCATCTCTGGACTCCAGGCATTTTCTCTGGCGTCCCCCACGCCTGGAACACTCTCCCTCCTCGCCCTGTCTCCTGGCATCCTCCAAGCCTCGGGCAAAACCTTCCTTTCTGCAAAACGGACTCCCAAGCCTCCCTCACACAGAGCCCTCCCTCTGCTGATTGTTCCAATCTACCTTGAATGGCTGCCTTTCATGTTGTCTCCATCAGACCTCGATCCCCCTGAGGTCCGAGCCTATAATGTCTGGGCTCGCTCCCTGGAGGGCCTCAGGATCAGTCAGAGTCAAGATCAGTCAAAGTCCTTGATCTTTAGTGAAGGAGGCAGGCAAGCTGCCAGGTGGCTCGTCAAAGATGGATCCTGGACTCTGGACTCAAGTTTGGAGTTTTTCTTGCTGAGTGCACTGAGGCAGAGAGATTCTGACTCCTTCCCTTAGCTCTCCAACCCTTGTATCTGATTACCTCATCATCACACATCCAGCCAATCATGAGGAGAGCCATCACAGCACTGCATGTTTATAGAACTATCATCACACCTTGAGCAGGTACTTCGCTCCAAGTGCTCTGCTGCCTTAGAGTCACATGCACCTTTTCAGAGTTGCGGCCCTTTCAAGGGACTGGCTGTACTTGTTTGTCTTGGTATCCCCACAGGGTCAGCACAGGGCCAGCATACACTAGTGCTTGCTGAGGGCCTGCCGACTTATCCCCTGACTTGGATTCCCTCTGATCTCAAATCAACGAGTTTAAGTCATAATTAACCCCAAAGTGAAGCCCCCCCATCCCGGCCTGTTGCAGGCAAAAAAACACGATTGCTGGTCCTTCTCCCCAAACCTCCCCTCTGGCTTCCTTGTTACCGTTAAGCCTGCTGCATGAAGGGATGCTTTTTGCCTTTCTATTCACTACCAGCACACAATCTGCTCTTCCTAATTGGACACTGACTGAGAGACCTCATCAAACTCTAGTAACTCCTCTGTTTCTCCTGGGGTCTACAGCCAGTGCTGCTTCTGTTTCCACTTCCCTGATTGTCACCAACTTGCTTTCTGCCGTTCTCCTCCAGGACTTCGGCACATCCCCAGCTGCAGTGCTCCCCAGCTCCTGGTGCTCCCTAGCTCCTGCCCTTCTCCCCAGGGACTCCAGCACATCCCCAGCTGCAGTGCTCCCCAACTTCTGCCTTTCCCTTTTCTGCTCCTTTCAACTGCTCCCCCCTGCAGAACAATGACCTGCCAGAGCCCATAGCCCTGTTCTCCAGTCTACAGGAGGTCGGACACCCCACTCCACTTGGCTTCCTCTTGGTCTTTGTCCATCCTTCGTACAGCTGAGCTCTGGTTCTTCTCTTGGGTTTTGTCACCTGTCCGTTTCTGGCTGTTCTCATTGCTATCCTTCTGCTTGCTGGCTATCTGTAGGCAGTTATTTTTAAATTTCCTCTTCCTTTTCGGTTTACAGCCTGTTGATTTTGACCTAAATAGGTTGGTTTGATTGTTTTGGATTTCTTACAGCCTTTTTCCTACTCAATTGCTGAATGTTATTAAGAGACCAAAGCTACTTACAAGTGCTAATTAATTAATAAAAGACCTCTGTCACACAAATCAAATTAAAATAAAAATTTCATCCTTCTGGGATCTTCTCCAATCACTGTGAAGAGATGTACATCAATAGTTTTAGTTCTTCATACTTACTTTGCCACTCTGGCCCTCGCTACTGAGGTGGGGAATTGTGCTCTCCTGCTAAAGCTTACAGAGCTCCAATTTTAAACAGGCCACATTCCTGGGGAAAGGAAAACAGCTACTATTCTGAGGATTTTTCTCTGAGACTTTCCCACCGTATCACAGGATTTACAGCCAGAAGTGACCTTAGCAATCATTTGGGTCAGAGTTTCTTAAATTTTTTTTTGCTTCCTGGACTACTTTGACAATCAATCTGGTGAACAAAATACATAAAATAATATACATAGGATTGCAAAAGAAATCCATTATATCAAGATACATTTGCCAAAATTATCTTCATCAAGAATTATTAAGTATTTACTATGTGACAGGCACAGGATTGTTTTAGGATTCAAAAACAGACAAAAATAGGACCCTGCTTTTAAGGTGCTTACAACAGAATTGGGGAGTAAACTTGCAAACAACTATAAGATATTTACAATGGAAATAAATGGGAGGAAATCTCGGAGGGAAGACACTGGCAACTGGGAAGATCAGGAAAGGCCTTTTCAAGAAGGAATTTGAGCTGAGTCTAGAAGGAAATCAAGAGGAAGAGGGGATGAAGGTGAGCATTTCAAGGAAGGGGGACAGCCAGTGAAAAGGGGACAGTATTGTGTACAAGAAACAGCAAGAAAGCGAGTGTTGTTGGATGGTGCTGGATGGTGGGGAGTAAGAAAGGAAGGATAAAAAAGGGCCTTAAAAGTCAAATAGATTTTAGATTTGATCCTAGAGGGAATAAGGAGCCAGTAGAGTTTATAGTAGTCAATAATCTTTGGCTTCTGAATGGAAGATGGGTCAGTGTGGAAAGACCCTTAAGAAGATTATTTCTATAGCCCAGGGATATGGGACTACAAGTGGAAAGAAAGAGCTGTATGGGAGAGACAGAAGTAGAAATGTTAAGACTCAGCAACAGATTGGAAATACGGGATGAATCTGAGTGAGGAGTGATAGATGACACTGAGGTTTCAAGCCTGGGTAACCAGGAGGATGGAGATGCTTTTGATAATAAGGGAGGGAGAAGGACTTGGGGCTTAAGACAATGAGTTCTGTTTCGTGCATATTGGGTTTAAATTATTTATGGGATATCCAGTCTAAGATAGCAAATAAACAGTTGGTGATGTGAGATCGGGATGTGAGGTCAGGAGAGAGGTTAGGGCTGGATGACCATTGGCAGAATCAAATCCACAGAGACTATGTTGGAATCCAGAGCAGCTGATGAGATCGTCAAAGGAGGTAACATAGAGGACGAGAAGAGGGTTCCAATACATAGTCTTGGGTGACGCAGTGAGTGGTTGTGATGTGGATACAGATATATTTTAAAAGACTGAGAAATCAGACAAGTGGGAGAACTGGAGGGAACAGTGTCCTACAAAACTAGAGAAGAGGGTTTTCAAGAAAAGAAAGTGATCAATTTGATTTGATTCTTCTTATGCAGCAAGATAATTGTATAAACATATCTGCATATGTTGGATTTAACATATTTCTACCATGTTTAACATATACTGGACTTCTTGCTACCTAGGGGAGGGGGTCGGAGAAGGGGAGGAAAAACTGGAACACATGATTTTGCAAGAGTTAATGTTGAAAAATGACCCGTGCGTATGTTTTGAAAATAAAAAGCTTTAATAAAAAAGGGGAAAAAAAACAGAAAAGAAAATTATCGACAGTTTCAAAGGCTGCAGAAGAGGTCATTAGATTTGGCCCCTAAGAGAGCTTTGATAACTTTGGGGAACAGTTTCAGCCGAGTGAGCAGGCCGAAAGCCAGCCTAAATTGGGATAGGGAATGGAAGGTGGGACTTGGATGAGAAGTAAATAGATTCTGATCTAGGTCAATCCAGTCATTTTACATATGAAGAAGCTAGGGTCCAAAGAGAGGAAGGGATTTCCCTAAGGAAACCAGAAAATGATTAGAGTTGGGATTTGAATCGCATTCTTCTGATTATGAATCCCATGCTCTTTCCCTAAAATTGCTTCTCTCCAATCATTCCTCCATCATGTATCGAGATATTAATTAATGAGACCAAATAAGACATATGTATAAGGGGCATGGCATACAGTAGGTGCTTACCAAATGTTCATTCCCTTTCCCTTACAGTAAGTATACTGGGTGAGGCATTGGGACACAGCAAGGTCCCCATCTTGCAAAGGCTGATGAGGTAGCAGCCTCTTCCAGGCAGAAACTCCCTTCAGGTTCTAGGTTTACGTGGACTTACTCTCAAGATTTATGCCACGGATCAGAAACATCATTTTGACGTAATATAGCTTTTAGGGGAGATAGCAACGACCTTAGGGAGCTTCTGTTCTAACAATAAATCAGTGACCCTAAAGCGTCTGGCGTTGGCCTCTGCCCCAGGGACTTCCCACACTCCCAATCTAAGAACAACAATCTGTCTGGTTCTGAATAGACCCCCCCCTTAATTCACTGCTATCTGATAATCTGGTCAGTGAGAACTAAAGTCGGGACCACTCCTCTGGGCCATAGAATTAGCATGGCAAGGACAGAAAGCTGGATAAAGGGGGCTCCTCTCTTAGCCCTTTGCTCATTTCTTTTGGATCTTAGCCCGCTTGTAATGGTGTAACAATTACAATTACATTTTTCCCCCTGACCAGGAAATGGGTTCAAGCCTGCAAATTCTTTTGTGACACGGTCTGCAACCCCAAACTTTTGGGGTCCCTCTCCCAACCTCAACATTGTCTCTAAACGCTTTATTGATTGTTCTTCTATTCTCATTACACAGAATAGCTGGACATCTCCCGAAGGGGGAAGAGCATTTAACATGTTTAAAATGTAGTAGAGAGAGTCTGGATTAGAAACCTTGCCTAGTTTCTTAGCCAGCAACAAGTCGTTTGCTTTCTCCACTGTGCCCCGACATAAAAGTGCCCATCTGACAATCGGGAAGAGAACACAAGCTTGGCTTGAATTCAGGGGCAAAGATGCTCGCTACCAAGTCTGTCCTTCTTCCCTGTGGCTGTGACTGCCCAGACCAATTGATTTAGAGGCTTTCCTTGGGCGCAATCTGTGAGCTCGCCCTTGTGGGCGCCCTCTCCCCTCCATGGCCAGTCCACAAGGCTCCCCAGCGGGAGGGCTCTCCTCCTAGCTCTCCTGATAGCCAGGACGTCTGTCAGCCATCCCTCACTCTTGTCCTATGGCGGACAGCCCCTTGCCTGTGACATGTCTCTCCAATGATGGCCCCCACACCACTGATCCTCCACAACATACTGCAGCTTGCTCTTCATGCCCCCACACCCCTCTTCCCACCTTTTGTAGATGTGTCAACTTAAATTATTTACATTTATTTACATTTAATGCTTAGAATAAAAGATGAAACATGTGATATGAACAAACAGTTCCCAAAAGTATGGCAAGTTATTAATAAATAGAATAAAGGGTGCTCTAAATAGCTGAGGAGAAGAGAAATGCAAATGAAGGCAACTGTAAGATTTCCCTCACATCCAGCAAACTGGCCGAGATGACAAATAGTAGGAAGAGTTGATGTTGGAAAGGTGTGAAAACTCCGGCACACGGATGCCTTGTGGAGGAAGCTGTGAATCGGCCCGACCCTTCTGGAAAGACAGTGCCAGGAGAGTGACCCCGAGATTCTGCTGTTAGACGTACACCCCGTGAAAATCACTGACGAGATAAAGCCCCCGAATATACTGAAATATCTATAGCTGACCTTTTGGGGTAGCAACAAACCAGAAACAGAGTATTTTTTTTTTTGATGGAACGTGAATGTAATGAAATATTATCGTGTGGTAAGAAACAAGCAGCATGACAAATACAAGAAAACATGGAAAGACTTACATGAATTGAGCCAGGAAAACAAGAGATACAGTGACGACAAGAGGAATGGCCACCAAACCACCCCAGCTGAATGATGTGGAACTATCGGGGATAGGCCCGGCCTGGAGAGAGATGGGAAGACACCTCCTTCTGCAACTTGGCACAGGGCAGGGGCCACGGGTGCGAACTCTAGGTAACGCCAAACTAGTCTGAGGCAGTGATTGGGGGACTGATTACCTTCTTCTTTTTGTTTTTCTTTCCTAAAAAAAAAGTTCTCAGGCAATTTGGAACTATGCTCAAAGAGTTATCAAACTGTGCATACCCTTTGATCCAGCAACATCTTACTACTGGGCTTATATCCCAAAGAGACTCTAAAGAAGGGGAAGGGTCCTGTATGTGCCAGAATGTTTGTGGCAGCCCTTTTTGTGGCGGCCAGAAACTGGAAACTGAGTGGATGCCCATCAATTGGAGAATGGCTGAATAAATTGTGGTATATGAATATTATGGAATATTATTGTTCTGTGAGAAATGACCAGCAGAAGGAATGCAGAGAGGGTTGGAGAGACTTAAATCAACTGATGCTGAGTGAAATGAGCAGAACCAGAAGATCACTGTACACTTCAACAACAATACTGTATGATGATCAATTCTGATGGACGTGGCCCTCTTCAACAATGAGATGAACCAAATCAGTTCCAAAGTAATGAACTGAACCAGTTACACCCAGAGAAAGGACTCTGGGAGATGACTATGAACCACTACATAGAATTTCCAGTCCCTCTATTTTTGTCCGCCTGCATTTTTGATTTCCTTCACAGGCTAATTGAACACTGTTTCAAAGTCCGATTCTTTTTGTTCAGCAAAACAACTGTTTGGTCATGTATACATGTATTATATTTAATTTATACTTTAACATATGTAACATGTATTGGTCAACCTGCCATCTGGGGGAGGGGAGGAGGGAGAAGGAGGGGAAAAATTGGAACAAAGGGTTTTGCAATTGTCAATGCTGAAAAATTACCCAGGCATAAAATGTTTGTAAAAATTAATTAAATTAATTAATCTAAAAAACAAAACAAAAAAGTTCTCAGTAACAGCAAGACTGAGTGATGATCAGCTATGCTAACTCTTCTCAGCAACCAAGAGATCCAAAACAATTCCAATAGGCTTGAGATGGGAAATGCCTTCACCATCTGATAGAGAAAGAATTATGGAGTGGAAGGCAGATCGAAACTTACTGTTTTCACCTATTTTTATTTGTTTGCTTTTTCTTTCTCACAGATTTTTCCCTTTTCTTCTGATTTTTCTTTTACAATGTGACAAATATGGAAATGTGTTTAAAAAAGGATTTACATGATATTTGAGTGCTCACTATCTTGGGAAGGGGGGAGATTAGTAAGGGAGAGAAAAATCGGACCTTAGAAAAAGGAATGTTGAAAACTATCTTTCTGTGTAATTGGTAAAATAAAATATTATTGAGGGAAAAAAAATTCTTTGTTATATGGGTCTTTAGATGACGCAGTGGATAGTCCAGAACCTGGAGAACCTTGAGTTCAAATCCTGCCTCAGACACGTGCTAACTGTGAAGTTCTGCACAAGTCACATATACTCTCTAAAACCGGAGATGAGAGTAGCACCTCCCTCACCAGACTGTTGTGAGATCAAATGAGTTAACACATGGGAAGTGCTTTGCAAACCTTAAAGCATTATTTAAATCCTGGCTATCATAATGGGTCAGGGTCCAGAAATAAGGGGAGGATGTGTGTGTGAGAGAGACATTCAGGGAGAAACAGGCAAGGTGGAGGTTAGCCATAAAGATCTCCTTTAAAAGAATGAACCCTTTCCTTAAAGTGATACTGATGTGGACTTTGTCCCCACAAATGCCCGTCCTGAGAAAGAGAAGAGGAGCAAACCTTCCCTTTCTGTTACATCTGGGGGTTTGCGCTGGACTAGATGGCCCCTCAGATTCTGGGCCCTGCCCCAACGTCGCGTGCCGCTAAAAATAAGCAGTTACCTTGTGGGAGCAGCCACCCAGCCGGGCTCTGTATAAATGTATGTGTATAATGGGATGTGTGCAAAGCCTTGTGCCCACCTTGAATGAGAAACGGCAGCTTGTGGGATAAAGATTCTCCCGGGGGGGGGGGGGGGCAGTTATCCCACGTTTCCCTGGGAGGGCTCTCTGTCATCGTCCCTTACCTTAAATTAATCTCCCACTGTAACACGCTGTGGTCTTCCCCTCCTGCAGTGAAGATGTGGGTACCATCATAAGAAATAGCCATGCTGGACACTCCACTGGGGTGGCAAATGATGGCGGCTGTCTTGTGGGGATTGCCATCAACTGGTAAGATCTGAAGTCCGACCTGGTGAGAGGCATATGAAGGGGCTGGAACGGGGGTCCGTTAGACCCTCCCCACAAGGATCATCAAGTGACCGACCCTTCCCCTGCCAGCTGCCACACAGACACCCCAAACCCAAGCCAGACTCCTGGGCCATCCCGGTCGGCGGCCAAAGTCTCCACCAGTTTGTCCAACACGGTGGCACAAGCTTCCATGGCTAAGGACTATTCCAAAGCGGAACAACACCCTACCATGCAGATGTCCCTGCACTCACTGAGCCCCAGTGGCCCAGCGGCCCTCTGTCCACCCTTCCATGGCAAGCCTGGCCCTCATGGTTCCCAGATGGCCGCCACAGCCTTCCAAGGAGGTTTTGGACACCCCACCTTGTCTTTGTTCACAAACGCCAAGTATCGTTTCTGTGACCCTTTTGAGGCGGCCTCTGGGAGGATCAGGACTTGCTTGATGGGTGACCCATAAGTCGGCCCAATCAGTGTCTTTCTGGAGGGACAAAAACAAACAAAAACGAGTCTGTCTGCTCTTGTTTCAGAGATCAAACCTAAGCACGTACAGTCTGAGTCTGGGGATTTTAGGCACAAAGCTTTTGGAAGGCAGAGCGTCCGAGCCCTGAACGCCATCCACCACGGCTGACGACCGCTTCAGAGGCGGCGGGCCGGGCACGGGGCGGCTCCAAGAGCAAACGCTGTGGAGAAATCTCTGGGCAAGAAGCAGTCGGGGACTTGGGCTTCCTCCCAGGGTTACTGAGAGAGAGGGGCACCATGCCCTGGGACAAAGGAACAGCACGGGCTGCTTCGGGTGAGCAGCCTCGGAGGAAAGCCCCCACGCCCAAGCAGTCAGCAGCCGGGACAGGCTGGGATGCTCTCCACTGCTCTGCACAGTCTGACACCATGGGTGAACCTGGACCATGGGACTGGGGGCTCTGGAAAATGGGGGCAAATGAAACTGCTGCAGTCACCTCCTCCCTCGCCAGAGGCAGGACACTACTTTCATTCAGACAGCTCGAGGGCAGGCGCGAAGGCGACAGTTATGGCCCAGAGGGGCCTAAAGGGAGCATCCAGTGACCTCGGCAGGCACTTCCCTGCCAGAGCCTGGCATTGCTGACTGTGCCCATCTGAAATGTGACTTCTACAAGCACCAGAAGTGCACGGAAACTGCCCGCTCACACTTCAAAAGTGCCGGCCAAGTGACCTCAAGGAGTTGTGGAGGGCGCTAGGTCCCACGGCTCTCCGAATCTGAACTCTGAAAGTCACCAAGTTTTGAAAAGTCTAAGCTGCTCCAAAGCCAGAGGTCACTCTCCGGTTGTTCTGAAGCACGCTCTCGCTGCGTTTCCCATCTGCCATCAGTGGACGTGGGAGGCAAACAGCCCCTAAGTGGGTCCAGCAGCAAGAGCAGCAAAGTGCCCAAGGCCCAGGGCTTGCCAGGGTCCATCTCCGGGTTTGCTGCCAGTGTCCAGCCCCCCACAGGCGTTCTCTAAATGACTGACTGGGGGGAACACTGCGGTAGGTTTCCCTCTGGTCTTTGCCCCTAAAATGGCTTCCTTTCCCCCACCTGGCCTCTAATTGTTGCCATGAAAACCCATTTGGATCTGTTTTGCCATCCTGGGGGGCAGGAGGCCCCCAGAGGGCTGAGGGAGGGGCTGGGGCTGCGTGGGGGCAGGGGCTCCCCACAGCCACCAAGGCACAGGTCACCTTCTCTGACAGATCAGTCCTGCCCTTGGGAGCCCCGGCTCCATCACCTCATCTCAGCTGGCAGGCTGGGCTCGGAGCTCCGCGCAGCCTCTGCCCAGGGGCACGTCCTGGCCGGCCAGAAGCGGCTTCAGTCGCCTCTGTTAAGGAAGGGTGTCTGCTTCCTCTGGTTCTGCAGCAGCGATAGCCACTACAGCTCCCCAAAGCCAGACCGCACGTCCAGCATGGCTGCCATTACCCCATTCCTGCTCTCTCTCTTCCCCGAGGCCTCAGCCCGCACTCATCCCAGTGGAGAACCCAACCCCCCGCAGCCCGGGGAGCCCTGGAAGTGTGGGCAGCTGACCCCAGCATCAGTGTTCAGATGGACCCTTTTTCTGGCCCCTGTGATGATCTCAGCTACCCTGAAGTTCTTCCCAGGTTGACACTGATGCATTGTTGGTGGAGTTGTGTACTGATCCAAACAATCTGGAACTGTGCCCAAAGGGCTATAAAAGTGTGCGCTCCCTTTGACTCAGCAGTGCCATTACTGGGTCTGTATCCCAAGGAAATCATAAAGGAGGGAAAGGGACCCATGTGTGCAAAAATGTAGCAGCTCTTTCTGCGGTAACAAAGACTAGGGAACTGAATGGATGCCCACCAACTGGGGGATGGCTGCACGAGCTGCGGTACATGAAGGCGAGGGATATTATTGTTCTAGAAAAAACAATGAACAAGCTGATTTTAGAATGCTGAAACAAGCAGAACCAGGAGTACGTTGTACACAGTAACAGCAAGAATGGGTGATGATCAACGGTGAAAGAATCAGTTCTTCTCCGTGATCCAGGGCAATCCTATTGGCTTTGGACAGAAAATGCCATCTCTAAATAAAAATAAAAAAAACTAAGGAGACTGAATGTAACTCAGTACATGCTATGTATGTTCATTTCTTTATTTCCTCCTGAGGCTGGGGTTAAGTGACTTGCCCAGGGCCACACAGCCAGGAAGTGTTAAGTGTCTGAGGCTGGATTTGAACTCAGGGCCTCCTGATTTCAGGGCTGGTGCTCTATCCACTGCACCACCTAGCTGCCCCTGTTTTTTTTTTTTTAATCTCTCCCATGATTTTTACCCTTTTGCTCTGATTATTCTCTCTTGATATAATTTATAAAACAATGTATATTAAAAATAAATAAACTAAAAAACCTTCCCAGGTTAAAAGCAAGGTCCCACCAGGGAGGAGTACCTCCTTCTTGGAGGACCCCTTTTCCTCCTCCCTCTTTGGTGGGTCCCCATGTGCTCCCCCCTCAGCAGCTGTAGGCGGAGGCACCCAGAGCCTGCCTCCAGGCGTAGGGGCGGGAAGGAACCCTAGCTGGGACCCTCGGGTTACCTGCACATCTTGGTGATGGAGTTGAACAGCTTCACTTTGTACGCGCTGTTGCAGATGAGCAAGAAGGACTCTCTGGTGATGGGCGGGTACCACACCATGCACTTGGGGATGGCCTCCTGCTCCGTGCGGTGGATGTCCAGGACCTCCAGGTGGTCCTTGCCGCTATTGAGGAGGTCGTACTCTATCTGCAAAGGAAGTCAGTAGCCCCAGTGTCAGGCAAGAACAGCAGCCGCCCCGTGGCTGCCCACAATGCCGGCCTTGTTCCCTGATCTATTTTGCTTTGCTCTGTTTCCTTTTTGCCGTTCTAGGAGGATGAACTTAAAAATTCCTAAGAAGGGTCACAGTCAAGACTCTTTGGCTGCTCCTGCCTGTAGCTAGATGCCCACCTTGTCCGCATCCTCGGTGCTGGAGGGGAAGCAAACCAGCATTAATTAGCAAATTGTTGGATATGTACCAGGAACTGAGTTAAGAACTTTTGTTTTGTTTTGTTCTTTTTAACAACTATTATCTCATTTGATGTTCACATCAACTCTAGAAGACAGGAGCTCCTAGGAAGCCCATTACACAGATGAGGCTGGATTTGAATCCAGGTCATGGAGCCCTCAAACTACTGAGTCTCCTGAGGGATGGTACAGGAGGAATAACTGGACACTTTCACAGCACTTAAAGGTTTACAAGGGGCTTTGCATCCACTATCTTCTTTGATCTTCACAATAATGCTGAGAGACAGCCCCTCTGGGTAATATACCCATTCTAGAGGTGGAGAAACTGAGACTCGGAAAGCTCCCGTCCCACAGCTACCAGAAGGGGAGGCCTGAAGCCGCCTCTCCTCACGCTCAGTCCCTTTCATGATACTTCAAACATCAAGGTCTTGGTGATCACCCTGAATAAACCGTCCCCGCACTGGCTGTGCAGCAGGCCCTGGGCTAAGGGCGGGGATACAGCAGGGGCTGGTGATTGAATGGGGCAGACCTCATGCAAATAGAAGGTCTGAACCAGCTCCCACCCTGGGGATCGATGGAGGGAAGATGCTGGGCCAGAATCCCAACCGCTGGCAGGGCAGGGAAGCCAAGGCAGGGTTTCACATGCCTTTTTCTCAGAATCCCCAAAGGCAAGGTCTCTTCACAAACATCTCGGAGGAAAGAACGCAGTGTTTGGGCCTAGAAGCTCTGAGGGAGATTCTCCGCTCAGCCACTGACTGCCATGGGACCCTGAACAAAGCTGGCCAGCTCTCTGGGCCTCAGTCTGTGCATCTGTAAAACAGGCCACCTCTGAGGTAATGGCCTCTCCTTTATTTCTTTCCTTCCCACACTTTAGGCCCCGGGTAAGCAGTTGCCTCTCGTTCAAGGAGAAACTCTAAAGGGGAGAGTCTCCGCCAAAGGAGGCCACAGATGACAGCTTACCAGAAATCTGTCCTTGCTAAGGCTGAGAAGTCGGGGCTCATAGCTGTCCACCTGAACCCCAAAGAGCAAACTCCGGATTTTTTTGTGGTGAGAATGAAGTCTTGCTAAATATTCCCAGACCTTTTCTCCATTATTTATCACTATCTTGTAAACGGCCACAGTAAAATTTACATCCTAAATAAGAACAGAACAATACAAATCATTCTTTTTTTTCCTTTTATTTATTTTTTATTATAGCTTCTTATTTACAAGATATACACATGGGTAATTTTCAGCATTGACAATTGCGAAACCTTCTGTTCCAACTTTTCCCCTCCTTCTCCCTACTCCCTCCCCCAGATGTCAGGTTGACCAATACAAGTTACATATGTTAAAGTATAAGTTAAATACAATATATGCAATACAAATCATTCTTAAAGCTCCAGAATTCTCATCCTCTCACCCTCATATTGACAAAGGGACCCCGAAACTCTCTAAAATTCCTTGAAGGATAGATTCTCCTTGAATCCAGCCTCTGTAAAGACCCCACCTCAGGACAGACAGCTTCATTCTGTGGGGCTAGCTGAGTCCAGAGTTGGCAATTCTAACCGCATTGAATTAAAGAAACACCCATTCAATTCTAAGATTTCCTATTCAATTCCAGCTCAGGCTGAAACCCAGCTAGTAGATAAAAAGCCATTTTGGAACTCAGTCCTTGCAGAGGAGCGAACATGCCATCCCTGGCACAGCAGCACCTCTACCCGCTGAAATGATACTCTCTTTCAGCGTTACCCTCTCTTTATCCCCCTCACCTATTTCCCTAATGAGACTTTATACCTTTCTGTTGGGATCTCTCTACTAGAAACTTCACTTCTGCCAGGACTCCTCCCTACTTTACTCCCCTGTCAGGACCTTACCACTAATCGCCTTTCTAATCATGCAAAGCAAAGGCTGACTTCCCGATGCCAATAATAAACCTCTTTTTACCAATCCAGCTTTTTAGGTTCGTAAATTCCTTTACAAAGAACCACTAGAAGGGGGTTCCAACAACTCCCTAACTTGCACCAATCCCAAAGGGAATTTAGGGGAGCCAAACTTCTTCATTTGGTTCCCTGAACCCCAAACCTGCCACTAACCTCATCATCTAACTCCCTGGCTACCAGGAGCCCTAATCTCCTCATTTGGTTCCCTGAATCTAATCTCCTCATTTGGTTCCCTGACCTAAGGGAACCCCCAAATCTAGACCTCATCATTATCCCTCTTTTAGGATGTTTTACCAGTAAATTCCCATTTCCTTTCATCAGCCTCAGTCAGTTAATAAAAAATCTTTGGCAATGGACCAACATATGAGCATTTATTAAGCCCATACTTTAAGCTGGTCACTGTGCTGAGTGCTAAGGGAGAAAAGATAAAACAAAACGGCCCCTGCCCTGACATTCCCCTGAGGGACAGACCAAACTGTATACAAAAGATACAAAAGTTTAAAAAAAAAAAAAAAAAAAAAAAAAGGAATCATTAGCAGCTGGAGGGGGAATCAGGTTCTTAAGCTCCAGCGAGAGAGGAAGATGTATGCTTCAGTGGATCATGGATCTGTGGCCTTCTTGGCCATCCTCCAACTGATGTGGGTTGTGCTCCCTTTAAGAAACTAATCCTTTCAGATTGATTTACTCCTTTCTGATTCCCAGCCCCTCCTAGCTGAAGAAGACCTAAGACTTTTGATTCACAAATCCTGGTCAAAGCACCCTTTTGAATTCCAATAGGAGATATCAGGGCTCTCACAACCCCCATTGGATTTCAGCCAACTTGGGCTGTCCCAGCCCCCATTCTAATGATCTGCTCAGGTTTCCCAACCCCCACCTAGCAAATTCTAGCCCTCGATGAAACCCAGTGAGGAACCAACTTGGGACTTCACCCATAGGCCCCTTTAGCTAACTCTTTCCTTATTAAAGAGCCAAACTGGAGTCCTCTCTTTGCGAGAGGTTCCAAACATGCCAGCACCATGCCAGCACATGCCAAGGACTCTCTGCCCACCGGAATATTTCCGGTGCCCTCTTATCTCTACCTTCACCTTTTACTAACTAGACTTTAACTTTACTTCCAAACGCCATAATAAATCTCTTTAATCAATCTAGGTTTTCGGGTCTGTAAATTCCTTTACAAGGAACTCTGCACCGCCATTAAGAGCTCATTTAACTCCGTATCCTTGCGCCGAATCCAAAGGGGTTGCAGGGAAGCTCCATTTGACTCCCTGTACCCCAAACCTGCCACTAGACCTCAATCAACCCTAATTTCATTTAGTTACCCCATATTTAGATCTCATCACAACCACCTGGGAAGGCTGAAAATACTATTATCTCTATTTTACAGATGAGAAAACAGATTTAATTGACTTCACAAAGCTAGTCTGTCTGGGGCGGGACTTGAACTTGGGTCTTCCTGACCTTAAGTCCAATCTTAAGTGCAGGGAAGCAGGCAAAAGTACCAGAAACACAGAGCCAAGTACGGGCAGAGGGACCTTGGGAGAAGCAACAGGGAGCCCCTGCAACTTCCCAAGCGAGAGAGTGATGCAGCAGGCGCTGTGCATTAGGAGAAAACTAGGGCTCAAGTGAACAGGTCCCTTAGTGCAGGAGTCCTTGACAGGAGCCAGACATGGTGAGACCCCCATATGGGGCTGACAAAGAAGCAGCTGCCCATGATGGGGGTTTGAGGTCCCTTTAAGATTCCTCTCTGACTGCCCATGGCTGACCTTCACAAATCCTGATCAAAAGAACCCTTTTGAATATCTGGGCCCAGCCCCCACCCTCAGCTCAGCTTCCCCCAGCCCTCACCTGATCTGAGCTAACTGAAAAGCCCGCCAAGAACTTGGGTACCGCCCATCTTCTAGGTATAAAAGAGGTGAGCTGGAACTCCCTCTCGGCAGGAGCCCTCCCGCCAACACATGGTATCCTTCCAGCCATGTAGAGGTTCCTGCCCGCCCAGTGGCCACCTCTGGCCCTGGCATCTTTCTAACTGAGCTTTATTTCCAAATTTCTACAACAAACCTTTTATTTATCAATCTAGGTTTTCGGGCCTGTAAATTCATTTACAAAGGACGCTGCGCCTCATGGGATTATCTATGTATCGAGAAATAGGGTTCCCCCTTTCCTTTCCCTCATTAGTTGGTGGCCCACCCAGGGACCCCGAAAAATAACCTTAACCTTTTCAGGTCTCTCAGAACCAATTTTTGTCCTTAGCAGTTCGTGCAGCTTCCGGGAAGAATATTTGTGTTCCTACCCTCATCTCACTCTATTTCTAAAACATAGAGCACCCAGACCAGGTTTGGGCTGGGAGCAAAAGTCTCCTGTGTAGACTACTTGATTTTCAGGAAAAAAGCTCTCCTTTTGTCTAATTCTGTCTCTAGAGACAAAAGACCTTCTTTTCCAAGGCTTTTCTAATCCCTTTATCTCGCCAGAAAAGCCTGCCCTCAGGCCGCAACTCCAACACACTGGAGAGTGTCTCTTCACCCCTCCCCCACTACGTGGCCATCCTCTTGGGTCCCAGGCCCACAGTCTCCTTGATCTCTTCTGGGGGAGAAATCTGTGTTTGAGCCCCTCTCGCACTCCACCATAGTGGTAGCTACGAGGAGGAAAAGTTTGGATCGGGGAGAACTTGGAGATGTGTCTCTACCCCACAGCTGTGAGCCTTCACCTTCGCCACCTGAGAAGCACTGGGTAAGATAACATCTCTCCCTTCTCCCATCCTCTCTCTTTTCCAACTTTTCCCATGTGGCTTGGCAACCTGCCATTTAAATGCCCCCATCCTGTCCCCTTCTTGGGGTACAGTGGGGAGATTTGGGGACTCTTTTCAAGATCTCTAGAAATGCCCCTCCCATAGCTTTTACCTGGTTCTTAAAGGCTTCCAGCCCTCTCAGAGAACTAGCTTGTCCCATACATTTTAAAACAGGACTTGGTTTCCTGATTTAGTCATCCTGCATTAGAACATGCTTTCTAGGCTGGATATAAGATTTTTCTAAGCCTCAGGGCATACTTACCTGCTCCCTAAAGCCTAGACAGAGAATTTAAACTGCTCAAGCCTTTCTCTGTCTCAGTACTTTCTCTTGATTGGCATTCTATGCCCCATATGTCAATAATTAAAAGATGCCCTTTCTAAGTTCTGGTCCTGGCCAGCCTAGAGCTTCAGAAAGGAGACCTTTGTAATTTTGGCTGAGGAACAAAATTCCTAATCCAGGCAAATTAATTTTTAAGAGAGTGAAAATAGTTTCTTTTGATTCCTCTTTTTTCCCCCCCATCCTGACTGCAGGCAGGCAGGGGTGAATTAAAGTGATTGAAACTATTTAAAACACTCCTTAACTACTTTTAATTTGGCGCCTCTCTAGAATCTTTCTCTGTCCTGGTGTGCGACAGTTTTCTTTTTTTACTGCCTCAGTTTCCTTAAACTGCCTCTTTCTTGCCTCAACTGCTGGCTTTTCAGCCCAGGAAGCCAGGGATATAAAATAAGAATAGATTATCCCTCAAGCTGCCTTTTAGAGAATGGCTAAATTAACACCTGAATTCTATGTAGAGTTCTAATCTCTCTCTATTCACCCAATCCCCAACTTTCTTTTCAGGAGTCGCATATCTCCAATTAGGGTCTGACTTTTCTAAATGCCCCAAATGCCCCACAATTTACTCACTAAAAGATGGGTGGGGGTAGGGTCTTTTGTCTTCAACTCAACCATTAAGTACCTCGTAACCTCAGGTAAATGCTAGCTGCCTTCCCCTCCCTCTGCCTCTTCTAACAGAGTAGGGAGGCGCCACATGGGATTCCTCCACACCCACCTTCCACCGAAAAGGTTCTGAGTGAGATAGGCTGGCTTTCAAATTAATGGATCTATTTTTTTAAGACTCGTTAAAACTGGGGGACTTGCTAAAACTGTTTGATTATTGCTCTGTATGAGAAAACTTTTAACTATTGCTGCATAAAACTGTTTGACTATTGCTGTTTCAGGAAATTTACTAGTCTGTTACGTATAATCTGATAATTTTTGTAAACAGGAGAGGAAGGAAACTGAGATTTCAGCTGGTCAGGAAATTGGGAAAAACTGATGTCTTATTTCAGTTCAGGCTGAATTGGAAACTATTTTACTCTTTGCTTAAAATTTACTAGACAATGATTTGCAGAGTTATGTTTTAACTTTGAAATCCCTTATTCAGTCTCTGGGATTATTCTTTAGAAACAACCAAAAATCAGACACCTGTCCAAGGACTGGCAGCCTCTCTAATCTGTTTCTCCCCTTCTGTTACCCCAGTTCCTTAATTATTATTTCAGCATTTCAGGACTTTAATGGTTTGGGATAGCCTGTCTTGGTCTAATTGCATAATTTGCTCTATTGAGAGAGGACAGGTGGAGCTGCTCCAGGTCCCGTTTTTCCCTCTCTTAGAGCCCCTGACAGACTTGGGTGCCCTCTTAGGGCAGCAGGACCTCCTTGAGCACTGCTACACAGCAGAGGCTGAGTTAAATGCACAAATGACACAGACCTAAAGACTGTGCATCTCTGGCTGAGATGCCCCCCAACTGCAGAGATTCAAACAGGGAAACTTCTCTCTGAATAAGGAGTGCTGTTCTATGCTAATAATTCTGGGGTTATTAGGGAGAAACTAGTCCTTGCCACAAGTCCTTGCATTTTCTAGTTTTAGTCTGGTTTATTTGTTTTATTGTCCTGACTCAGTTTCTCTAATTATCCTGACTCAGTCCTGCCTCAGTTTCCCTGCTTCTTAGTTCTGCAAAACCTCCCCCTGCCTCTTTATCAGAATACTTGATAAGATCTTATGTTTCAGAATGGCAGAATGCCTCTCCCATCTCAAGCTATGGGAATCTCTTATCAAGATGCTGTCTCCACTGATTATGTCATCTCTCTAGAGACCTACTCCAATATTGCTCTTGCCTCTATTTCAGTCTTCCTGTTCATGAGGTAACACAAACCCCCACCCTCTATCAGCGAGGTGGGACAGCTCAATTTCCCGGGACTTGATTGACGCTGTCTGGAGCTCTACACTCAAGCCAAGCATTGCTCATTGAGCCGTCATGGCACAGCTCTAGCGAAATTAAAAGTTTTTGTCGTATCTCTCTCTCTCCCTTAGGGATGCCTAAAGGGAATGAAAGCTATAGAGCTGGGGTCCAGTTACTGCCTCTCAATAAACTCCACTGAACAGATTATGTAACCTTATCTCCACCCACCTTAACAGGGCTTCTACACCAGCAAAGCTAGCCCATTTGAAGCAAACAAGGTTGGGAAAGAGCAATAATCAAATAGCCTGGGTTTCTGTGATGTCAACCATACTTTATGGATTTATATTTATATTTATATGTATAGGATTTATTTCTAAAATTCAACTGCTAACTTCTTGAATTCTCTTATGTGGAATTAGACAGTCTGTATATGATTGTATTTATATTGGATATTTTAAAACAAACTGATCTGTATGAATAATGTTCACTTATGAAACATCTACTTGGATATGAACTCATTGGGACAAATTCCTTACTGTTATCAACATAAGGTTATGATAAATATTTGTTTAGAATTTATGTTCTTGCATTTTCTCCTCATGTAACTGGTTTTAAGATCAGAGCAATAGTCAATAGAAATTGTTAATGCAATTCAATTATGTCATACCTTGCTGTTTCTAGCCTGATTACATGTAATCATTGTATCCTAAATGTTTGGCCAAATAAGCATTTCGTCTGGTCATCTGTCTGCTACTGGACAACTAATAGATATCTGTAAGACCAAAACTGATTTCTAACACCTGTTGGTTTCCCTTTATCTCATTAACCTGAGATTCTCAGTTCTCTTCTCAGGGCAACTCCTGCCTCCAGACACTCAGAAAGAAGCAGAGGTGTCCTTTTAATGCAAATCTCTTCTAGACTTAAGCCTTAGAAGACCCCAGTCTCTGCCCTGAATTCAAGCAGCAAGAACTGCCTTCTCACCACCACAGCAAACACCACAAGAGTTGATCTGGCCTCCCAGCATCCTGCTCCCTGGTAGGAATTTGAGGTCTGGCCATATTTCCCTTTTATCTCAGGACAGCCTGAACACCTCAGGGCCAGTAAGCTGGGTAGGCTATGCTGATGCTTTTCACCCCTCCTCCATAAAGAGTGGGGAAACTAGGAAGGAAAAGATTCAGGATCTTTGCTTATTGAATAACCAACTCTCTTCAAGAACAGCACAGTTTTTCCAACATTTCCAAGAACTTAAACTGCATTCTTATCTTGATCTGCAGCTCTGACAACTGGGGATATACCCATCCCTAGACCCTGCCTTACAAAAGAGGAGTGGTTTACTAAATCTACTAGATATCAAGGCCTCTTGCCTCTCCTGGCTTCTGGTCCACACCCGTTAATCTCAAACCCAGGAGAAATTAGCTTTCCTGGCGAAAGAGCTAGGCCACAAATGATCTTTTTCTCTCAGCATTTTCTCCTATTTCTCTTTGATAATTAGATGGGCTATCAGACAGGCAGCCCACAGAAGGGACCTGATGCATTTCTTGCTAAAGGCCCCATTCTCCTGAATGTCACCATCTCCACCCTGGATGACACCCCACTTTTAATCTGTTCCTGAGATCTGTTTTCTCTAGGCTTCACACTTTGGATTCTCAGCTGGCCTTTCAGCCTGGAGAACATTGATTGGGGACAACTGACTGGGACACCCCTCGATGCCCTGCTGCCATCCCTCATACCTCATGCCTCACCTCCTGGCATGGAACCCCAAATCTCTACGACCCTTGTCAGCTTGATGCAGTTAAGAGGAAATCGACGCCCCTTTTCCCACATGCATCTGGAGGCGATGGTTTGAGGGAGGAACAAGACGTGGGGACCCTGCTACTCTGAAGATCTTTGGAGAAAATCTTCAACCTTGCCTTAAATGAAGGACACTGCCCCAAATCTTCTTCTTTTTTTTTTTTTTTTTTTTTTTTTTTTTTAATGAATTTAAGTCTCAACTGTTTAAGGGAGGAAATGATGGGGGTTGAGGTTCCTTTAAGATTCCTCTCTGACTGCCCATGGCTGATCTTGATTCACAAATCCTGATCAAAAGAACTCTTTTGACTATCCGGGCCCAGTCCCACTATCAGCTCAGCTTCCCCCAGCCCTCACCTGATCTGAGCTAACTGAAAAGCCCACCAAGAACTTGGGTACCGCCCATCTTCTAGGTATAAAAGAGGTGAGCTGGAACTCCCTCTTGGCAAGAGCCCTCCCACCAACACATGGTATCCTTTCAGCCATGTAGAGGTTCCTGCCCGTCCAGCGGCCACCTCTGGCCCTGGCGTCTTTCTAACTGAGCTTTACTTCCAAATTTCTACAATAAACCTTTTATTTATCAATCTAGGTTTTCGGGCCTGTAAATTCATTTACAAGGGACACTGCACCTCATGGGATTATCTTACTATCTATGCGCCGAGAATTGGGGTTCCCCCTTTCCTTTCCCTCATTACCCAGATGCCCTTGGGTCCTTCTCAGGGTCGTACTTACTGCAGTTGCCAGGTATTGGGAGTCGTGGGAGAAGCTGATGAGGGTCACGGTGTCTCTGGAATATCTGAAAGGCTCGGGAATCTCGTTTTTCAGGGACACGGCGTCCATAATATAAACCGCCCCATCACTGAAGCCGGCCCCCAGAAGGTACCCTAACAACACAGGCCAGAGAACAAGTGCTTAGGAAGACGTGGCCCATCCCGGATGTCATGGGGCCTGGGAAGGCAATCCAAAGGGAGATAAATACCTTCAGGGTTGAAGGTCAGGCACTGAATGCCCACTCCTTCCTCGAAGATCCTGCTCACCACATACATCTTCTTTCGGTAATTCCAAATTTTGAGCAGCCCACACATACTCCCAATAGCAATAAGGGGCTTGTAAGGATGACAAGCAATGGCGTGAATGGCTTCCCTGGGCTCGATCAAGACTTTTTCCAGTTTGGTCCCATCTGCCGTTAAATGGTACACTCTGGCATTCATTGTGCCAATGATAAAATTTCTGTTTGCCAAGGAGAGACCAGGCCATGTCAGCGTTTGTGGGGAGCTGGGGCACAACAGCCATTCAGCTCCTAATTGCACATGAAACCACTCTGTGTCTGTAATTTTGTGACATTATTAACCTTCCATCTCCAAAAATACACCATCAATATCCAACAGCATCCATTTGCAAGTGAAAAAGCCTACTTTTCAACATGCAAATTGAGTCATTAGGTATGCAGATGGACAGCCATTGTACAATTAGCTAATCTGCACATGCAAATATTCATTTGTGTATGCAAATGTGGAGTTCTGTGCACATATGCAGATGTGCCTGTAAATGTTGTAGGGGTAATTAAACAGCCTCATTTGACAATTTGGTCTTGAAAATTTATGGCTATTAATTATCAAACATCTTTAAATGCAGCATCTAGGATGAGCTGAGCTGAGAGAAGAAAAAAGGAGCTAAAAGAGCACAGGAGGGAAACCAAACTTAAAAGGGAGGGGAGCGCCAAGGGGAGGAGCGTCCCAATTTCAGACAAATTCAGACAATTCTTTTAAAAAATTTATCAAGTTTCTGAAAATTCTTTCAGGTTTATCAAATATTTGAAACCTTATTCATTAGGTTATTCATTAGTGAATATTATTGCTTATTCATTAGCAATAAAGTTATCAGCGAAGGGACTCCTTTGCAGGACAGTAAGTGGCTTTCTACCCAGGGAAATCAAACAGGGCCTGATCTCCGGGAGCAGGCAGATCTTCCAGGGAGAGACCCTGTCTGATCTGAGGGGTCACCACGGAGGAAACATGTCCAAACGCGACGGTCGGTGTGCTCTGAGTGTCCAGGTGAGGGGTTTCTGGTTTCTAAGTCCTCTGGGCAGAGCCCACCTGTCTCACCTCACCATGAAAGGGTCCCCAGGAAGGGTGCAGTCTGAGAGGTAGCTCGATTTGGTGCCTGCAGCAAGGAGGGGCTCCTTAGCAAAGGACAGCATTATGATGGGGCTCAGCTTGAACTGGCTGTACCAGTTAACCAGGGACAATTTGCTATCATAGAACTTGATGTGACCTTTGACATCACCAGTTACGAAGTACCTGGAAAACACAAGGCCAGTGTGTCAATCCCTCGGCTTCCTCCTTCCATGTTTCCCATTTCCCCCTCAAGAGAGCCGTCCTAAAACACAAAGCCAAGGCAAGTGTTTGTTTCTGTGCTAAGCTGTGCCCTTCCCAATAATTCTATATTACCACAGGCAGGAGCTGCCCCCTCCTCCCAGCCCAAGAGCAGCTCTCAGGCTCTGAGCGGGCCCAGTCAATCTTAGGGACCAAAAAACATCTCATGGGGGACAAGGGTCTCCTCGCCTTCTGTTTTATTCCCTGGATTCATCTGAAGTTCATGCATCTAAAGTAATTTTAATCACAAAGGAAAATGAATTTTGTGTTTAGAATATATGGGCAGAAAGATCAAATAAAAGCCTGGATTGGCCAAAAGCATCAGCTTGGTGCCCCGGGTGTCTAACACTGCTCTTTCCTGGAGAGAGACAGAGAGACAGAGACAGAGAAAGATAGAGACAGAGACAGAGAGAGAAAGAGAGTGACAGAGAGACAGAGACAAAGAGAGAGAGAAACAGAGCTACAGAGAGAGTGTATGTGCGTATCCATCAAGAAACTAAGTGGAAGGAACTAAGATGCTGAAGTTGGTACTAAACTTAAGAGAAAGCAATAGCAACAAGGAATAACACAGGCCGTCTGAAAAGACAGACTTAGGCCCAATGTCAGGAAGAACTTCCCAGCATTGAGAGCTATCTCCAAAGGGAACAGGGAGTTCTGGGAGGCTTAAGTTAGGAAGTTTCCACTGCTGGGCTGGGGGTGGGAGAAGGTGGAGGGACTCTTTAAGGGAAGGCCGGAGGACCCTTTGTCAGAGGGTAGAGGGGGTCCCTGCTCAGGTCTCAAGAGCCCTAGCTGGTCTCTCAAAGGCCTTCCAACTCCAACCCTAAATGAATTCAGAATCTATAAAAGGATAAATTGCAAAGCCACAGCAATTGTTTGTTTTTGTTTTTTAAGATTCATACCAAGGTTAATAGAGCTGCAAGGGAAAAAACTGTAGTTTACCTTTTGACTTGGTTGCTTTGTCTCAAATCTTAAAACCCTTGAAGACAGGAGTAATTATTATTAGATTATACTTTTCCAGGTATGTTGGATTCTCATCATCCTCTCTCTCTGACTCCTTCTTTTAAAAGGCAAGAGCAAGGCCACTTGTTATCTGACATAAAGCAGGTGTGTAATAAGCACTGAACTGTGTGTTAAATAAAGATTACAACCCCTTCATTTCTTTTATCATCATCTTTTTAGCTCTCACTCATATATTAAAAGCAAAGAGCCTCAGTGGAGCTGCTGAGGGAACAAAATATCAATTGGAATCTGGAACAACTGCCTCTGCTGGCAGTCCCGGGGCTGGGTTGCACGCCTCACCTGTCCACAGTAGTTAAGACGGTAAGCCCATCCTTCTGCAGATGCAACAGTTTACAAGCCTTGATATGAAGCACCTCTAAGGAAGTATAAGATCGAGGTGGGGGGTGAAGGTCCCAGACCACCAGCTTCCCTTCCAGTGTGGCGGTCAAAATCTGTCTGGTCGCAAAATGAAAGACGGACTGGCTAAATCTGCCCACAACCTTGTTGAACGTCTGCAGGAGAAAAGTTATGGGTTACAACGTGTACATACAAAGAATAGGCCCATGAAAAATCTGTAATACCTATCAGTACAAAAATATACAGTTTAACCCCCTAAAAGAAAAACACAATTACTTTGTAGACACTTCTAAGGTCCACAAAAGTCCTGAACTGTTAAAAGCCTGGTGAGGGTCTCAGAGGAGAATTGAATTTAATAAAATAATCTACTAAAAGCAGATCAAAGAGAGATCAATCACTCAAACGTCTCTGATTTTCAGAAAGTGAGAATGGAATTTCAGGTGGGTGCAACCTGTCAGAAAACCTTGCTCTAGTTGTAGAATAATGTTGACACATTCAAAATTTCCTATTCTGCTCTCTGCCATAAAATTATTTCTCCAGGACAGGGTGATACAGGAGTAGTAAGCAGTATTACCCCTGGGATGTAGCCTATTGCTCACTCATAGAATGAAGCTATATCTGCAATAGAATCATAAGATTTAGGCCTATAGGAAGAGTCACCAATTCTAATTTCTTCATTGTGCAGATGGAGAAACTGAGGCCGTGAGAGGTTGATCAAAGTCCCTTTTGCCTAAGGAAGCATCAGAACTGGCTTTCAGATGTGGCGTGTGAGAGGGCCTAGGAGTCTACAAGGGGCTTCCAGAGCCCACCTAGTCATGGCATCGGAAGTCTACAGCTGGAAGGGGCAATTTCTTTAGTGTACAGATGAGGTAACCAAGGCCCACGGAGGTTTAATGGTCATGGATATGAAGGTAGTAACCAGGAGGGATGGGACCCAAAGTCAGTGCACTTTATAGATATACTCACACACATGGGTATGTTTATACACACGTGGATATATACAAATACATATATATTTATACATATACATGTGTACACACACATACACATATATATCCTCCTCAACTATATCAGTTTAGGTTACAGAAGATCTATTTTTTTTAAGTCTTAAAAAAAGAAAACCTGGAAACAAAGCAAAATTTAGTGATTCACTATGTGATTTTTCAAATGTAGTACAATGGGAATCATCACATTTGCTCTCTCTTTGTCTCAGACATATTATGACAATCAATCAAGTAACGACCAATAGTCTAGCAAGTTCTCTGAGCTCTTTGAAAGGAAAGAGTTCTTGAAAATCAGTGTTTTATCTTTCCTGGTACTAGAGGAAACTCACCAAATGCTCTCCTTTGTCATCAAGGCTCACATTAAGTACTGTTCCTGGAGACCAGAAACTCTTCCCAGCCATAAAAGGCAATTACTTTTGGACCTTTTGGATCTTGAGGACAGGGAATATATATACACTTTTTTTTTTTGGCTTAGCAGCTGCAGAGCTCAGCCCAGCACCCAGGGAAAGGTAAATGCTTCAGGGATGCTAGCTGAATACATTTAAATGAAGTAGGAAAGATGGGACTCTGAATGAAAATCAAGACATGAGTCCCATGTATTTTATGATCATTTATACCCTCAGTAACAAGACCCTGCTTGGGAAACTTGCCCCACCTGCCCCTGCCCAAGGGCCTGAAGACCACTGGGGAGCTGGAGCAGCTGGAGCCCACAGTGACACCTGGTGGCTCACCGGGAGGCTGCGCCCTGGGGAAGCAAAGCTGCCTGACGGCTCCCTTTCTTTTGGGCTCTGCTGCCCCTGCAGGGAGGAGAAACTCCTCTGACCATAGAGGTGAAGGCCAGCAAGAGCCCACATCCCCCCCGGGGTGGAGGCTCTCAGAGGGTCCGTTCCACTCTGCAGCCTTTCCTTACATCAAACTTTCCAAAATTCACCCTATAAAGGACAATATTCGAGGTCGGCCTCGGAGTCTGGTCCCACATTACCAACTGCTGGCCAGACCCCATTAGCCTCCCCAACTCAGCAGGTCCAAAGCACCCAAACCCATTATTTTCAACATCCCTCTTTCCTCATTAGTCGCAGAGTTATCCTTGATTTTCATTCGCTCACTCCCACAAGCCATCGGTTACAAATCCTGATTCTTTCTCTACGATATAAATCTCACCCCATTCCTTCTTTTAACTCCACAGCCCCATCCCTTGTTGGAATGCCATTCTTCCCTGGACTATTGAAAAACCTCCTAACTGGACTCTCTGCATCCTCTTTCTCCCCTTTCCAACCTATCCTCAATACTGTCGCCATATTGCTATTTCTTATTATTATTATTTTTCTTTTGCTGAGGCAATTGGGGTTAAGTGACTTGTCCAGGGTCACACAGCCAGGAAGTGTTAAGTGTCTGAGGCCAGATATGAACTGGGGTCCTCCTGACTTCAGTGCTGTGCTCTCCCCACTGCACCACCTAGCTGCCCCATGTTGATATTTCTAAAGCACATGAATGACTGTGTCACTTTTTTGCTCCATTTCAGTGACTTCTTGCTTCACGGATAAATACAAACTTCTGTGTGGGCAGCTGGGTGGCACAGTGGGGAGAGCACTGGGTCTGGAGTCAGGAAGGCTTGAGTTCGGGTCTGACTGCGCCAGCCACTTCACCCCATTTTCCTCATCTCTAAAATGGGGGTAATAACAGCACCTACCTAATAATGGTATCTAGGGACAATAACGGGATGCTTTTACAGATGAGAATATTATCAATATTTTATTGTAAAGTGCTGGGCACAGTGACTGGCACATAGTAGGTGCTATGCAAACACTACTGTTACCATTATTTGGCTTTTAAAGCTCTTCCCAATGTGGGTCCAGTGGACCTTCCCAGTTCTATGGCACAAGCACTCGGTTACTGGATACTTCCCATCCTCACGTCCCACCTGTCTCTCTGGCTTTGCAGAGGCTATGGGCCCCAATGTTCTCTCCCCATCTCTCGGAATCCTTGTCTCTATTCAGAGTTCAGTTCAAATCTTACCTCCTAGATTACTTTGTATTATTCATCTCTTCTCCCTTGTCCTCTTAGCCTTCAGGTGACCATCTCAATCAATTAACCAATCTACAAGCATCTAAGAACTCCCTCCTGTGTGCCAGGTCCTCGGGGATCAGGGACAAGACAATCCTGCCCTGCAGGAGATTCTTGGAGTCTGTCTCCTCTCCCAGATCTCTTAGCTCTTATATACTCTATTCTAAGTACATCATCATCATAGGTGTCAATCTGGTAGAACTGTACTAAGTACTAGAGAATCATTCTCTTAATTCCACCGAGTTAATACCTTGTTTTAGGATTAAATCAATCACACTGAACTAGAGAACTCCTGGGCTAAACTGGATAACCATTGTCTTATCAATTCCTCTGAGTTAACACCTTGCTTCAAATCTCCAGAGTTCTGCCCTTTACAGGGGATGACATTCTACTTGTCAGGGACCTTAGAGCAGAGAAGATCCTTAGTGAGTCAGGGCTGGATGCAATGGTCTTTGAGGGCTCTTTGAGGGCCCTTCCAACCCAGAGCTTCTGGGACTCTGAGTCAAATCCTAGCTCTCCTTCTTGTGTCGCTTCAGACAAGTCATCCTGCCTCTTTGGCCTCAGTCGGTCATATGGAAAATGGGGAAGCTTAAACTCATAAACACCTTTCTAATTAACAATTAAACATTCTCATAAATGTAATAAACATACTCACTTTTTCACTTAAAGCTGGCAGGCTAACTTCAATAACATCATTTTCATCATCCTGTTAAGTACAGGTAAATATTAATATTTCTGTTCCAAAAAAGAGGAATTTCATAACATCAGGACAGTCACAACAACAGCATATAAATGCCCTGACAAGGATAAGAGGGTATTATCTCTTGGAGTTAAAAATGACCAGTTGTCTCTTGCATACTCCCCAGGATCAGATTCCGAACAAAGACAGAAATTAAAAGACCTTTCATGTGTATAAACTACTGAGTTAAAAACCAGGCCGCAACCTCCTACATAAGCAGCCAGAATTCTGCTGCTCACTCCTTCTGGCCTCCTTTCCCATCCGACATTTTCAGGATCTCTGGGTACCAGAAGAAAGGGTAGAAGGGAACAGGAATGGGTAGGGGGCACCTGCTACTTGGGGCGGGTAGAGCTTGGGGAGCTGTCCAAGGGCTGGAGAGACACGTCACTTTGGGTTGCTGCCTTCTCTTCCTCTGGGTCCTTCTGCACTATCGCAATACAATCAGCACAAAGAGAAACACTGGGCACCCTGGATTTCTCGAGCACCCCCAAGATTCGCATGGCAGACAAACAGCCAGGAGTAAAGTTAAAGGCTCTTGGCGGCAGCACCATGAGTCCAGCATCAGAATCACTCCTGGATGGACACAGCGTGACCAACTATGCTGCTTCTCTTGGGGCAGAAGTTCTGGAGATTTACTCAATTTACAGAATTTATTCATAATTAGAGCATCCCCAGAATAGAATGGGATGTGGCAAGCGTCATATCACAGGCCTGGAAGGGGATGCTGGCCAATCACTTGGTGGGGAGGGTGTAGAGAAGATGGGTGCTCCCTGTAGGAGGACCTGGATTAACAGCCCCTTTGGGAAGAGGATTGTGTGACTGACTAGCCTCTCTGACCTTCTAGGAGAGTAAGTCAGTTCTACCTTCCCGCATACTGATTTGAGTCAACTTCGTACTCAGGAATTTCATTTTTGAATATTTCTGACCACATAAGAAAACAGTGAACAGTATTTGAGAACCATCCCTCAAGTTCCACCCACTTCTTCCAGGGGCATTTTATTTTAAGGAAATGTCTACTAAGGGGAAAAAGTTTCTAGCGTGTGGAAGAAAACTGTTCTCAAATAAATCTTTTTTTATCATTCTAAGGAAAGATTCCTAGAGTTTGGAATTTCAAATCCGGGGTTGAAAAATCAAGGTAAGCTTTGTAATAGGATGAGAATAAACAATGAGATGATCCAGGCCAGTTCCAATGATCTTGTGATGGAGAGAGACACCTATACCCAAAGAGAGAACTGTGGGACTGAGTGGGGATCACAACATAACATTCTCACTCTTTCTGTTGCTGTTCGCTTGCATTATGTTTTCTTTCTAATTTTTTTTCCTTTTTGAGCTGATCTTTCTTGTGCAGCAAGATAATTGTATAAATATGTTTATATATATATTGGATTTAATATATGTTTTATCATGTTTAACTTATATTGGACTACCTGCCATCTAGGGCAGGGGGTGGGGGAAGGAGGGGAAAATTTGGAACACAAGGTTTTGTAAGGGTCAATGTTGAAAAATTATCCATGTATATGTTTTGAAAAGCAAAAGCTTTAATAAAAAATATTTTAAAAAACAGGATGAGGATAGCACAATTTTAAGAAAACATTCTGAAGCATACCTTTTCAAACTTACAAATAATCTAACAAAAGGCCAGACTAAAGTCATACACCAGAGAATGATCATGTTTCTGCCCTGCCTCCAATGCTACTTCCAGTTTCACTTACCCATTCAAAGTACAGAAGATTGGTTTTGCTGTTGCTCACCAATTCTCTATAATTACCAGGATTAAAAATAATGTATTCCTGAAATGTTAGAAGAAAAAACAATGGGGTAAAAAAAAATAAAATAAATCCTGTTTTAGCATAAAGTTTACATTTACAGTCTTCAGTATTGAAAAGCAGAGCCGTAACATGCCTCAGGCCCCATTTCAGCAGCAGGGCACCTTCTCCTCTGAAGGGGACCGAGCTTGGCCCTCTCAGTGTATTATTGTCTTTTTCTCCTGTACATAACTGTAAATCCCATGAGGATAAAAACTTATCCAGAGGATCTCTAGGTTCCCTCCAGATTTTCAATAAATATTTGCTGAATGAATTAAATAATAAACTACACAGAAGAATAGAACAGACTAGATAAATCATTTTCATTCTGTTCCTTCAATGGACTTGGCAGTTACTGGGCACTACCGTATAAGGGGGAGGCAAAGACAAAACTCATACTGTCCCCGGCAGTCGCTTTGGCGGCCGATGGAGAAGGCACCGAAAGGAGAGAGCCCCAGCAGCCACTGCCGCCACCCCAGCGCAGCTTCAGCTTCCTGTGTCCGGACCATCATGGCAGCTCCCGGGGGGTCTGTCTGCCCTGAGTCTCTCCCTGCTTCGGTCCATCCTCAGCCACTGCAGTGACGTTCTGAAAGCACGGGTCTGGCTGCGTCACCCCCTCCCTCACCCGCTCCAGATCCTCCAGGATCCCTCTCACCTCCGGGATCAAAGACAAAACGCTCTGCTTGGCATTCAAAGCTCCTGCTGCCTTCCCAGCCTTCCCAACACACTCTCTCTGATCCAGTGACAAGCCTCCTGGCCTTCCTGGCTTCCTTTAAGCCTCCACTAAAATCCCATCTTCTACTTTCCCAACCTTCTCCATTCCAGTGTCTTCTCTCTTTATCTCATATGTAGCTTGTTTGTACATTTGCCTTATTGCTCCTATTAGACTGTAAGCTCCTTGAGGGCAGGGACTGACTTTTGCCTTTCTTGGTATCCCCAGGGATTAGGACAATTCCTGGCATCCAGCAGGCGCTTAATACCTGCTTAATGACCAACTGATCTCTCTACAAAACAGGAATATCATTTGGTCTCTTGTTTCAGAAAGTGACTTAGGGGATGGCATCCCATATCTGATTTCCACTGTGAGGAAAAGTGGGAGAGTTTCCTGTAACGGGATGTGCCTGATTAATCTGAAGTTCCTCTTTCCTTCTCCAGCTTCTAACGTGGAACTCACCTGAACACCCGCATGCGGCTTCAGGGTGACAGAGCACGCTGGTGTCTCGGTGTTCACAGTCCACCTCCAGATGCAAAGTCTCTTTAAGGGAAGGTAACAAAGAGATGCGTAAGAAAGGCGTGCTGAAGGTGAGAGAGAGCTCCATCCCGTGGCAGCCATGACACCGCGCGGTCACTGGGCACAGCCACCAGCTGGCACTCCACCAGGGGAGGAGATCAGGGGTATGAGAACAGATGGGTTTCTTCTGAATGTGGGACAGGCAGGCTCAGGGATGCCCATCTGCAGAAGCTGCAAGGAGACAGAGCTTTACTAACAGACCCAGCGCAGACTTTACCTGCTCTGTCGCGTCATCAATTGTCACTAAAAACTTGGCATCTCTGGTCATGGCCATGGCTTTAATGCCGTTTCCTTCTGGACAGCTGTCGAATATCGTATGCACGGGAATACTGCAAAGCAACGGAGGGGCCAGTGGTTACTAAGATGCGACTGTCACCATTCCGGTTCAGGGCTGGCTACTTGATCCCCGCTCCTCCCACACCATTCGGCTTCAGGAGAATACATGGGGTCATTTTTTCACAAGGACAGGCTTTGAACTTGGCTCTTCCCCCATTTTCCCACTATCGATCGCTTTCTGGTTTGGTCTCTGACCAACACGGACCCCATCGTTCACCATTTCAGTACCATCCCCCATGTCACCTTAGATCCCTCCTCACCGCCTGCCACCATGCCGACTACCAAGCTGGGTCACCCCTCCCTCCCCCCCACCGAGTGCTTTCTCTGGTCTTTGGCTGCTTGATGGCCATTGTTGAAGTCTGGTTAATGGGGCTGACTGGGTCCATTTCCAATTTAGGCTAATCTCCTCTGGACCCTCACTACGCTTTAACAATCGTTCATCCATTCCTTGAATCCTGCCTACCTAGTGAACACAGGAGGCAATTCCCCTAAATCATCTCCAGAGCTGCCAGGCTCTAAGCCTTCCCCTTATTTCTCTAAATCTCAGCAAATGAATTTAGTCTCTTCCTTCCTAGGCTGTCAGAGGGTACCACCTAAAAGTCTCCCTGCAGCCCCAGCAGTCTCTGCTAATGTCCCCCACCTTTCTGAGCCCCCCATCACCTAGGTCCCTCACCTGTACTCTGTCACCAGATTGCTCCCCGTTCCCATCTCCCTGCTCCACGCTCCTGCTTGCCTTCTCCCCCACACTGTGATTCCCTCTGCCCCTTCTCCCAGGCCCCTCTGCAGACCCTTCCTCGCCACCCCAGTCCTCGATCACTGTGACCGAGCCTGGGCTCCTGTGGACGCTGCTTCTCTCCCTGGATCCAAGGTCCATTTCTCAACTAGCCCATGAGCTCCTTGAGGATGGACCTCTTTGTGTCCTCAAGGTAGAGTTCCACAAAGAGTGCTGATCGATGATGGTGTTCTGTTCCCTTTCGTTTGGTTTGTTTTGTTTTTTTGTTGGCTCCAGAGGAGCCAATGAGGGAATCCCCCTGACCGGTTGGGCCAAGGCCTTCCTGGAGAGACAAGCCTGTCCCCCTGGCCTCCCCCTGGTGGGTCCTAGGCTTGGGCCTCTTGCTGAAGGCTCTTGGGTGTGTCCCTGTCACTAAAGGCTGCGTCAAAGATGACTGACAAAGCAGCAAGCAAAGAGAATAAGAGACATTCTTGTGCTCCTCTCTTTGGAATATGGGGCTTGGGACTCTCCTCTGCGGGCTCTCTGGGCAGGGGGCTCTGAATTTGGGGTTGGCCAGGCCTATTCCCTTCTGTAGGTCAAGATTAAGAACTCATGCAGTGCAATGGGAACAAGATACAGTTCGAAGGGAAGACCGCTGCTCGGTGATGAAGAGGGAACCGTTTTTAATAAGGAGTTTCAGAGATCCCTGTCTAATATCCAACATACAGAGACACTTCTCAGTCTCCTGACTTCCCAGCCCAAGGCCAGGGGGAAGGGGAGCTCAGCTACAGGGATAGGGCATGGGCTTTTCTGTGGGTGTGTTTCTCTTGGACTTGGCTACTTCACTCAGGAGTTCCGGTGTGCTGAAGGGCAGCAGGAAAGACCCTTCTCAGAAGAGAAGGATGAGCTCCCACCCCCAGAGGCCTGGCTAACCTGAAGAGATGAACCCCAAAGCCGTTGCTTGGACGGTAGAGATCAGAGGCAAAGGGAAAACGTGGTTAAGAGCCCCACAAACCTTCTGGGTCTTTGCCTCCCCAGACAGGGAAGAGCTGTGACTTGTATAAGTTACTACTGTGCTGTAAGAAGTGATGAAGGGGACAGTTTTGGAAATAACTGGGATGATCCCTAATAACTGATACAGAGTAAAGTGAGCAAAACCAGGAAAACTAGGTACACAGAAACGACAACATTGTAACAATAATTGTGAAAGACCTCCTAACTCTGATCAACGCAATGAACCACCACGATTCCACAGGACTCTGGATGAAAAATGCTATCCCACTCCCAGAGAGAGTGCCCACAGACTCAAAATGCGGACTGAAGCCAACTTTTTTCTCTTTCTTTTGCTTCTTTTTATTTTTATTTACTTTTTGGAAAATGGCTAATGTAGAAATATGTCTTGTCATATGTTTAATGTATATTGTAATTTTTTTTTTAACTTCTCAAGGGGACAAGGGGCAGAGAAAGGAAAAACTGAATCTGGAACTGAAAGTAAAATAATTTTTTTTTAAAGTTAGCATTAAAAGTGTTTTGTGGTCAATGCATCGGGCTCCAAAGATTGAACCCAATCCCTTGCTCTTAAAAGTTTAGCAAAGAGCCCTGGTCCTTGAGCCAGACTCACAATTGTAACCTTTCCAGCCTGGTCAGACCTGCTTAAACTTGTGTTTTTCCTGGCATGGCTTTAGTAAATTAAGGGTCACCTTCCCACTATGACGAGGCAGATTGGGGGTTAGGGTTTAGACCAGGGGTTCTCAAGCTACGGCCCTCGGGCCAGATGCAGCCACTGAGGATGTTTATGCACCCGCCGGGTTATGGCAAATGGGCTGAGGGGCAGAAACAGAGTGTGAGCTTTTGTTTTTACTACAGTCCGGCCCTCCCACAGTCTGAGGGACATGAACTGGCCCCCTATTTTAAAAGTTTGAGGACCACTGGTTTAGACTGATGTTTCTTTTATTTACCCAGGGAAAAACATGCAGGAATTTTTCTGATTTTGTTTCTTTTTTTTTTTTTTTTTTTTTTTCATGGCTTCAAGAAGATGAGTTGAGAAATATATTGTCTATGGGAAAAAGAATTCAAGGAACTTATTGCTTATTATTAAAGCCCTTTTTATGAAATTATTCAAGTGACTATGCAAACACATGTATAAAAATAGTTTTACTTTGAATAACAGCTCTGAGAATTTAGTACAAGTGGGGAAAATGAAGCTAAAATGAAATAAGAATATCTCATAGCAAAAATATCTGTGAATCAAAACTATTCTCCAAATTTGATTTTAAAAGCGGGAGCCAAAATAGAAGAAAATTAGTTATGTGGATAAAACATTTTTAAAGAGAGAAAAATTTACTTTTAGAGCTTGACAATACAAACCCAATTATCAAGTTTTTCTTTGTTTTCCCCAAAAGTGTTCTTATAATTTAATTTTTCTGTTGGCCTCCTTCAATAGCATTCAGGTTACAGGATTATTTTTAAACAAAAAAAAAATTTTTATGATGTTCTAATGATCGATTTAAAGGATTGGTTTATTTAGGGATTTTTTAAAAATCTCTTATAAATGGAAAAGCTGAGCAAAGGTTACTTCTCTGGTCCTCACAGGGTGATCAGCCATGATCCCTTGACAATGTAAAAACAGAAGGTGGAGAAATATGGCTTGTTGACTATTGTGCACACTGGTAACAACAACGGGAAAGAAGATAAAAATATTAAATTCCAAGCCTACCCCGAGAAGCCATCCCATACAATCACCAGGCAGTTGGGGCCTTTGTCAGCTGTTGCAATCCACCTTCTGTTTTCACTCACACACATACAAGTGATCACGTTACTGTGGCCCTACAGAGATAGAGAAAAGCACAAAGGCTAGACCAGCCCCATGGGAGGACAGCATAGGGAACTGCTTGTGGGGGAAAATCGGAGGGGGAGCCCAGGGTCAGACTGGGCTCAAAGCATCTTCCTTATTCCCTTACACTGATTTTACATTTCTGTGGGTACCTGTTGTCTCTCCCAATAGAATGAAATTCTCTCATTTTTGTCTCTGAATCCCCAATATCTAGTATAGTGTCTGGTATTTAGGAAGAGCTTAATAAATTCTTTTTGACTGACTCAGTGATGGACACTACCAGTGAGTTGGGCCTAGATTTAAACAGGAGGAGAGCAGGCTAGTTTGACTTAGGGAAGCTGAAAAGTTTTTTAACTGACTCTAAGCTCCTCCCTGAGACATAGTCTTATCATTTTAATACTCATATTTAATTTGTTAGCAATGACAATAACAAAAATAATAATAATTAGTAATTGATTACAAAATGAAAACTAAAACAATTTTGAGGTTCCATCAGATTGGTTAACAAGAAAGAAAAGGAAAAGGACAAATGATGGAAGGACTTTAGAAAAACTAGGCTACTAATGCATTGTTGGTGGCATTGTAAGCTAGTTGAATTTAGAACTATGCCCAAAGTGTTATCAAATTGTGTGTACCTTTTGACACAGAAAATAGATCTGTATCCCAAGGACAGCAAATAAAAAAGGGAAAAGATCCTCTTTGTATCAAAATATTTTCTTTTCTGGTGGCAAAAAAAAATTGGAAATTAGGGGTACCCAGCAATTGGGGAATAGCTGAACAAATTGTGGGTACATGATTGTGATGGAATTCTACTGTGCTATAAGATGGCTTCAGAAAAACCCAGGAAGACTTGCATAAACTCATGCAAAGTGAAATGAGCAGCACCAGAAGAACATTGTAGACAGTAACACCGAGGATCCACTGGGAAAGACCCGGCCACTCAGATCAAAACAATGATCCAAGACAATTCCAAAGGTCCCATGATGAGCCCTCCACCTCCAGAGAGAAAACTGGGGGAATCTGAGTGCAAATTGAAACATAATTTTTTTCCTCTCCTTTTTTTTAATCTGTGTCTTTCTTTTGCAACACAGCTAATATGGAAATATGTTTTGCATGATTTCACATATATAATTGTGATCCAATTATATGCCTTCTCAAGGAGGGGGAGGGTTGGAGAACATTTGAAATTCAAAATTTTGATAATTTAATGTTTAAAAAATTTTACATGTAATGGGAATTATTTAAGGAAAAAATGTGCTGGAAAAAATAGTAATTAGTAGTAACTAATATTTATATAGCTCACAAAGATTTCTAAAGTACAACCACCTTAGGGAGGTAATGTATTGTTTCCATTTTACAGATGGGAAAATTGAGGGCCTGAGAGGTTAAGTGACTGATGGTAATGGGGGGGGATGTCACAAAATTAATGCGTATCTGTAGAGGAATTAGGATCCAGCGAATGGCTTCATCTTCCATACCTTTCCCTACCACTATGCTCTAACTATTTAATCAAATCCGAGGTGATGTCTCTACAGCACTTTGCAACATGAAGTCATCTATAAATGTCACCTGGTTATTGGTGTAGCAGCAGCATTATCCTGCAGCCTACAGACCTGCTTTCATCCTGGACTGTGTTTCACAAACTCCTCCCCTCCCCCCCAGCCAGAGCTGATCTTCCCTCCCTGCTACTTTGGCCCCTCCCCATACCTGAGCTCAGCCAGGCTCATTCCCACCTCCAGGCCTTTGCTCCCCCTCTCTCCTCCCATTAAAGAGATTCTGGTCCTCCCCCCACCCCAGCCCATTCTCCAAGTCTGATCTCCTTCCAGGCCCTTTCCCCACAACTCAGTTCACCCTGTACTTTCCCTCAAGTTCTCCCTTTGGTAGTTTACAGTCTACAGCACAAAGCTTCTACACATACTCTGGGGGTGGACTAAGGTGGATCAGGGACCCCATCGACTATGTGGCCCCCCCCCACTCCAATGAGTCAATGAAAGACAGAAGGGTTGGTAAGAGACAGAGAGATAGAAAGCAGGAGGAGGGGGCTCCTGATGATCCCAAGGAAAGGCCAGGTGGCCATGTCTAGAGTGAAGGCAGGAACAGTGAAGGCCATGGCCATCTCCCAGGGAGTTACCAGGCACCGTCAGCGATCCCCCCACCGCTACATCAGCCTCCTCTCATCAGCTGGAAAGCAGAGCCAGCTCAGACATTCGGGGCAGTCTCACCCCATGTCAGTGAGAAGGGGGGGATCTCTCCTGGGGTTCCCAAGCAGAGGTACCCACACAGGGAGATGGCTCACACTCCTGCTGCTACTGGACTGCTCTGACCCCTTCTCTCCACCCCCTCGGCTGCTTGGGTGCCATTGCCAGGATGCCCGCCTTCACTCCAGCATAGGGACTCCATCTGGGCATCAGCAGGGGCACCTCTACAGCCTGGTGCCCTTCGTCTCTGGAGCCTTGGGTCCTGGCCCCAGGCTCTCTCCTCTGGAGGCCAGCCTGCTCTGAGGGAGGTTACCCCATGCTGCTGCTGCCAGGGAAGGGAAAGGAGGAGGCAGAAGTCTCCGCTGCCTCTCTTGGCCTCCAGGCCCCTCTTCCCTTGCCGGTTCCTGAACTCCCAGTCTCTCCTGGGTCAATGAGGGGGCAGATGAGGGCTCTAGGCAGCAGCAACCTCTGGGCCAGGCGAGGCCTTGTTTCCCGATTCTCACAGGAGGCCTGATGTGGCTGTCTGCGCAGGCCACCCAAAGCACTCGGGACCACAGCAGGCACTGGACTCTCGCCCCTTTGCCAGTCCTACTGTCTCAGGGCAGCAGTTGGGGAAGCCAGTCTGAGATCAAGTCTGGCCCTGGACCCTCGCCAGCTGGCTGGGCCTCGTCCGCCCGATTGCCCCCTTTCCCTCTCGGGCCGAGGGCGACTGGCGAGGTCCGGGGCTCTCTTCCCTTCTGGAGAACAGGCCTCACCTGGAGATGGTGCTGGCAGTTCTTAAAGACATCATAGAGCACGGCCGTGTGGGAGCAGGCGTAGAGCACAACCCTGTCGTTCCCGTCACGCATGTTGTAGATGGGGAGGGAGCAGTTCCATCCGTAGCACCAGGCCAGAGTCTGCAGGGGAAAAGCAGGCCCAGAACCTCAGCACCCCACGAGATCACAGCCCCCCAGGGGCCCCAGCCCTGGCTTCCAGGGGCCTGTCTCATCTCCTAGCACCTTCCTCGGGGTGAAGGCAAGAATGACAGCAAGAGGAGGGAGAGGGCTTCCAAACATAGTCTTCTGCGCGTTTCCTCACAAGTTGATGGAGCGGGACCAGCAAGTGATCCGAGAGAAGACCGAGGCTCCAAGACTGGTTCTGGATCTCAAAGCTACCAAGTTGTGGAGACAGGATCCAAACTCGCATCCTCCTGGCTCCTGTTCCAACCCTCCCTTTACTGGAAGTGACCACATGAGAGAAACCCTTTGCCAGAACAAGCCTCGAACTATGCAATGAAATCATCTACCCAGAGGTATCCCAGGGAGAGAAAAATGTCAAATCAGAAATCAAGTCAAGATAGAAAACAAAGAAAAATCACATTAGTAAAAATCTTTAACCCAACTTGTTTCATAAAAGAACTACAGGTACTAGAAATGCAAAGTAATCTCCCATGATAAAATGAGGGTTTTTTTTTTTTAAACAACAAAAAGCACAGTTGGGCCTTATTAAATACATAGAGATCACTGAAAATAGAAGTTTGAATCAAATGCTTTAAAAAGACTCAAAATATGTCTGACAAGAAAAAGTGCTTTGTGCTGTGAGACAGGAATCCAGAGAAATATGAAAAACTCATCCGAACTGATACAGAGCAGAGAAAGCAGAACCATGAGCCCAGTACATTCAAATAAATACAAATGGGGGGAAAAAAACAAAGAAGTTCAGAATCCAGATCAGAGACAATGAGCAGCTTTGATTCCTGAGAGATGGGAGACCCAGGCCCATGACCCATTCTTGGTAAAAGGTAGGGGGTCTACACACACAAGTAAAATATTACATATTCTGTTGGATGGAATTGTTTAGAGGGTCTGACTTCTTTTGCTTTTTTACAAAGGAAAGCTCTACTGGTGAGGGAAGGATTAAGAAATGACAGTGGTATTATTAAAAAACGATTCAAAATAGTGAAAAAAGAAATAATGGATTTGATATTTTGGAGTTTATCTAATCATTGTTTTGATTGTCATAAAGAGTAGGGCTAGTCATTAGGGGAGGTAGCTGCATCTGGAGGCCCCTATACTTTGGGAGATGAAATGGGAGCCCTACTGTATTCTCTCAAGGCTAATGACTTTTTGTAATCAATAAATACAGTAGGCGCTTCTGTTTCCTACATCTTTCCATTGTGTGCCCATGACAATGAGGTCTGCTGCAGAAAATCACCTGTAAAAGTCATCTCTTTCCCCTGTATGTTTCCACTGGAGAAAAACTGGAGAAATGTAAGGGCTTGTTTCCAAGATTTTGGAGAGAAAGTAGAACATTTGCTTTTAGGTATCTGGACTGTTTCCTCTCAATAAAAATGGCAATGATGGCAATGACGGTGTAATTCTGGTCTTTCTGTCTCCAGAGCTGAATACAAATTTTCTGGCTGTCAATAAGCATTAAGTATCTGCTAAGAACCAAGCATCATGCTGAGAATGGGAATACAAAAAAAGGCAAAAGACAGGCCCTGCCCTCAAAAAGCTTATGTTTGAATGCAGGAGAGGACACAGAAACAAAAAGATACAAAGCAAACTATGGACAGGATAAAGAAGAAATGTTAACAGATGGAAGGCGCTGGAATTAAGAGGGGTTGGGGCAAGCTTCCTGTGGAAGATAGGATTTTAGCTGGGACTTGAAGGAAGCCGGGGAGCTCAATACTAAGAGGGAGGGAGAGCATTTCAGGGATAGGGAAGAGCCAAAGAAAAAGCTGAGAGATGGAGGATCTTGCTTGTGGAACAGTCAGGAGATCCAGGTCACTAAACTGAATAGTATACATCAGAAAGTAAGGTCTAAGAGCTGGAAAGATAGGAGAGAGGCAGGCTACGAAGGGATTTGAATGTGAAGCAGCACATTCTGGCTTTGATCTGGAGGCACTAGGAAGACAGCAGGTATTGCCCTCTGCAGTAATAGGAAAGATGTGGGGAGGACTCGGGGAAAAGACAGTGAGTTTAGTTCTGGACATTTAAGATGTCTCCTGGGCATCCAGTTTAAGATGAAAGGCAGTTGAAGATGCGAGCCTGGAGATTAGCAGAGAAACTGAGGCAGGAAAGATTTGAGAGTCACCAGCAAAGAAATGGTCATTTAATCCATGGGAGCCTCTAAGATCACCAAGTGAAATCAGATAGAGGGAATAGGAAAAGGATACAGAATAGAATCCTGTTCTATAAGGAATATCCTATAGAACCCTAATTTATAAGGAATGATGAATATAAGATTTTAAAGAAACACAGAAAGACACATAAAATGATACAGATTAAATGGTGCAGAAGTCAAAAGACAATATATAACATCATTGTACTCTGTAAACAAGCACACCTTGAAAGAATCCGGCCATCCTGGAGAGCAATTTGGAACTATGCCCAAAAAGTTATCAAACTGTGCATACCCTTTGATCCAGCAGTGCTACTACTGGGCTTATATCCCAAAGAAATACTAAAGAGCGGAAAGAGACCTGTATGTGCCAAAATGTTTGTGGCAGCTCTTTTTGTAGTGGCTAGAAACTTGAAAATGAATGGATGTCCATCAGTTGGAGAATGGTTGGGTAAATTATGGTATATGAAGGTTATGGAATATTATTGCTCTGTAAGAAATGACCAACAGGAGAAATACACAGAGGCTTGGAGAGACTTACATCAACTGATGCTGAGTGAAATGAGCAGAACTAAGAGATCGCTGTACACTTCAACAACAATACTGTATGAGGATGTATTCTGATGGAAGTGGAAATCTTCAACATAGAGAAGAGCTAATCCAATTCCAATTGATCAATGATGGACAGAATCAGCTACATCCAGAAAAGGAACACTGGGAAGTGAATGTAAATTGTTAGTACTACTGTCTATCTACCCAGGTTACTTATACCTTCGGAATCTAATACTTAATGTGCAACAAGAAAATTGGATTCACACACATATATTGTATCTAGGTTATACTGTAACACATGTAAAATGTATGGGATTGCCTGTCATCAAGGGGAGGGAGTAAAAGGAGGGAGGGGATAATTTAGAAAAATGAATACAAGGGATAATGTTATAAAAAAATTACTCATGCATATATAATGTCAAAAAAATTATAAATAAATAAAATTAAAACAAAAACAAAAACAAAAAAACAAGCACACCTTTTTAAACAGTAACACAACTCAGATAAAAATAGTAATTTTCTATTTGTTAAAAGAAAGAATACATATATACTTTATAAGTTGGTGCTGAAGCTGTACGCTATTTTTTCTTATTTTCATTAAGCTTTTTATTTTCAAAACATATGTATGGATATTTTGACAACATTGATCCCTGAATAGTCTTGTGCTTCAGATTTTCCCCTCCCTCCTCCCATCCCCTTCGCTAGATGGCAAGTAATCCAATATATGTTAAATATTTTAAAATATATGTTAATTCTAATATGTATAAACATCTTTATACAATTCTCTTGCTATATAAATCAGATCCAAAAAAGAGTAAATGAGTAGAAAACAAAGTGCAAGCGAACAACAACAAAAAGAGTGATAATGTTAAGTTGTGAGGCACATTAAGTTTCCACGATCCTCTCTCTGAGTTGGCTCTCATCATCACAGACCATTGGAACTGGTCTCAATCATCTCATTAATAAAGAATCATATCCATCAGAATTGATCTTCGTATAATATTGAACTTATTCATACATTCTCCAATTGATGGGCATCCACTCAGTTTCCAGTTTCTTGGCATTACAAAAAGGGCTGCCACATTTTTGCACATGTGGGTCCCTTTCCCTTCCTTTAAGATCTCTTTGGGATATAAGCCCAGTAGAAACTCTGCTGGATCAAACAGTATGCACAGTTTAATAACTTTTTGATCGTAGTTCCAAATTGCTCTCCAGAATGGCTGAATGTATTCACAATTCCACCAACAATGTATACTAGTACACTATTTTTAATGTGAGTTTTTGCTTTTCAGGATTTTAAGAAAATGTAAAAAGACTAGAAACACCTTTTGTTTTTCTAGATTTTTAAGAGGAATTATTGTTCTCTTGTTTTACTTAATTATTGTTTTTCCCTTACATATCATACATTGGGTAGGATTCAACTGAAAACAAAATGCGTTAAAACAAATGGAATAAGAGAAATTTAATTAATTTTTTAAAAGCAAGACATGCTTAAGAATAAAAAACCAAAACCAGTTGCTGCCCACAAATAGTTGTCCAGTGGTACTGGGTGGTACAGTTGATGAGCTCCAGAGCTGCCATCAGGAAGCATTTTCCTAAGTTCAAATCAGGCCTCAGACACAAACTAGCTGGGGGACCCGGGGCCTATTTCCTTATCGGGGAAATGTCTTGGGAAGGAAATGGCCAACCTCTCTAATATCTTTGCCCAGAAAATATGACTGAACACCACCATACTCATTTATTTCCTTGCTAAATCAAGGTAAAAGCTTTTCCTCTGACCTCCCACTACACTGATAAACGGCATCAGATAATTTAGCACTTAAATACAGACTGTCTTGTATTGCTTTTCCAACTGTTTCATGTTAGACTTGTTCCCTTCACTAGAATAGAATATATTCTAAATAGAAGAGAATGTCCTCCTCTGGGGGGAGGGAGGAGGATCATGATTTCTAACCGTTCTAGGTCTCACAGTGGCCAGCACTGGATTAGATACGGAAATCAGTGTTCCTCAAAATACTTGTTTAGAGAGCCATTTACCAGTTGCAGTATGCAATCCTCTCACTGAACTTTTATTAGTGTTTGCCAAATGACCTTTCTAGACGGGAATGTTACTATTCAGAGATTAATTAAGGCTAACTTATAGCAATCTCATTTAAAAACAAGACATTTTTAAATTTTAGATCTGTTCTAGATGTGACCCTCCTAGCAGCCGTCATAATACAGAGACTGATTCCTTTCTCCACTTAGCTCCAGGTTCCATCTGCTTATTTCCCATCCTTTCTACTCAGACCTTCTCGTGCGTAGGTGTGAGCGATAGACTCATAGGATCTTAATTGTCTCAAGCAGCAACTTCCAGGAACAGAATCATTTAACATCTGATTTCCCTTTTGAAAACCCTTTCTACATATCTCGAAATTTGACTGTTCTTTTCAGAACTTGCAAATCTTTCCAGAATTTTTTAAGGAATTAAAACTTCAAATATATGCTGGCTTCTAGAAAACTGGCTGCGCAAACACCAAAGCTCCCTAAACAGTTGACTGCCATCGGTTTTCCACACTTGCTGTTATAAATTCAAAGGTGAAGCTACATGTCATGTAGCTATGACAAAAGTTGCTTATTCAAGCTGGATGCCTCTCACTGACAACCAGCAGCTGAATTTATGTACTAATAAGCCTCCTCTACTCGGGTCCAACATTTGCGGCAAACGCAGGGGAAGATGTGTGCATTTCTTCCATCCACATTTCTCAACTAAAGACATGGGATCTGTCAAATATATTTCTTGTTGAAAACATTTTTTCAGCCAAATCCATACTAAAAACAGATCTGATTGTATTTGACCCTTCAGAAGACCTCACCAATTTGGAATTTCCTTTGTTGTTTCTATAATTGAAATGGAAACCACTGTCACATCAAATAACTATGGGAATCATGAGTTTACTTCTTATATAAGAAGTGACAGTTACATTCTTTAAGAATGTGGCATGGCAGGCCTAAGGATAAAAATAAAAATGTTGAGACTAGAGAGAGCTTAAGGGAACTTGGCAAATGGGACACTGGAAATTTTTAGCTATCCTAGGAAACCGAGAGTCCTGGCCATCTGGTGGATGATGAGGGGAATTGCTGGCATGCCCATTATGCAACCCTGTCCCTGACATGAAACCACTTAATGGTCTATGATGAACCCAGACAAACCATTCCCGGAGGCCTCAAATCTCAGTGCCCCCCCTTCTGTTCTGTCAACGCTATGGGAACATGGAGGATAAGGTTCTTGTAAATTTTCATTGAGGGTCTTTTGTCGCCATCAGACGGTCACTAAAATCTTTCAAAGTGCAGGAATCGGCAGTCATGGTCTTCTACAGGTGACACGGGCCCTGGTCCTACACGTAAACAATCTCAGCTTTTAGAGTTTTCAGAACTAACTGTTAGCAGATGGGGGAAGGAAAAACCCAAGCCCCACTTCCTTCTCTGGGTGAATGAGAATATTTTTATTCCTAACAGATGGCTCCTCCCTGGAATATTTTCAGGCTTGGCACTGGCAGTTGCTTTTTGAAAAAGCTTGACGCATTTCAACAGTTTTCGGTATTGTTCGATTTTTTTGCTTTCCATTAGATCAACTCCTTTCAAACCATAAGGGTAAAAGACACGACAGAAGAGAAGAAGGGAGAGGAACTGGATCGGAAAGAGGCTGTCAAACGTGGGAGAAGTGCCACAATTCACAGGGAGCAGAAAATCAGAATGAAGAGCCCACAGAAAATAGCGTACCCCCGTGGAAAGGACAAACTCTGCTGGGAATTTCCTGTTCGTTGAAATTGTTACAATATTGACACACTTCACAGTCTGTCACACCATCCCCGGGGCCAACACTTTAAAAGGTCTTTAAAAATGGAAACAAAATAATATAACAAAACATAAGATTAAAATTATTATTCTGCTAATTGGCCTTAAAAATATGCATGTGATTCTTATAAAAGTGCTGAAAAAAAATCTCCATTTCTTACCAGGGGATATATTTTTTCCTTCTCAGTCTTTTCTCTAAAGAGAGCATCTTCCCTGGAGTAGTACACCAGTGACTCTCGTAGTAATGGTTCTTTGGAGGAAGAAGGCTCCTCTTCATCAGGTTGCTCGTACTCTTCCTCCTCTTCCTCATTGTCACCATAAGGAATAGCCCCATTCTCATAAACGCGGATGGAGGGCTTTTTTTCAATGAAGGAGACCCTCGTGCTTTGAGGAGACCGTGGAGAACCTTGTCTACTCCATTCTCCGAAAACTTTTTTTGCTCCTTCACTTTTCTCGGTTCCTTTAGACCTTCCACTCGAAATTGCCTTTTTGTCATAGGGGGAAAAATAGTAATTCAAGAATTAGTCGCCACTTTGAAGGGGTAAATATCCTGATGTCTCCCATAATTCTATCCCTTTCACCACCTCGGTCAACCCTACCAGCTTATTTCTTTGAGGGCGCGTCCATTGGGTTATCTATTCGACTGTTAAAAACCGTGATGAGCACCTGGCTCCCCAGCCAGGGGAGAGGTGGAAGGCCCTTGGCCCGGCCTCCTGCCCAGAGGTAGGAAGAAAAGTTTGGCAGGTAGCCCTTCCCCAGCAAAAAAGGCCTTGGGTTAGTGCCACAGAGTGGAGGAAGGTGTCCTATCAGCACCAAGCAGCTCCTTTCCTCCCTTATTTTGGCTCAGTGATCCTTTAGAGTTTAAAACGTACACAAGAAATTAGCTGCGTACTTTGCTCTTTTTAGGGACAGTCGGGTTACACAATGGAAGGAACGGGGGGGCGGGGCTGAGATCAAACCTGGCCTCCGCCTCTCTGGCCGTGGGAACCTGGGCAAGTCCTTAACCTCCGTTTCCTCCTCTAAGATGAGGGCGCTACTCGTAGTACTTACCCTTCTCCCCTACCCCCAGATTGTTTGGATGATCGAATGAGATAATTCTACCCGTAGTAAAACCCCTAGCACAGTCCCCGGAACATAAGTGGAATGTAGTACCATTTTAATACATGTCAGCTGTTGTCGTTGTTATGATTACTGGCCTCCCCCAGAATTCCGGGGCACCAGCTCGAGCCTAATTTCCCACTGAGACTCCCACTTCCTTCACCTCGCTGCATAATCCATAAGGAAACTCATTCTGGGTCTGCAAAACCTTTGTCTCAAAAACAAAATCTTACTTAAAAGGCCGAGTAACTCTCGGCTGAGCTGGGACTCGCCTGCAGCTCTGTACTGGCCTGCGGTTCTGGTTCCGAAATTTCAGTCCTACTCTTTCTGACCCCATCTGGGGTCTTGGTCAAGGTGCTGGAGCCGGTTCTCATCTCCTTTTCCAGCTCTTGTTCCAGCTGAGGAAACTGAGGTGACGGGTGACGTCAGTGCCTCGCCCAGGCTTAGGCAGCTACTAAGTGTCTGAGACTGAATCACGGCCGGGCCCCTCCTGGAAGGGCGACCTCCCGGCTGGCTCCCGTCAGGGTGTTCATGGGAGGCCGGGCAGACTTCCACAGAGAGAGCGAGACCAGGGCGGAGGGGCCCCGGCAGCTTCAAGGCAAAAAGGCGGCCGGGGGGGAGGGGCAAGGCCCCCGGGAGCCCGAGAATCTCTGGGCGATGGAGCCCTGCCGCGTGGAGAGTTTTTCCTTTTCTTTCTTTGGATGTTCCGCCTGCCTGCCTCTTTGTTTTGAGTTAATGTCTCTGGTTGCGAGGGTAAGAGGGGACGTCTGTGCTGGGGTGCCCCCTCCCCCCCTGCGGGCAGGGAATGCCTCCTTGCACAGTGCAGGTCCGCGCTTAATGGGAGCTTTTCTTCCAAGTTAGGGGCTCACAAGCTGCGGTTCTGAAGGGCTCTTCAGGAGGCTAGAGGTGCCGCAGGAGGTGCCCCCCCGCCCTGGGACCCCGGGAAAGCTGCATCCCTGCCTCCCTCCCCGCGAGGTGGGAGCCGCATATGGCGTGTGACAGAGCGTGGACCGCGCGCCCTCTGACAGGCCGAGCGCCCATTAATCTTCCCCTTATTTCGTTCCCAGAAAGAGGCTCTCTGGGGGGCGGGCGGGAAGGATGCGCTGGAGACTGAGAGCGATATTAAAAACAAAAGATAACGAAAATGTAAAAAATCGTCATGAAACAGAACCAAAACCTCAGTCGGAGACGCTGGAGACCCAGATGCTGGGTTCTAGGAGAGAAGAACAGGGGGGAGTCACCCGAACTCCTCTGGGAGGTGGAAATGGAGGAGGGGGCTCCCCGGGGGGGGGGGGGGCTGCGGTAAATCTGTCCTGGGCCCTCCCCAGAGCCAGTGGGGCTGGCGCCGGCCTGCCCAAGGAGGGCCAGCCGGTGGGCGCGTGGTGCTTCCGGCCTCCGCATGGCAGGGAGACCCAGGGCAGACAAGGGCAAAAGAAGGAATCCAAGCCGGGCAAGGAACCGTCTGGTTACGGAAATGCCCCATCGAGAGGATGGGACCCAGGGAGAAAGGTCCAGAAAGCTGCTCTCTGCCTCAGTCTCCTGGGCGTTGACTAGGGCCGCCAGGCCGCCAGGGGGAGGCCATCCCGACACCTCCGGGCACCGCCGGGTGAGGGCGCCACAATTTAACAGGAGCGGGCTGCGAACGCAAGGGCATGGGGGAGGAGTTCCGGTGGAAGGCGCGAGGGGCCTCCGAGCGGAGCCCGGAGGCAGAATTGGGCGGAGAGGGAATGGGGGAAGGGCCACGAGGCGGGGGAGCATGGTGCAAAGCTGGAAAGGGAAGAGGGTGGCAGGCCTCGGAGAGCCCAACTCCCCGCTCGGCTCCTCAGCCAATGGGGCTACCCAAGGTTGAAGGGCCAGAGGGAGGTGAGCGGAGATTTACCAACAAGCTGGGAGGAGAGAACAAGGAGGGGGCGGGAGGAGAAAGGGAAAGGGGAGGAGAAAAGGGAGAATAGGGGGAGTGAGCAGAGAGGAGGGGAGGAGAGGGGGGAAGGGGGAGGAGAAAAGGCGGGGGTGGGGGAGAGAAGGGGAGTGGGAAGTAAGGACGGAGGAGAGAACTAGGAGGAGGGTGGGGAGAGCAGAGGGGGCAGGAAGAGAGAGCAGAGAGTGAGGGAGAATGGGGTGGGAAGGGTCGGAGGGGGGGGAGGAGGCGAGGGGGGAGGGGCAGGAAGCAGAGGGGGCGTGACAAGACACTAGGCCTGCCCAGTCCTCCCTAGTCTTCTGAGCCTTACTGGAAAGAAGGGGGTGGAGCTTCGGGTCTCCAGGAGGGAGCCGGCAGGGCCCACCCCCATAACCAGGCCCCCACTCACCAGGGAGCCGAAGGGGGAGTCGGGGTTCAGGGTCTGCAAGTACTTCAGCTCCTCCTCTTCCAAGGGCATCTGGGCTTTCAGGGCCTGCATGGCCCGGGCCGCTATCCTCTTCATGGACTCATGGGGGCGGATCTTCTGATCTTTGGGCGCCTCGTGTTTTTTGGGCGCCTCGTGTTTTTTGGGCGCCTTGGGTTTTTTGGGCGCCTCGGGTTCTTTGGGCGCCTCGGGTTCTTTGGGCGCCTCGGGTTCTTTAGGCGCCTCCGGCTCGCTGGGCTCCTCAGGCTCGCTGGACGCCTCCCGCTCGCTGGACACCTCCCGATCGCTGGGCGCCTCGGGCTCATTGGGCGCCTCCGGGATGCGCTCCATGCTGCCTTTTCGGGAGAAGCTCCGGTCATCGTAGCCCTTTCCTTCCATTGCCCTCCTTGTCACCCGCGGTCCTTCCCAGTTTGACTTTCCTTAAAAAAAGGCCACAATGTCATCGAACCGCCCCGGCTCCTCTCCTCCCCCACCTTCCAAGGAAGGAGCCCAGACTCGCTCTCCGGGAAACAGGGTCCGCACCTCCCAAGGAGGAGCCAGTCCCGACTCCGCGCGCCCCTTTCTGGGGATTTCAGTGGGGGAGGGGCTCAGAGGCCCTTCTCTCTTTGCCGGAGATCAAAGGCCCTCGGGCGAGGAAGGCCCCGAAAGGGAGCTGGGGGAAGGAGGGGCTGGGGCGGCTGAGGAAGAAGAACTGAAGCCCCTCAAGGGAACATACTTCTACAAGCTGAGGTGCTTCCATTGGGAAGGAGCAGAGGGCGGTTTCCCAGAGGCAGATGTGACCAATGAGGGGGGTCCCCGGGGGAAACAGCAGGCGTGGGGGGGAAGGCCAGGTTTCCTCCTTCCCTTCTAGGGCCGGGCACAGCAGTGTTCTGCAGTTCAGGGAAGTGCCTAAAAAACTAGGGGGGCTCCAGGCAACTAGGGGGCGCAGTGGATAGAGCACCAGCACTGAAGTCTGGAGGACTTATCTAGCCTCTATACATAACACTTCCTGGCTGTGTGACCCTGGGCAAGTCACTCAACCCCAATTGTCTCAGCAAAAAAAAAAAAAAAAAAAAAAAAAAAAAAAAAGAAAGAAAGAAAAAGAACTAGGAGGGTTCAACAGAGATCAATAGGGCCCTGCCCTCAAGGAGCCTACATTCTGCTGGGGGAAAAAACCTCAGCCTCATTAAGCCAAATGGATACAAAGTGATTGTCCAAGGAGGATGATGTGCTCCAGACACCCCAGGAGGGCCAGGAGGAGTCTAGAAAGGAGAAGCTCCAAGAGGCCAAGGGGAGGAGGCTGGAATGGAGATCACTGGAGTCCAATCCCAAGACAGACCAGAGCCAAGTAGTGAAGGGAAGGCTCCTGACAGCCAGCAGCGTCAGCTCCAGGCCTGACCAAGACCAGCAGAGGGGCTGCATGGAGCAGGCCGAGGACCACCGCGGACTCCTGCAACAATGGAGGCCTGTGTGCAGGGAAAGCAAAGGAGGCTGCAAGAGAGTGACTGCCATCTCCGCCCTGGAGCGGGGATCTCACTTAGAAGCGAAGGGCCTGGCATCTCACTGCCAGGAAGTGTCCGAGTCAAATTCAGACTGCAGTCCTCCCACTCCTCCCGCTTCACCACCCCGGGCCTCATGAGAACCAGGAAAGCTGGCTGCCAGGGAGGGGGCTCTGCAAGGGGCTGCAGGCCTCCTACTGAGAGCCCCCAATATGGCCCCAACTTTCACCACCAGCGCTGTTTGCTCCTCTGACTTATCTCTCTCTCTCTCTCACACACACAGTCCATCACACTCACACACATAATTACACTCACATAGACTCTCTCACACACATACACACTCACCACCCCCCACCCCCCAGCCAGTGAGAGGGGGAGGCCTTCTCATGGCATGGCCGGCACTCTGAGGCTTTGCATGGGGGTCTCAGTTTCCTCATCTGTAAAACAAGGGGCTGGAGGGTCTCTCAGGCGCCTTCTATTTTTCAGCCTTCGAGGACACTAGAGCCCCCTCACAACCTTCGCACAATTCACATAGACCACACCACCAACATTTTCAAAGATCTGTCCGGCACAGCTCTCACTGCTCTCCCCCACCGACACCCCCGGCCTGGCAGCCCAGAGCTGGTGGGGCCCCAGAGTTCTGGCAGACCCTGCTGAGCAGCTTCTCCATAGCCAGAACAGTCAGGAAGTTCTGGTGGTGACTCGCTTGTTTTTCTGCCCCTCCACGATCCCATCTGGGGTGGTCCCGGGAGAGCCTAGGCCAGCCATGTCCTTCTCCAGCTGACTTGCCGCTAAGGCACACAGGGTACCCCCCCCAGTTGGTGAGTGCCTGGGGCTCCCCTGGAGCAGACTGGTCTCACCCACTGCAGGCCCGAGCACTTTGGCACCCCCTGGCTGTGCCCTCGTTCCCCTTCTTTGCGGGCTCTCCCCATTGCTCACAGCTCTATCTCCTGGGCCCAAAAGAACAAATCTCTCTGCTCCCCTTGGACGCAATGAGGTACGCTGAGCCTTCTCCTCTCGGGCTCCCCTTCCTGGTGGCTCCTTTTCCAAAAGAGGCCAGGACCCCCATAGTAGGGCCCCTCCCTGGACAGACTGGCAGGGGGCCAAAGCTTCTGTTTCAGCAGCCACGGATCCTCCACCTTTGGTTCGGGAGCACAGACTTCTTGAAGGAGAAGAATTGTATGGAAGTGCTCTCCCAGTGGAGAGAACCTCTCCCAGAGAGAGGCTCTCCCAGATTCCATAGCCACAAAGCCTATCTGTCACCTGGCTCCCCTCCCTGTCTGGCCAAGCCCTTCTGTGGTGTCCGAGAGATGACAACAAGGGTCTCACCGGACCCTTGCAGGGGGGAGGGAGGGGCAGCCTGAACCAGCTTGGCCCACCCGAGACAGTGGACAAGTGAGTTATAGCACTTTGTGAACCTTCAAGTCTCTGTGAATTGGCCAACTCCTGAAAAATGGGAAATTTTCAGCTCCCCTCTCCAAAGGCCGGAACTCCCATCATTATTTGCGGACTGAAGCCCCTTCCCTCTGCAGGACCCGCTTCTCCCTTACTTCTAACCACTGCTGAGCCCTCGCCTGCTCCTCTCTCTCAAACTTGGATTTATGACTTCAAGCTCAGCCTCCTCCTCCTCCTTCTGTCCTGGTCTCTTGTTTGAATGTAAGCTCCTCAGGAATAGAACTTGTTTCTGGGGCTGCAGTTTGTAGGCCCGGCTCTTACCAGTGCCTGGTACACAGTAAAGGCTTAATAAATGTTGCTGACTGACCAAACCCTCTTCCCTTGGTCCTAGACCTCCTCTTCTTTCCTCAATCACTCCGTCTTCTGGAAGCTGACAGAGATCCAGCTCCCACCAAAGGCCTAAGACCCCAGACCACCCTTTTCCACCCCAGGAGGCAGACAAGGCTTGTATCCCTTGCTCAGCGCCATCCCTTCCAAACCGTCCTCCCTCTAAAGGTCACTCAGTGGGCCCCCAGCCCTGCCTAGCCCTACTGTCATGGTCACTTGCTGGCCTCCAAGCAGCTCCTGCCTTCACTCAGCTGCCGTGTCCCCCCAGGTACTTCATTCCCCCGGAGTGGGTTCCCATAATGATGCTCCTGCCATCACCCTTCCTTCTGAACTCCTCTGATCTTAACTCCTCCCACTTCACTCTTTCTCAACTCCTTCTTTCTTCTCCCTCAGTCTCTAGTTTCTCTCCTTCCCAGCTCTCTCAGTCCATTCTGCTGAAATTCAACAAGCGCCCATCAATCACCTACAGCATACCAGGCTCCCGGGCCCACAAAAAGTCAAAGAGATCATCCACTGGGAGAAATTGTGATTGGAGTGATTGGAGGTGGAGAGAGAACAAATGGGGGCCATGATAGAAAGAAGCACTTAAAATAAACCTTGAACAGAGCTCAGAATCCTAAGTGCAAGTATTCAAGACAATAATAGTAGCTAACAATTATATAGCACTTACTGTATAGCAAAAAGCACTGTGCCAAGTGTTTTATGATTATTACTTCATTTGATCCCCACAACCCTAGAAGGTCAGGATTTTTTTCTTCATTTTACAAATAAGGAAATTGAGGCAAACTCGGTTAAGTGACTTGCCCAGAGTCACCCAGCCGGTAAATGTCTAACCCCGCCTCTACCTGGAGAGGATGGGGACGGGTCTGGAACAATTTGGAGCCCGCCCAAAGGCTAGAAAACTACCTGCCCTTCGGCCCTGCAATACCACTCCTAGACCTGCATCCCAAAGAGATGGGAAAGGGAAAAGGGGCTCCACGTGCACCATGTCTGGGGCGGCTCTTCTCTGGGAGGCAGAAAACAGGACCCTCGGGATGTGCATTAACTGGGGAGCGGCCGGGCAAGGGTTTGATGTTAATGGACTACACTTGGGACCAGCAGGCGCTGTACAAACAAAAACCCCGGACATAGAATGGAACTCAGCCACGAGAAGCGTTCGGAATCCGGGGGCCATGACACAGTAACAGCCCCTCTCACCCAGGTCTTCCCCGGCACATGACCGAGCGTGCACCCCAAAACACGCACGCGCACACACATTTCCCAGAGAAGGCACAGGGACCCCCGGGACACCGCATAAACACACACGCCCCCGGCGGAATCAGACACACTCCCTGGGGGGGGGGGGGGCGGCTCAGTTAAGCTGCTTCCTCTCCATGGACCTCAGTTTCCCTATCTGTAAAGTGAGAGCTTGGACTCGTGGGCTTCAGAGGATGCCCCCTCCCCTAACACACACGCACTCCCCTTCCAAACTCCCAGCTCCGCGGGTCCCAGCGGAAGCACCCTCACCTTCTCCTCCTCGAGTTCCTAGGTTACTGTTTACAACGTATCCGCGTCTCCATAGTAACCGGTGCCGCCCCCGCCCCCGCGAACGACAGGCCGTAAAGCGAGCGAGCACGTGGGGGAAAGGAGCCTAGTAGGCCACGTGCTTCCGGGGAAAAATAGGAACGCGCTTGGATTCGCCTGTGAGCGCGGTCCTCTTATCTCGTTCGCATCCTCAAAGTGCTAGGATCCGCTTCGGCTTCTGTCTTTGTCTCAGCGGGCCCCATTTCCACCCTGCCGCCCTCACTTCCTGTTTAAAAAACCTCTTTCAAGACTGCTCAAGGTCCCCTTCTCCTAGAAGCCCTCCGTGATTCCCCGCCGAGGGAAAACTCTCCCTCATTTTTCTGAGGCACTTAAATGTTAGTATCTTCACTAAAGAGCAGGCTCGATTCGTCACCCCCCGCAGGCACCCCCCAAAAAAGCCGCCGGGGCTCTCTAAAGTTTTTTGGAGGGAACACAAAGCAATCCAAGCCGCGCCCATTCCCAGCCCCGCCCACTCCTCCCCTCCCCGCCACCGCTCCGCTCCTGGGTCCTGGCCTTTTCTCCCGCGGACTGCTCTCCCCTCAATCCCGGAGTGGTCTTCCTTTCCCCCTTCCCCCCTCAGGCCGCGCATCCGGGCTTTGCTTAGGTGTGTTTGCACGTTAATCCTCCGTTTGTGTCCGCTCCCAGAGGTCGGGGCTGTCTTTTGGCTCCTTGGTGTCCCCATGGCGTAAGCGCGCGCCCTCTTAAGGAAAGGCCGAGTTCCTCAGCAGTTTCTGGCACACAGTAGGTGCTTAAATAATCACTGATGAATCCGCAGGCCTTCTTCATCCAGAAATCCCCACCGCCGGGTGCTCCCTTGGTGCCTTCTGAATTCAACTCCTGGCGGCTCTGCATCAACCCCCCGCCCACGTTAGCCTCTCTGGGCTTGGCAAATGATAGTAGATGGACGTTGGTTTTCTTTGTATTTGAAAGCATTAAAAAAAACATTCTTACCCGGCAGCAGGGAAAAGCAGGTCCAGCTGATTTACTCCACAAACATTTATTGGGACTGCTGTGTGTTGGGAACTGCACTTAACCCTGCGGGTACAAGGTGCTAACTGGGGGAGCCAGTCTTGGGGGGCTAGAGAAAAACTCACTGGGGTTCAGTGTCTGAGATGTCAGTAGGCAGCTGGAGATGGAAATCTGGAGGTTAGAAAGGTTGGGGCCAGATAAGAACTGGGAATACCCCACGGAGAAGTATGTTTAATGTGGCCTCCCGGCCTTTCTGGGGTGCAACCCTCTGACAAGGAAGGGGACTGACTCGAAGAACCAGGATGGCACAGACTGTGTTTATTAAACTGGGATGCAGGGAAAAGAGATCCAAAAACACTCAGAGTGGTAAGAAGGCTTGCTGGCCCTGGCAGTTACAATATTAGATTGGTCACAGAAGGAACACTGTTTGGGGCTCGATTTCTCCATATGGGCCCAGATGCTCAACAGCAAGGTTTCTATTGGAGCATGAGGACTACAATGGTGCCCCAGGTAGCTCCCACTCCCAGACCTGTATCCCATCATCTCAGCTACCTAATAAATACCCCTTTGGTGAACAAGGGCTCGGCACATCTTAATGGAACTGTCTTCTTCCAGAAGGAAACAGATCTCTAAATCCTACACTGAAAGAAGCAGAATGTCTGCGAGATGGCAGGCAGTAACTTAAAATCACTGATACTTATTAGAGTACATGTTTAAAGAATTCAAACACTTGGGAAGTGTCCAAATCTAAAAAACTCTGGCGTTCCCATGGGTTAACATTTGGGTTCAATTTCACGATTTCCATCTTAGAACTTGAGAAGGGTGTGAGATTGACTGTCACAGAGGAGAGGCAGCATTGTGGAAGAAAAAAAGTGGGTTCCTGGGACCCAGACTCCAGATATTAGAGCTCTTGCGCCCCCTCGTGGAGGCAGAAAATTCGCATCTCCCAATGAGAAGAAGTTCTTTCCCCAAAAGTTGCAGTAGCTCCCTGCTTACACAGGCCAGAATTTACTCTATCACAACCTCACCATCTATGCTCTGGATAAGTAACCTCCCCTATCCTCAGCTTCAATAGTCCCAGCCTTATGAAAGACAATATGCCCTGGAAGTAAGAGTGGGTGGTCAAGTTATGAGTAAAGAAATGCCTGGGCAGCTCATCACCACTGGCAGCTTCTTGTAGATGGGATTCTATGGGAAGACTCTGACTTTGTCCACTTTGGTTTAAGTGGATTGTCTAAATGTGATTTATACACATAGATCATACATATATATATATATATATGGACAATATAGCTGCACACTGCAAATCATATCTCTTTATCCAAATTAGAAAAAAAAAAAAATAAAGCAACCTCTAAAAGAGTAAAAATATTGTCAAATTAAATTCTCACCCACAAGCAAAAATAATTTCCATTAAAGACTGAGGCATAATTTGTAAGAGATTCTAAGCCCAGGCTATGTTGGTCAAAACCATTGCTGGAAATGCATCTCCAATGTCTGAGAGAGATTTCACTCATCCAAATCCATTGCAAATTCTTAAGGTCCCAGCGGGAGTAGAAACTGGGAAATCCAGGCCATCTCCAGGTTCGGGAGATGGGAAGGGGAAGGTTTCTTCGATGGTCCAGAAGGGCAATCATCTTTGTAAAGGAATAATATTACAGCTGAAATATAAAATAAACAGGGATTCAGGTTTATTTTTGCATACCATTAAGGAAATCCAGATGTTCTCTTACTTCTTTTGGCTTTAAATCTTTAATTGTGTTTCAATCTTAAAGCAGATGCTCATAGAGCAAGCCTTCTGCTTTCTGAGAGTGACTTGAACAATGAGAGGCAGTGCAGCACAATGAATAGGGCGCTGAACTTGTAGTCAGAAAATCTGACTTGAAATCCTAACTCCCATGCTTATCAGCTGTGTTGTCATGGACAAGTCTTTTAATTGTCACAAACCTGCTTCTTCTTCTGTAAAATACCAATATTATCTACCCTAGAGGGCTGTTCATCGTGAAGCTCCAAGGGGATTATATATGTTAAGCATTTTGAACATGCTGATAAATGTTAACTATTTAAATATGGCTGACACTGGGGTCAACTTCAGTTAAGACAGGAGTTTACTGAACCATATTTTTACCTCATTTTCTTTTTTGTTATGAGCACTGACTTACTGAGCAAAGAAGGTTAGGGAAAATATTTAGAAAGGAAGGTGAAACAAAAGCAAGAGAAAACAATACAATTTACAGCTTGAGAAGGGGTTGAATGTGACTTAACGAGCAACTGCTTCATGCAAAGTACCTTACCATAATCACATAATAATCTACACTAACATAAGAAAATGTTTGCTGCCCAGCTGCCCATCATCTGGGAAGGGTTAAACTAACTTTGGCCCCTGAAAGTGAAGGAAGTTTTAGAGCTGCAATGTTAGAAAAGAGGAATATAAGAGAATTCAGAGCTCTGCAGCCACACTAAGCTCTGCTTCCCTCTCAGTGAAGGAAGCACTTCCACAGAGATTTCACCAACGCTGTCAATGGAAGACCCAAAAACAAAACAACTGAAAATGAATGCTGTGAGTATATAAAGAATCACACACGAAATGATGGTTCCAAAAAAAGAAGGATAATATCTACTTGAACTCTTGTCATGCAGGCTGGAAGCTATGGTTCTGGATTATTGCATGATAAGGCAGATTATTTCAATATAAATACCAGTTTTTCTAATTTCTTCTTCTTCTTCTTTTTTTTTTTTTTTGGCTGAGGCAATTGGGGTTAAGTGACTTGCCCAGGATCACACACCTAGGAAGTATTAAGAGTCTGAGGCCAGATTTGAACTCAGGTCCTCCTGACTTCAGGGCTGGTACTCTATCCACTGTGCCACCTAGCTGCCCCTCTTCCTCTTTTTAAAAAAATTCTTTGTCCTTCTGGGAGCAGAGAAGAAAAAAGATCACAATAAAAATGGATTATTAAAAAAATAGTAAGCTTGGTAACAAAGAAGGCAGATTAGATGACCTCCCCCTATGCTTGCTCTTTGGCAGAGGTCAGGGGTCCACTGATAGAGAACATTGCAAATAAGGCTTGATTTTTTTTTTTTAAAGTGTTGATTGTTACTGATATTTTTTCTTTTTTTTTTGTTTAAAAAAAAAAAAGCACTTATTATCATGATGGCTCTTTGAGAAGCAGGAGGAGCACGAGGGATTTGGGGGGAAATCTAGGCATTAAAACAAAAAATAAAATCATCCATAATCTACATGATGACTATACTTATAAATAGAAAGAATAAACTAAGGCTGGATGCTATCCTAATGACCAAGTGGGGCCCCAGAGAAGATCAGGGGAAATGTAGCTTCTTTCTTCCTTCCACTGTCCTAAGAGGTGGTGGGTAGAGATCACATGGAAAAGTGCCATGCTTGGGTGTGGAACACTGTATCTACTTTCAGCTTCAGTTAAGAGAGGAGTTTACTGAACCACATTTTTACCCCAATTTTTTTTTTGTTGTTGTTATGAACACTGACTTACTGAGCAAAGATGGTTAGGGAAAATATTTAGGAAAGGCGAAACAAAAGCAACAGAAAATAATAGGAATTTTCCAAAAAAGCCACCGAGAAGACAAGGCTTTGGTCTAAAGTCCCCCAAGCCTATGGGTATAAGGAAGACTAGCCTTGGGTCACAGAGCTACTGCCCCAACTTCCCCAGAGCCCCATCTTACCCAAGTAGGCCTTTCCCAGCCCAGCGCATAGGGACAAGTCTGATCTGGAGCCTCTCACCTCTCCGCAACACAGTCACATTCAGTGGATGCTGAAAGACAAAAAGCCAATTTGGAAATCAAATGAGAAGAAGCTTCCTGAAATCAAGTTCTGTACTGATTCTGCCAAGCCCGTGCCTACCTGTTGGAGCCAGGAGACATGCAGGGCTGGGGGCAAAGCCCAGAGGATTCTGGCTCTGAGCCATTCATCCTACAGAGTTCTGAAGAGTAGGCTCAAGCAGCTCTTACTCCTCTTTCCCTCAGAGAGAAGGCACTTGGCCTGAAGGAAACCCAATTCCCAGTTAGAATCAGGCTGGAGGAGAGGTGATGAGCAGAGCACCAAAAAGTACCCCTGGGTTGGAGGATGTTCTTGAGATCTTCAATGTCCCCCCAAGGACCAAGACTGTTCTATAGGGTCTTAGTGGGGGATGGAATAATAAGGGGCTTTCAGCAAGAAAGGAAAGAGAATTCACAGCGCTTTCTGCGAGACAACTTTGGGGCTTTTTCTCCCTAATGAACAGATTCTACTGCTGTATTACACAAGTACTTTTTACCGATGAGTAGAAGAATTCATGGAATTGTCAATACAGAGCTTGAGAAAGTATTTCTGTAAGTCATCTATTCCAAAGCTTTTATTTTAATAGATGGGGAAACTGAAGCCCCATTTAGGAGGTTAAATGATCTGCCTGAGGTCACATAGGTTGGTAAATAGAAGAGCTGGGATTTATAGCTAGAGTCTCTAATTTCAAATAAAGCTTTTGCCCCTGTAAGTTGCTTTAAAATTTTCAGAAATCCCCAGAAACAAGGGAGTACCCACTTCAATTCACTGCCATCCAACTCAGCAGCCAATTTTCAGCACCCCCCAAGTCTGAGGCATTGTGCTAGGGGCTGAGAACACAGTGGGGCAGAGCCTCCCTTCAGCACTGTGCCAGGCAGGGCCCAGCCCTGGAAAGGGTTTGAGGATTTCTCCCCAAAAGCATAGGGGCCCATTCAGGACTCTTGGAGGACAGACTATTTCAGCTAAAATAAAAGGCACCGAGAAGACCAACCTCAGAATAAGGGGGTAGGGGGTACCCGACTCACCCCTTCACTGTGTTGGACCACCATTCCGATGTTCTGCAGATTCTGGAAGTTGTGGGCATTTACTGAGCCAAACTCCACGATCTCATCATCAACCTGGAGACCCTAAGAAGATGAGAACAAAAACATACGAGAGATTTTAATAAGACTTCCTCTGTCGGATTCCTTTCAACAGTCAAGACAGCCAAGGTATACATGTATTTTGAGCAAGTCTCTCTTTATACAGGAGCAATCACAGGGTCGTGGATTTAGAGTTGGAGGGGCCCTCTTGTCTGCCCTCATCTGCCAGAAGAGAAACTCATAGAAGAGTGATTTTTGCAAGCTCCCAGATGACAATGAATGGCACAGCGAGGATGGGCATCTAAATCAGTACTCTCTTGCAGGAGTCAGGATGACATTGGAGGAGAGGATGAAGAATTATTAGGAAATGCTGGGAACACATTTTTTAAAGCACCAATAAATTGCTTTGCCACAAGAATTGTAAAGGAAAGAGATTAGTTTTCCTAAAAGGAATGATACTGAAGCCTAAAAATGAGTGATTTAGACTCTTGAGGGTGGAAACCACTTCCTCCTGCTGGTTCCATGGCAGACATGGTAAGGACATCACTTACAAGTATCACAAGAAGTGACACTTCTGGGTACTTTTTGAGGGCCATCTGATAGAAAGGACATTCTGAAAACTATGGCTGGGGCCTATCAGAGGGTTGTGGGGCAAAAACAACCACAAGCTCTCATAGGAATGTAGGAAGCCCTGGCTCTATTTCCTGCCCTCAGCATTTAACTGGGCTATAGAGAATGTTCCAGAGAAATCCAATTCAGAGGGAAGAACAATCATCAATGATCCATGTTCTCATTCCATCCTGGGGGATGGAATTTTCCCAAAAAGCCACTGAGAAGGCAAGGCTTTGGCTTAAAGTCCCCCAGACCTATGGGTGATACAAGGAAGGCCAGCTTTGGATCATAGAACTGCTGCCCACAAGGTGCCCAAGCCTTGCACCATCTATCTCCCTTCCAGATGAGTTGTTCTGTCCATCCTGACCTCTGTACTCGGAGTCCCATAGCAGCTGCCAACTTACCGAGTTGCTAGCCGGAGAGCCTGGGCTGATGCTGTTTACTTTAGCAAAGGGCTGAGGGGGATTGTGGCTTGAGCCCTGGCTTGGGCCCTGGCCCTGGCTCAAAGCTTCATTCTGTGCTTCGGCTGCATCCCTTGCTTGCTTCTCCTTCCCCTTGGCATGGAGCTGGTGCAAGGCTTCTTCTACCTGCTTCATCAGGGCTTTGTGGTCATTCTGCAGACCTAGAAGAGAAACTCCTAGTAGAGGAGGAAGGAAGCCATGCTCCCCAACAAGGCCACATTCTTAGTCAAGCAGTTCTCTCGACAGATTTCCCCTCAAGGGAAAAGGAAATAATTGTTAGTTGAGAATTATCTCAGAATGCTGCCTCCCCCCCCCCCCCCCCAACCGTGCTGTACGTTATGGGCCAGGATTTGTGGCTTGGTGGCATTTGTCACTGTGAAGTTAGCTATCGGATACAATGGCTTTTGTCTGTGGGAATCTCCCAGCAAAATCAGAAGATCATAGATCAAGAGCCAGATGGGAATTCAAGAGTTGAGTCCAATCCCTTTGCTTTTGTTTTTGGTTTTTTTGCAGATAATAAAACTGAGGCTTGGAAAACTGAAGTTATTTATGCAAAAAGAGAGTTACTGGAATAGGTGGGAATTGAATCCAGGTCTTCTGACTCCAACCTGGAGACTCACTTATCACTCCCATGTTACCAGAAAGTGTAGCTGAAGCCCCAAGGTACTAAATAATTGCACCCAAGCATAGGAATTTAAGACCTGATCTTGTTCCTTTTGTTTCCCAAGCCACAGGGGGGCAGTCATGCTCATCTCTACTCACAGATAATGTTGTGCCTGGCCGTACGAACTTGATATACGTCGACATCTGCTCGAGGATATCCCTCGATGTCCACCAAAGGCTCATTCATCCCAACTCCTTTTTGCTGGGGAGAAAGAATGGGGTTAATAGATGTCATGAATATAAACTCATCATGCTCTCTTTTGTTAAAGCATTTTTCTTTGCATCTACGAGGGAGATCTATTGGTACTTAGGAGGGAAAACAAGGTTCATGTTGGGACAAAGTATCTACACTTAGTACCTAAGGACAAATTTCTCAGAAAGGCAGGCAATCTGCTCTAAACATTTGGGGTGCTGGATCTGAGTTCAAATCCAAGCTCTTGCATGTACAACCTGCATGTGGTTGAGCAAGTAATTTACTCTCCTGGTACCTCAGTTTCCTCATCTGTAAAATAGGAGGGTAGAACTAGTCAGCTAGGACCCAGCCTGGCAGATAGCTGAGAACACAGTAGTACAAAAGGGTGTGCTCCCCAACCTTTCTGTCTCTTTTGCACTCTATAATCCTACCCTAACGCTACAGCCCAGCTCCACTGGCCTCCAGGCCGTGGAGGAGAGAGCAACCATGCACACAAGCCAAGTGATAAAGTGGAGACCAACAGAGGGAAGGCACATTACAGAGGACCAGGAAAAGTTTCTTGTTTTCGGTGTTAAGTCATCTTAGTTAAGCCCAATTCTTCACGACCCCGTTTGGGGTTTATTGAAGCAGTTTGCCATTTCCTTCCCCAGCTCATTTCATAGATGAGGAAACTGAGGCAAACAGGATCAAGTGACTTGCCCACAATCACATGGCTAGTGATGTCTGAGGCCACATCTGAACTCAGTTCTACCTGACTCTTAACACCTGCCTCCTGCACCATCTGGCTGCTATGGCCCTCAAGGTTTTTGCAGAGACTGGGACTTCAGCTGGGCCCGAAAGGAAGGCAGAGTCAGAAGCCACAAGCACCTGTCTGGCCTTTGTCCAGGGCTCTGCTTCAGGTCTGTATTTCCTGGGGTGCAGCTGCTGCATTCTTAGGCACTAAGTACTGTGTTCTTCAGGGATCTCAGGAGCCGTTCGAGGCAGAGACAGCAGACTCTCAGAGTTTTCTAAGGCAGAGTCTGACTGATGTCTCCCCGGCCTGAGCGTTTCCACTTGCCAACCTTACAACAGCGGACTTAGACCTGGTAGGAGCCCTGGTGCACTGCTGCTGGCCCCACCCCCTTCAGTCAGCTGGAAGATTCTATGGGTCTAGAACAACAAAACTGGAGGCCTGTCCTTGGAACAGGTTTTACCACTCGGCTGCTGCATCCACAACCTGGGATGGGATCAAAGTCACACAGTGCTTCTCAATGCCGTTGGCGTTTCTTTACCACCCGCAGCTTCAGACTCGGTCAGTGCAGAATCCCCATCACCCTCAGCTTCGGGGCCATGCTGTGTTGGGACCAGAGGCTCACAGGCTCAAAATGACTATGTTTTTCCCCTGAGTTTCTGATACTCAATCTGCTGTTCTTCCTTGATCACTGCAGACACTTTATGGAAGAAATCACTGCTCCCTCCTACACTGACATCTTTCATGATCTTCTTTTCCTCGTTAAATTTTCCTCGTATAGAATCCTGAGTATGTCACTTCTTAGCTCAAAAACTTCGCTGGCCCTCTATTACCTCAGGAAAAAAACCATGAACTCCTCAGTCTGGGATTTAAGGCCTTTCTCATTAAGGCTCAAAAAGACTTTTCCAACTGTATTTCACATCACTGCTCCTTGAAAACTCAATATTTAAGTGAAAAGTTCTTCCCTACATTCTATAAACATGCAAATATCCATGGGTATCTCCTCCAGCTTCAAAGGATTAACAACCCGATAAGACAAACATTGACTTGACCCTGGACAACTCACTTAACTCCAACTGCCTGGAAAGAAACAAACAAAAAAGGAAGGACAGGAGTGAAAATCCTAAACAGAACAAAACTATTGAAACTCTACTCTTCTGAAAAACAGGTGTCCTGAAGATTTTTAAAAAACACTCCTTCCTACATAACATATAAAAAATAAAAACATGCTGGCCCGCCATCCAAAATGAACCCCCGGAGCACAGGTAGTAAGGAGGAAGGATTCTTAAGCTCATTTTATTTTAATTTTCCCCCTTGTGCAAACACAGCTTTTTCAGACTTCAAGAAGCCACCCAGATCAAGCCCAGCACCCCAGTTCCCGTGCTGCTCCTCAAGCTTCCTAGGCTGCAGACAGCTCTATCCTTTACCACATGGACTTATTAGTAATCGTTAATTTCCTGCCTGATGGTATAAACTCCTCAAGGGCACAAATGTTCTTGTCTCCCCAAAGTTGGTATGATCTATTTAAAAATAAAGTACCCCATCCTACAAAAAGCAAAAAGATGCATTCCCAAAGGAAGCTTTGTATTCTGAATTTGTTGCCTAGTAGGGAAAAATAGGCTCTCAGAAACCAAAGGGAGCCTGGGCAGAGTTAGGGGGTACAAGCTGAGTCCCCAGACTGATTAGGCTCCTGGATCGAGGAACCAGCAGCACTTACATCAGGGGTCCTCAAACTACGGCCCGCAGGCCAGATGCTGCCTGCTGAGGATGTTTATGCAGCCTACCGGGTTATGGCAAAATCAGACTCGAAGTGACCTTCGACTTAAACTCACATTAGCAACGCACACTTCCAGCACTGGGCTGAGGGAAGGAGAGTGGGAGCTTTTGTTTTTACTATAGTCCGGCCCTCCCACAGTCTGAGGGACAGTGAACTGGCCCCCTAGTTAAAAAGTTTGAGGACCACTGATTTACAGTCACATTAGCAATCAGGGGAGGACTCTTTCAGAAGCAAATCCAGATCACAAGAATTAGCAGCTCCCAAGCAGAGCACGGTAACATTTATAAAATGTCTACATACATCATCTCCTTTAATCCTGATAGCAAAGCAAAGTCTGGATGATCTGAAAGTGGAAGGGGCTTCCTTATTAAGGAAGCCAGTATGAGTGAGAGACAGGGATTGCCCGATCTTTCTGACTACAGCCACACTGCTTCTTCCAGTGCTAGTATTACCACCCTGTTTATTCGTGGCAAGATCCCGGACAAGAAGTGACCCACTCAGTCACACAAGTAGTACGACAAACCCTGCTCTCGAAAGGCAGGATGGGCCCTAGATTCAGGGGCTAGGAAGACCTCTGTATGAATCACTCTCATGTCAGGTGCCCAGGGCTTAGCTTCCTCGTCAGGAAAAGGAGATTGGATTTGTTGGCTTTGGGGAACCTTCCAATTCTAAATCTATAATCACACATCCTATGAGGGCAGTGCCCTGATGGATCCTCATCAATCAATCAACACTTAATAAGCACTTCCTATATGCCAAGCACTGCACTACCGCTGGGTATACCAAGACAGGCAAAAAGTCAGTCCCTCAAGGAGCTTACAATGTCACGGGGGGATGACATACAAATATACACAGAGCAGCTGCATCCAGGAGAAATAGGGAATCATTAACAGCAAGAAGCACCAGAATTAGCATTTAAAAGACAGAATTTCAGCTGGGACTAGAAAGCTCCCAGGAAGGTCAGTAATGATAGAAGAGGGAGAGAAAATGCCCAGAGCCGAGAGAGAGACAGTCTTGTTTGCGGAACAGCCAGGAAGCTGATATCCCTGGAGCATGTTGGAAAGTGCAAAGTGTAAGAAGAATGGAAAGAGGCAGCTAGGTGGCGCCGTGAACAGAGCACAGCCCTGAAGTCAGGAGGACCTGAGTTCACTTAACACTTCTTAGCTGTGTGACCCTAGGCAAGTCACTGAACCCCAATTACCTCAGCAAAAAAAAAAAAAAAAAAAAAGACTGGACAGATGAAAGGCGCAGGTCAGGAAGGGCTCTGAAAGCCAAACAGATTTTGCATTTGATCCTGGAGGCAATTTTTTTTTTGGAGTTTATTAAGTAGAGGAGTGACATGTTTGGACTTTAGGAAAATTACTGGCTAAAGGAAGAATAGAATGGAGTGGGAAGAGCCTAGAAACATCCCCCAGTGGTACTGCAATATTCTCCGCATCAGATGATGAGGGCCTGGATCAGGAGGGGGGCGACATCCGAGGAGAGAAAGGGGAGTATCAGGAGAGCTTGCAAAGGTGCGATTGACAGGCCTCGGAAACAGCTCGAACCTGGGAGGTGAGAGACAGGAGGAATCCAGGAGGACCACTAGGCTGGAAGCCTGAGGGAGCAGGAGGTAACAGTGGCCTCTATAGTAAAAGGGAAGGGAGGAGTGCTATTTAAAATGGCCACTGGACATCCAGGCAAAAAGGTCTGGAACGTAACTGGAGGCCAGCAAAGAGACTGGGGCAAGAAAGATGGATCTGAGGATTGTCAGCAAAGGGTAGTTAAGGGTAGTTAGGAACCGATGGCAACCGAGCCAGGTGTAGGGAGTAGAGCAGAGAGCTGGGACAGAACCGTCCCATCCAGAACCTCACCATCTCAGAAGAGTAGAGGAGCGAACAGAAAAGGAAGACTCCCCCAGCAACACCCTACTCCAGGGCTCTCTACTTAAGCAATTACAGAAAGTATCCCCAGTCCCAGGTGGGTGAGTTGTGCTGAATGCGATCGGAATTGTTTCTCCTTCTCCATGACCTCAGTCATGTAAGGAGGGGGCTGGACAAGGTCACCGGCCTCACCTTCCCCTCTGTGGCCAGCCATGGAGGAGGAGGGCGGAGATGGCCCTGGATGCAGGGGGCGACCCTGACCCTTCTAGGGTCTTCTCTAGGTCTCAGTGGGCTTGAGGCCGCTCCGTGATTAAGGTGAGGTAGAATGGGAATGAAAGGGTTTCACAGAAGGGGGAGCTAACAGGAGCTTCAGCAATCACCCACCAGCAGGGTGACCTGCACCTCTCTGAAAGGCAGCGGCCCCCTCTGTAAAACAAGATGAACACTGGCAACAAAACCTGCCACGGAGCTTGAAGAAAGCAGCGTCAAAAAGGGAAGCTCCTCGTGCCAGGTGGCTGGATGGGCCTGACAAGAGCTCCACCGTCCGCCTGGCGGAGGCTGCCCCGCGGGACCACTGGAGCTACAAGAAGTGAATTTGGCAATCGGTGAATCTACAGACTCTAGCAAAGGGAGGGGCAGGGAGTGGGGGCCCCTGGGGTGGCCCGTTAAATGTCTCTGACAGGACATGGAAGGTGGAGGCTGATAGGAAAGTGGGGGCTGGGAAGGACCGGTTCATTTTAACAAATGTGTCCAAGGCACCTGCTAGGCCACCCCCGCCCCTCCCCCTCTCGACTCATCCTATGTAACTTTAAAAATCAGACAAAGTCTGGCAGTGTTCCACCTCCAAGTGCTAGATGAGGGGAAAACAAAGCAAAACAACCCAGTAAGGAAATGCATGAACAACAGGAAAGACCACAAATGCCTTTTGGAAAGAAGCACCTGGGCTGAATTTTAAAGGAAGCTGGGTCTCAAGTCCTGAGGAAGCTCCCATAATGGGAGGCATGAAGCCTGACTACGACAGCAGGAGTCAGCCTGCAGAGTGCTTTATGGTCTTCTAGGCTGAGGAGTTTGTGCGCCACCCTAAAGGCGATAGGGAGCCACAGAAGACTCGTGAGGGGGAGTGGTATGGGCTGAAGTGTCTTTTATGGCAAGTTATATGGAGGAAAGACTGACGTGGGAAAAGCCCACTGGGGGGGATGGGAGAGGGCAAAGGGCAGCCAGGAGATGGCAGTGCTCAAATCGCTTAGCAGATGGCTGAGCCACGGGACAAAAGGGAAACGGCTCCAAGGTTAGAAACCGGGGTGAGTCGTGGGATGGTGGGTCCATCATCACAAACGGAGAAGTCTGGAGGACGGATGGATGAGGGGAGAAGAAATCCCCCCCAAAAAAGACCCTGCAGAGGACGGTGTCAGAGGCAAAGGAGAGCAGACGAAGAGAAGGGTACAGTGAACAGTGTCGGGGCTGGGAGGGGCCTGAGAACAGGGGATGTCAGAAATGGGAGGGACTTAGAACAGGGGATGTCAGAAATGGGAGGGAGCTTAGAACAGGGGATGTCAGAAATGGGAGGGAGCTTAGAACAGGGGATGTCAGAGCTGGGAGGGAGCTTAGAACAGGGGATGTCAGAGAGGGAGGGAGCTTAGAAGAGGGGATGTCAGAAATGGGAGGGAGCTTAGAACAGGGGATGTCAGAGAGGGAGGGAGCTTAGAACAGCGGATGTCAGAAATGGGAGGGAGCTTAGAACAGGGGATGTCAGAAATGGGAGGGAGCTTAGAACAGGGGATGTCAGAAATGGGAGGGAGCTTAGAACAGGGGATGTCAGAAATGGGAGGGACTTAGAACAGGGGATGTCAGAGAGGGAGGGAGCTTAGAACAGGAGATGTCAGAGCTGGGAGGGAGCTTAGAACGGGGATGTCAGAAATGGGAGGGAGCTTAGAATGGGGATGTCAGAAATGGGAGGGAGCTTAGAACAGCGGATGTCAGAAATGGGAGGGAGCTTAGAACAGGGGATGTCAGAAATGGGAGGGACTTAGAACAGGGGATGTCAGAGGGGGAGGGAGCTTAGAACAGGAGATGTCAGAGCTGGGAGGGAGCTTAGAACGGGGATGTCAGAAATGGGAGGGAGCTTAGAATGGGGATGTCAGAAATGGGAGGGAGCTTAGAATGGGGATGTCAGAGGGGGAGAGCTTAGAACAGGGGATGTCAGAGGGGGAGAGCTTAGAACAGGGGATGTCAGAGGGGGAGAGCTTAGAACAGGGGATGTCAGAAATGGGAGGGAGCTTAGAACAGGGGATGTCAGAAATGGGAGGGACTTAGAACAGGGGATGTCAGAGGGTGAGAGCTTAGAACAGGGGATGTCAGAAATGGGAGGGAGCTTAGAACAGGAGATGTCAGAGCTGGGAGGGAGCTTAGAACGGGGATGTCAGAAATGGGAGGGAGCTTAGAACAGGGGATGTCAGAAATGGGAGGGAGCTTAGAACAGCGGATGTCAGAAATGGGAGGGAGCTTAGAACAGCGGATGTCAGAAATGGGAGGGACTTAGAACAGGGGATGTCAGGGGGAGGGGCCTTAGAACAGGGGATGTCAGAAATGGGAGGGAGCTTAGAACAGGGGATGTCAGAAATGGGAGGGAGCTTAGAACAGGGGATGTCAGAAATGGGAGGGAGCTTAGAACAGGGGATGTCAGAAATGGGAGGGAGCTTAGAACAGGGGATGTCAGAAATGGGAGGGACTTAGAACAGGGGATGTCAGAGGGGGAGGGGCCTTAGAACAGGGGATGTCAGAAATGGGAGGGAGCTTAGAACAGGGGATGTCAGAAATGGGAGGGGCCTTAGAACAGCGGATGTCAGAAATAGGAGGGAGCTTAGAACAGGGGATGTCAGAAATAGGAGGGAGCTTAGAACAGCGGATGTCAGAAATAGGAGGGACTTAGAACAGGGGATGTCAGAAATGGGAGGGACTTAGAACAGGGGATGTCAGAAATGGGAGGGACTTAGAACAGGGGATGTCAGAGGGGGAGGGGCCTTAGAACAGAAGATGTCAGAGCGGGGGAGAGCTTAGAACAGGGGATGTCAGAAATGGGAGGGGCCTTAGAATAGGGGGGTCGGGGTGGGAGGGGCTTGTATGACAGGCTGACTGAGTCCAGCGCGGGGAGGATGGCCGCCCCCGCCCCTCCCCCACCCCCCGCCGCACTCACGTCCTCCAGCACGTCATAGTAGGCCTTGATCTGCGCCTCGATCTCGTCCTTCCGCCGCACCAGCTCCTGCACGTCGCTGATGGTCACTGGGTCCGTCCGGGGTCTCGAGGGCGAGGCCTTCTCGTCTTCGCTCTGCTTTCTCTCAGACATCTCTGAACCGCCGCTCGCGACGCGGCTACGTGAAAAAGCGACGACTACGGCTCCTCCCGCGGGCCAAAACGGCTCTGTCCGCAACCGTGGCGGGGGAAGAGCAGGAGGAGTGGGAGGGGTAGAGCAGGAGAGAGCGGCCTGGAGCAGGCAGGGGCGGAGCAGGAAGCGCTCGGAGAGCACGTGGGCGGGGGGCGTGGCTAACCTCGGAGGAGGCGCGTAAAGTCGCGGGAACAAAGTCTCCTGACTGGGCCCTGGGACTTTGTGCTCGCGTTTTAAAAAAAACTCATATTAAAAACAGACAAACACTCACATACGTTGTTTTACGTCACCTTCATTCCCGTTCGTCCATATCCCTCCCCCAACCTCCCTCTCGACTGTAACAAAGATTAAAAAGGGGGAAAAATTTTAAACTCAGTCTGGCCACGTTTCACGCCCTCGTCCGGCTTCTGCAAAAAAGAGAGGAAGAGGCCGTCTCTGATTTCTGGGAGGGCTTTATTTTAATTGTACGAAGTTCATTTGGGGCCGCTTTTTGATCTGATTGTGTGCTGGGGAGCACTGCCCCGCATCTCTTCCGCAGCCTCGGACGCTTCTCCGAACATTCGGTGTTTCTTAGGAGAAAGAAATGTTCCAGCCCTCCATCTGGTGCCGCTAGTCTCGCCTACAAAAAGTCTTACGAAGATTGTTTTCTGTGGCTTTCTGCCAGCTGCGGGATTAATTAATGAACTCAGACATAGATCTGAACCTTGAAGATACTTTGAACATCATATAATTTTTTTTCCCCTGAATCTGGGGTTAAGTGACTTGCCCAGGGTCACACAGCCAGGAAGTGTTAAGTGTCCGAGACCACATTTGAACTCGGGTCCTCCACTGCGCCCCCTAGCTGCCCCAACATCATACAATTTTTTAAATTTTATTTTTCCAATTCTATGTAAAAGACAATTTTCAACATTCATCTTTTATAAGATTCTGAGTTCCAAATTTTTCTCCTTACTACCCCCCCCCCCAGATGGGGAGCGTTCTGATATAAGTTATACATGTGCAGTCGTGTAAAACACATCTCCATATTAGTCATATTGTGAAAAAAGAAACAGAACAAAAGGAAAAAACAATTAAAGCAGAAAGTGAAAAATAGCATGTTTCAATCTGCTTTTTCCCCTTTATTTTTCTTGTCCACACACATAATATAGAAGTGGTGTAATATTTTGTGTGACTGTATATGTATAAATAATACACATCATTTTTCGTGCTTTCTCAGTGGTAGAGGAAGAGAATAAAAGAATAGAAAGAATGTAGAACTTAAAATTTAAATAAAACTTAAAAAAAGGAAAAAGACTTAGGAAGGCTGATCGCCCTCTACAATTCCAGAGGATTCATGGTGCAAGGCTGTGCTGGAATCAGCTTGAATTAGTTCTGGAGAATCAATTGTTATAAAAGTCCAGACTAAGCATTTACACATCGGAAATTGGAAAGCTTAACAAATAAGAACTTGACTTAGGGAAAGTGATAGAGAAAATGTTAATGAAATTTAAAATTAATACATGAGAACATTTCTTCCCCCTTCTCAAATCCTGTTGTTAAAATTTTATCAGACATATATTTTGTTTAATTTATACTTTAACATATGTAACATGTATTGTCAACCTGCCATCTGGGGGAGGGAGAAGGAGAGGAAAAATTAGAACAAAAGGTTTGGCAATTGTCCGTGCTGTAAAATTACCCATGCATAACTTGTAAATAAAAAGCTATAATAATAATAAAAAAATGTACCAGGTACCTCTGCATGCTTTGCATCTCTTGATGGACAGGGGGAAAACTCAGTACAGAATGAGATGTGTGTGAGTTTTTTAGTTGTGGTTATCAAAACATTTTGGAGATACTTTTTTTCAGAATTAAGGCCCAACAAGTGTACTGAGTTTGGTATAACAATAATCCTTCAAGTTCAAGGTGGCCACCCTCTGGCAAAGATGTTCACTGAGGGATTTACTTCCTCCTATTTCCCAGGGCCATCCACCACATAGTCACCATCTTTGTTCCTTTTCAATGACAGGTACTGCACCACTATTCTCATTGCAGAGGTCTGTTCTAATCCCCCAAGGCTTGAGACAATATGTTTCCCCAGGGCCAATGAGAATAGTAATTCAGGATGGAAAATTGATAATGTCCTAAACTGGCTCACTTGTGGTATATAAAGCCTGGCTTTGGTCCAGCACATTAAGTCCTCCTTCTTAGGAGGGATGGCTTCCATTTGCAAACATCTTTTTCCTCGTTCTGAAATTAATTAAAATTCTCTTTGGGTTCTGAATCTCTTTTCTCTAACTTGCTTTTGGTTAGAGACCAGTTGTGGTCTGGTTGATATTAATTGGTGTCAGAAGTGGGATTTGACATGAAACAGGGTTAAATGGATCTTCTGGTACCAACGGGGGGTCTTTTGAGAAGCAATGGGGGTGCCAATGGAGATTTTTTTCTCTAAAGTTGGACTCCTTTCATCTGGTGATTCCACCATCCTTTCCTACTCAAATCCTCCAATTCACCCTTGAGTTTGGCTTTCTTTGTAAGGAAAACCCAAGGTTCCTTTCTTTACCTAGTTCTTCCCAGATCACTTTGGTGAATCATACCTTTTTTTTTTCCCTCTGTGTGCCTCCTAATTTAAACCAGCGGATGCATATATGGCTATGGACTGTGAAAATTTCTCTTTTAAATGCAAGTCTGGTTATGGACAACATGCTCTTCCTTTTCTATATTTGCAGATGTCTTGTCTGTGTCTTTATAAAATGCAGAATGTCAGCACTAGCCTGGAGTGAGGAGGACCTGTGTTCAGACACATAATTCCCAGCTGTGTGACCCTGGGCAAGTCACTTAACCCAAATTGTCTCAGGAAAAAAAAAAAAAAAGTAGAATGTCTGTGTTGTGTTTGTTCTGTGAGCTAAATTAAAATGCAGTCAGCCAAGAAAACTTCTAAGGGCTGTAGTTTGAATGCTGAAAAAGGTTTATTATTATTGGGGCTGCAGAAATAAAGTTAGGTAACTAAAGTTGTAGAACTGCTAAAAACATTTTAGCAGTTTCTGGAAGTTTTGAAATTAATCGTTAAGGAGTTTGGTAATTAGGCATTTTATGATTTCAGGAGAGAACTCCTGAGACTTTAAGATAATTCTAGGATCCCCTTCTGAAACATCTTAGTAAGTTTTGAGGTACTACTCTGTAGAATTTATTTTAAGAAAAATAAGAATTAAATCTTACAAAAACTTTTTTTTTAAAGTTTTAAAAGTAGTGGACAAGATTAATAACTTCATTGTTCTAGAACAGTTAGTGAAAAAAAAAAAGTAAGCTGGCAAAAAGTACAGAAAAGAGAATAAAAAATAATAATAATAATAAAATAAATAGCAACCTCTTATTGCCCTAACAAAAAAGTTGCTATAAATATTTTTGTATATATAGGTCATTTTCCTTTAAAAATTTATTTTGGAATTTATGCTAATAATGGTATTTATTGTTAGATCAAAGGATATACATGATTTTATAATTGCCCTTTGTTCATCTTTTTCCATCATTGATCAATAAGGGAATTGCTTTTTTAAAAATAAATTTGATTCAGTTCCTTATACATTTAAGAAATAAGGTCTCCATCAGGGAAACTTCTTTAAAATTCTTTTTTCAATTGTGATTGTTAACTGTATTTCTCCCCCTGTTTATTCTATTATCTGAGGTTGAATTTGAATTCAAATCCTCCTAATTCCTGGGACAGTGCTCTATCCATTGAGCTGCCTAGTTCCTAGTACTCTTAGAAAATAGTTTTATGAAAATATGTGTAGTAGAATAACAGTTCAAAGTAAGTGTGACGTTCTGAAAATAGATCAAACAAAAACTTTAAGCTGTTCCTAGCCATTAGGGAGGGACAGAGTATCCAGAAAGGGGTAATCAATCAAGTATTTATTTAAGCTCCTGCTATATGTCAGATACTCAGATTAGTGTTCAAAGAAAGGCAAAAAAATAATTTCTGTCCTAAATAAGCCACTTGTCATAGTAAAATGTCAGATGTAACATGTAAATGACTAGATTAAAACATGATATATAAACAGTGTGCCTATAAGATAATCGTTGAGGGAAGAAGGAACAGGGGTAGAATGCTAGAGAAGGGAGCCTTCTATAGAAGGTAGGATTTGGTAACCTACAACCAAAAAAAAAAAAAAAAAAATGCTCCACTCAATGAGCAAAGCAGAATTGCAAGAGCTCAAAACAAACGTGAGATGCACAAATGTAGAGAATCCACCCCAAATTTTCACATGGACTACTTCAGCTAAACTTGTGGTAAAACCTTCTGAACTCATATTGGGTCTGATCAGCCATAGTCAGATGTATTGCACCCTGATCCCGACATAGTGATGTCATTTTGGTCTCCTTAGACTACTAATCACCAACTGTTCTCAAGCTTTCTCTCCACGATAACTGATTTTGTTCTACCCTTCCCCAATTACATGTAAAAAAAAATTTTTAATATATATTGTTGGAATTTTTTTTTAAAGTATTAAATTCCAAATTCTGTCTCTGTCTCCTTCTCTTCCCTCCTGCCTGAGATGGTAAGCAATCTGATATAGGTTATATGTGTAAAGCCATGTAAAACATTTCTATATTAATCATTTTGTTTGAGAAGACTTGAACAAAAAAGAAGAAAAGAAAGGGAGAAAAGAAGAAAGGAAGAAAGAAGGGAGAAAGAAAAAGAGAGAAAGGAACGAAGGAAAGAAGGAAGGAAGGTAGATCAAAATAGTATGTCTTCGGTCTGTATTGAGACATTAATTCTTTCTCTGGAGGCAAATAACATTTTTCAACCTAAGTCTTTTTGGATTGTTTTGGATCCTTCGATTGCTGAGAATAGCTGACACATTCATAGTTTATCATCACACAATTTTGCTGTTACTGTGTACAATTCTTTCCTGGTTCTGCTTATTTCACTTTGTATCAGTTCATGTAATTCTGAAGTTTTTCTGAAATCATCCTGCTTGTCATTTCTTATAGCACAATAATATTCCATTATAATCATGTGCCATAATTTGTTCAGTCATTCCCCAATGAATAGGCACTCCTTTGCTGTAGCAGAAAAAGAACTGCTACAAATGCATTTTTATATAAACTGATCCCTTTCTCTTTCCTTTTATCTTCTTGGGATATTGAGGTACTAGTAGTATTGCATAAAGAATATGCATAGCTTTATAGCCCTTTGGGCATTGTTATAAATTTACACTTTTTTTGGTTTGTTTTTTAGGACATGATTTCTTTGTATATTTTTTTTTTTTTTTTTTTGAGGCTGGGGTTAAGTGACTTGCCCAGGGTCACACAGCTAGTGCTAAGTGTCTGAGACCAGATTTGAACTCGAGTCCTTCTGAATTCAAGGCTGGTGCTCTATCCACTGCGCCACCTAGCTGCCCCCTCTTTGTATATTTTTAAGACTCACTTTTACATTATTTCAAATACTTCACAATAAAAAAATGGCTTTTTAAAAAAGGACATTTTCCTGAATTTATCATCGTACAGTTTAAGCAAAAGAATATGTTGTCAAGGGGCAGCTATGTGGTGCAATAAATAGAGCACCAGCTTTAAAGTCAGGAGGACCTGAGTTCAAATCTGGACCCAGAAACTTAACACTTCCTAGCTGTGTGACCCTGGGCAAGTCACTTGGCCCCAATTGCCTCAGAAAAAAAAAAAAAGAAAAAAAAAGATTATGATGTCCATATATGAAGGCCATTCTCTGAGTATCAATGTAAAATACTTATGAAAAATACATTATACACATTTGTAAAGATACTTATGGGATAAATATTTTCACAGCTAATTAATTAAGCACATCTACCTCTATGGATTTGTCTATGTGTTTCTTTCCACAGACTGAATCAACCTTTAAGAGGAAAGGAATGTTACCCGTATTCACTTGCAAAGAACAACCGAATGGCATAGGTACAATGTGCCCTGCTCATGTAAAATTCCAGCAATCTTTATTGGCAAGGTATTTCTGGGTTTCTATAATAGAAAATAAACCACAGAAGTCTCAAAACAAAGTATACATTTTCCACACAATTTAAGGCCATTGCCGCTTTATTCACTATGGAAACTGGTCCAAGACCAGCTAAATATTTACTTTATGCTTGCTGTATCATCTTAGAAAAATCCCATACATTAGGAGATTCTCCGAAAGATAAATTTGCTATAATGAGAGAAAGGAAAGGGGGAACCCCGTTGGTCGCGACAAAGATAGTAAGATAATCCCATGAGGCGCAGTGTCCCCTGTAAATGAATTTATCGGCTGGAAAACCTAGATTGATAAATAAAAGGTTTATTGTAGAAATTTGGAAGTAAAGCTCAGTTAGAAAGACGCCAGGGCCAGAGATGGCCGCTGGGCGGGCAGGAACCCCTACATGTGGAAGGATACCATGTTTTGGGGGGAGGGCTCCTGCAAAGAGAGAGCTCTTTTATACCTAAAAGGGGATTGTAGGCGGTGCCAAGTTCTGGTGGGCTTTTCAGATAAGGAAAAAACTGTTTGTGGGGGCTGAGAAAACCCAAGCCAGCTCAGATCCCATGGGGGCTGGGCCTGGATATTCAGCCATGGGGGTTAGGAAATCAGAAAGGAATCTTAAAGGGACCTCAACCCCTATCGGGTATATGTCCATTTCATTTAGGGCATTTTAAAAGATTTAACACAGTGTAAATACAACTGAGGTTGCTATTTGGACTCAATGTGTCAGGTCTGAGAGAAAGATTCTTGTCAAAAATTAACAATCATTTTGTTAATCAAATAAAAATTAAGTGCTGCTTACTATTGAGTTATGCACAATATCTTGTGAGCATTAGTGCAGAAAAAATCATAATCAGATTTACACTTTACCTTTAATGGCGTAAATAATGTCTTCTTAGAGGCAGATAAACTATCCTGCTGCCTGTGGAATTCTCATTTTTCATTTAGCAGCTTCTGAATTTCTCCATCACTTTCATCAAACCAGTCTCCATATTCAGGACTAATCTGGCCCAGATGAGGAAATGCAAGATTGTACATCAAATTAGCTGCCCACTGTTTTCTGCTCCACTGTTCCCAACTGTGTGCTGACTCAGTCCCCCCCCCCCCCCCCAAGTGAGCAAAGAATTGTTCTGTTTCAGAGAAGCTCTAATCTGTTGATATTAAGTCTTCTAGAAGCCATCTTGCCTTGGGGCCTCTGCTTTTGTTGACTGCAAATATTTACCTTGGAGAGAACCAGCCCAGCATTCTTCACGTCACTTTGCCTTCTTTACTCTCACATCCTTTCTCCTCTCCTTGTATCCCACTACCTTCTCATCACTAACACTCTCTTCCATTTACCTAAATGCAATAAAACATCATGGATACCCCCTCACAGCAAACAGTGGCGTTTAATAAGCCTGTGATTATAAGGACATGAGCGTGACAAAGGGCACGTGGGACCCAGAGTGCTATGCTTTTCAATAATTAACTTACCCTCAGTGCAGTCACTGACCTTGGTGCTGTTTTCATCCTCATTGAAGAAGTTGGACAACATGGTTGAAAACATTGTGCTAAAAAACATGGGAAGGGGAGCGAAATGGTCCAAAGGACAAAAGGCCAATCTTGGAGTCAGGAGGACCCAAGTTCAAATCCAGTCTCAGGTACACAACACTTACTAGCTGTGTGACTCTGGCCAAGTCACTTACCCCTAATTGCCTTGCCAAAAATGAAAAAATTTAAGGGGAGGAAGCCTGTAGCCTTGGAACAGCACACAGCTTTGTTTCTCTCCATTGGTGATTGGCATGAAACTGGCATATTACACCAACACATTTCTTTTTGACATCATTTTCTATAAGCCCTCATGAGTATTGAGTTTCTTCTTGCACCCAACAGAGCTATCAATTTGCCAGGGACAGGAAGGAAGGCCCTTATCTGGCTGCTGCTGTCTGTCAGAGAGAGCCAGAGAGAGGGAGAAAAGAAGGGGAGCCTTGTCTCCTTTTTAACAGAAAGGGCCGCTGTCCCCAGGGAGGTCAGACATCACCAGCCTGGAGGAAAGAGAGCAGGAAGGGAGTGAGGAGAGCTGAGCTCTGTTCTCCCCTCTCCACACTGAGTCTAGACTTCTTCCTCCTCCATAAATTGAGAGTGCCTGGGAGACCTCGAAGGCTTGTCTTGTCTCTGAGGCTGAGATTCAAAGGCTGTACTTCCCTCTAACAAAGAATCTTGCACATACAGGTCCTTTTCCCTTCTTTAAGATCTCTTTGGGATACAAGCCCAGAAGAAACACCACAGGGTTCAAGGGTATGCACAGTTTGATGCTCTTTGGGCCTAGTTCCAAACTGCTCTCAAGAATGTCTGGATCAGTTCACAAATCCACCAACAAGGTATCAGTGTCCCTATTTTCCCACATTCCTTCCAACATTCTGCATTATCTTTCCCTGTCATTCTAGATATGACAGGTCTGTAGTGGTATCTCAGAGTGGTCTTAATCTGCATTTGAGAATATTTTACAGACTAGAATTTTGAGACAGGACTGACCCAACGACATTCCTTGCCATTCCTTTTCCAACTTGGGGCATTTTCACTAGTTATCCACTGTCTGACATGTTCTTCCTCTCTCTCCCTACTGGCTTCTCTGGCTTCTTTCAAAATCTCATCTACATACAAGAAGCCTTTCTTCCTCTCCCTTAATTCTATTTTTTTTCCCTTTTTATTTTTGCTGAGGCAATTGGGGCTGAGTGACTTGACCAGGGTCACACAGCTAGGAAGTGTTAAGTGTCTGAGGTCGGATTTGAACTCGGGTCCTCCTGACTTCAGGGCTGGGCCACCCAGCTGCCCCTCTCTCCCTTAATTCTAGTGCCTTCTCTTTGTTTATCATTTAAAATTTATCTCCTGTACCACATAACTTGTTGGTACTTTGTATGTTGTCTCCCTATGAGACTGTAAGAATTGTTACTTACCTATCCTTGTTTCCCTGGTGCTTAACACAATGCATGGAACATGTCATTGTTCAGTCTCACTGACTCATTTGGGGTTTCCTTGGCAAGGATACTTGAGTAATTCGCCATTTCTTTCTCCAGATCATTTTATAGATAAGGAAACTGAGGTAAATAGGGTGAAGTGACCTATGCAAGATGATACATTTAGTAACTCAGAAAAGTGAGTCTTCCTGACTCTAGACTAAGCTGTCTACAGTACCATCTCGCCACCCTCCTGGCACATAGTAAATGCTTAATAAATTCTCAGATGACATTAACCTTGCAATAAGCTGGGACACCTAGAAGGAAACCTAAAGCCCACTTTGTATAGACTTTCCTTGACCAAGAATCCCTTCTGTAGACGCCCTCAAAAGAGCTTCATCCAGACCTTTCTGTAAGATCTCCAAAGAAGGAAAAGCAATCCTCTTCTGAGTCATTCTATTTAGTTTTGTCCTAGCAGGTTTTTCTTTTTCTTTTTTTTTTTTTTCTTTTCTTATTTTTTTTTCATGACATCTAAATCTTCCTGCCTTGCTTTCTGTCCTGCCCTCAGGGCCCAAAGTAAACTGATCTCACTTACTCTAAACAGTCTTATCCTTACATCTCCCCTTCTTCAAGTGAAACAACCCAAAATTCTTAAACCAATCCTTAGTCTATTATGTCCTCCAGCTTCCCCACATCCTGTTAAACTGTACACACTCCATTTATTTGTGTATTTACAAAATGTGATGCCAAAGACTAAACACATTCTTCCTGATGGTAGCTGATCAGGGCAGAGTATTTTGAAATCAGAGCTGAAAAATTCTCTAACAGGCTGATGATGCTCTGAAATGAATGAGATGCAATTTAGTAGTGGTCAATCAAATATTCTAGTCAGGCTAAGTAAACTTCACCTTCAACTTCACAAATCCAAGGGGGGAGACATGTCTCCTAGAAAATACTTTAGGGATTCTTTTAGAAGCAGTCCAGGTTAAATGATTTGCCTAGGGTCATACAATAAATTTCTGAGATTAAATTTTTTTTGCTTGTTTTTTATGTAATACTTTTATTTTCCTCAGTTACATGTAAAACAATTTTTTTTTACATTTGCTTTAAAAACTTTGGAGTTCCCAATTCTCTCCTTTCTTCCCCACCCTCACTTCTTATTAAAAAGGCACTTGTGCAGTTATACAAAATATTTCCAAAACATGGCTCTTTTAGGCAGTGAAGTGACTGAGGCCAGTTTCAATGATCTTATGATGAAAAGAGCCATCTACCCCCAGAAAGAGGACTATGGAAACTAAATATAGATCACAACTTAGCATTGTTGTTGTTTACTTGCATTTTATTTTCTTCCTCATTTTTTCCTTTTTGATTTGATTTTTTTGGTACAGCAAGATAATTGTACAAATATACATATATTGGATTTAACATTTATTTTTACCATGTTAAACATATATTAGATTATTTGCATCCAGGAGAGGGGATAGGGAAAGGGGGGGAATTAGAACACAAGGTTTTGCAAGAGTTAATCTTGAAAATTTTTCTATGCATATGTTTTGAAAATAAAAAGCTTTAATTTTTGAAAAGTCCCTTGCAAAAGAAAACATAGGTTTCTTCCTCAAAGAAAAACCCTCAAGAAAAATAAAGTTAAAACTGTATGCTTCAATTCTCTAGGAATGGATAACATTTTTCATCTTAAGTCCTTCAGTCTAGGATCATTGTATTGCTGAGAATGGCAACGTCATTAACTGATCATCCCATAACATTGCTATTACTTTGTATACCATACATTTCATTTTGCTTTCTCTTTCTAAGAGCATCCTGCTCATCATTTCCCATAGAACAATAATATTCCATCATAACACCACAATTTATAAAGCCATTTTTCAAATGATGGGCATCCTCTCAATTTTCAATTCTTTGCTCTGAGAAAAGAGCTGTTAAAAACATTTTGGGGCATATAGGCCATTTTTCTTTTTTTAACATTTCTTTTGGGATTTACACCTAGCAGTGCTATTGTTAGATCAAAGGATATGCACTACAGGATCCTCGCCTCTCTGCTCCCCACTTTATCTACAATGACTCCATTACTCAAAAGGACTGGGATTTTGGTTTTGTTTTTTAGAGGGTTTTCTCTTTTTTTTATTAAAGTTTTTTTTATTTTTTAAAACATATGCATGGACAATTCTTCAACATTAGCCCTTGCAAGACCCTGTGTTCCGATTTCCCCCCGTCCCTCAAGCCCTCTCCTAGATGGCAAGTAGTAAAGGGACAGTTTTTTTTTCATTTTTTTTTATTTAGAATTTTTTCCCACAGTATATATGCATGAATAATTTTTTATAATATTATCCCTTGTATTCATTTTTCCAAATTATCCCCCCTTCCCTCCACTCCCTCCCCCCGATGACAGGCAATCCCATACATTTTACATGTGTTACAATAAAACCTAGATACAATATATGTGTGTAAATACCATTTTCTTGTTGCACATTAAGTATTAGATTCCGAAGGTGTAAGTAACCTGGGTAGATAGACAGTAATGCTAACACTTTACATTCACTTCCCAGTGTTCCTTCTCTGGGTGTATTTGTTTCTGCCCATCATTGATCAACTGGAAGTGAGTTGGATCTTCTTTATGTTGAAGATTTCCACTTCCATCAGAATACCTCTTCATACAACATTGAAGTGTACAGCGATCTTCTGTTTCTATTCATTTCACTCAGCATCAGTTGATGTAAGTCTCTCCAGGCCTCTCTGTATTCCTCCTGCTGGTCATTTCTTACAGAGCAATAATATTCCATAACCTTCATATACCATAATTTACCCAACCATTCTCCCATTGATGGGCATCCATTCACAACAAAAAGAGCTGCCACAAACATTTTGGCACATACAGGTCCTTAAAGGGACAGTTTTGATACTAAATTTCAAGGATCATCTCTAGAATCAAATACAAAATGCCCTGCTTGGCATTCAAAGTCTGTTGTAACTTGGTCTCCTCTTACAATTCCAGACTTCTTACATTTTACTTTGGGAATCAAACTCTTTAATCCAGTTGATGAAGTTCTGAATGGTGTGTGTGGTGGACAGAAAGAAAGTGAAGTACTGATGAAAATTAAATTGTTCCCTGGGGTGGGCAGAAAGAAGTATCTGATACAGATTAATTTAGCTCCATGTTCCCTGTCTCTGTGGAGGTAATCCAGTCAGAAATCCAAGTTCTCTCAAGTCTCTGAGGTTAAATTTTCCATGTAAAACAATTTGTGGCTCATCGCTTCACTACTGCCCTCCTTTAGTCCAGTCTCCCTTTTCTCTTTCCCTCTTTATCTAGCCTCTTGCTCTCGTTTCTCTGAGTTTGAAAGATTTTATACATTTCCAAATACGTGTTGTTCTCCCTTTGTCCCATTCCTGTTAACCTACATACCCTTCTCCACCCCACCCCCTTATCCTTTTCCTTTACCTTATTATTTTTTTATAAATTTAGAATACTTTTATTCCCTTCTACTTATATATGTTTTATATACATTGTTCCCTCTTTAACACATTCCCAATAAGAGTTGGATTCTAGAACTACCAGTTCCCTTCCCCATCTAATCCCTATCAGTTCTTCCTTATACCTCTTTTGTCTTTTCCTAAGCAGTTTTGTGTTTTAGAAGCACATCATATACAACTCTATCCCAATCTTTCTTTCAAACTATTCAATTACTAATGACAGTCTTAGACATGTGGTTTATATTTCCACTTATAAAAAATTAAGCAATTTGTCCTTATTGAGTCCCTTGTAATTAGTCTTTGGTGTTTATCTTCTACTTCTCTTGGATCTTACATGTCAGATTTTCTATTAGATTCAAGTCTTTTTGCAACAAAATCCTGAAAATCCAGCAATTCATTGAATGTTCTTTTTTTTTCCATTGAGGATTATGCTTAACTTTGCTGAATATTATATTTTCAGCCACAACCCCAGTTTTTTTTTTTTTTTTTTTTTTTTTTTTGCTCTTTGAAATATAATGTTCCTACACCCAGAGAAGGAACACTGGGAATTGAATGTAAAATATTAGCACTACTGTCTATCTACCCAGGTTACTTATACCTTCGGAATCCAATACTTAACATGCAGCAAGAAAATTGGATTTACACACATATATTATATCTAGATTATACTGTAATACATGTAAAATGTATGAGATTGCCTGTCATCTAGGGGAGGGAGTAGAGGGAGAGAGGAGAAAATCTGGAAAAATGAATACAAGGGATAATGTTATAAAAAAATTACTCATGCATATATACTGTCAAAATAAAAAATGTATAATTATAAAATTAATAAAAAAAAAGAAATATAATGTTCCAAGATTTGTGGTTTTTTAATGTAGCCACTGCTAGGTCTAGTGGGATTCTCTAATTGTGGCTCTGCCATATTTGAATTGTTTTTTTTTCTTGTTACTCATACTATTTTCTATTTGACCTGGAGGTTTGGGAATTTGGCTATAATATTCCTTTAAGTTTTCCTCATAGGATCACTTTCTGATGGTGATCAATGGATTTTTTTTTCTATTTCTACTTTCCTTTCCTGTTCTAACATTTCAGGCTACTTTTTTATTTCTTGTATTATTGTATCACAATTATTTTTTTTTGGATGTAGCCTCAGAAGTCCAATTATCCTTATATTTTCTCTCCTTGATCTATTGGATGGGGATGACAAAGTTAATAGACTTCCTGATCTTGCCATTGCATGTTTCTCCTTGATATCTTCCCCTCCCTCATCATACAACTCATGTTCAAAAATGGCAGAAAACTCCTTTTCAAAAACTCTTTCAGGAGTTCATAGTGAGAGAAGAAGCTCATGAATAGTGTTAGTCTATATAAGAAATGAGGACCTCTCCAATTAAATAATCAGCAGGGGACTAATGGCATGATATGGAGAAGAGAAAAAAAATCTGTATTTAACTCTTCCATATTAGTGTTATTCAGATTGTTAAAATTAAATGCCTCTATAGCAAGCCCAAGTGTATTTCCTTTCTTGAGGGAATCTAAAAAATAAACTTGGATGTCTCTATGGGTCTCTGGTTGAACTCACCAGAATGTCAGGGCATGAGATAAAAGTGTCTCCAAAGCAAGTCTATTTTTTCTTTTAGTTCAATACACAGAGTGATGCTGTGAATCTGGGGAATTCTACTGGACTCTGAGGGAATCGTTATAGAAGAAAGAGAATTGTGTCAATTACTTAGGGGGTATTCTAATCTTCTTTATACATCCTGTGGATTAAAATAGAATTTATCCCAGATTTGATATACATGATTACTTTGAGTGCTTCTATGGGAATTGGGAAGCCTTTTCCCCACACTTGTAGAGATCTATTAGACACAGATATATATTTAAGCTATATTCTGAGATACTGTCACCTTGAATAGGGACAAAACAAATCAAAAAGAGTGATTTGGAGGAGGGTTATTGCTAAGATTATTAGCCTCAGACTTCCTAAGCCTGGATCACCTGAACACTAAATATCAGGCAGAGATGACAGGGCCTTTAGTTAAATACCCTTTGCTTTATACATGGGGAAACTGAGGCCCAGAATGAGAAAACCAAAGCATTTCCTCTTTTAATGAGGTCCAAAAGTAAACAAAAGGGTCACTTCTCTTGATATGGTCCCAGTTTTTAGACAGTGAAAGGAAGTTTAAAATTATGAAAGCAAAAATACCACTACGATGTTGATTCTTTTTTTTTTAAAAAACAAGTGAAATCTTGCCACTATAAAACATCTTCAATCAATCAATCAATCAAAATGCATTTATTAAGTACCTATTTTGTGCTAAGAACTTGGGATACAAAAAGAGGCCAAAAAGTAGTCCCTTCTTCCAAAGAGTTTACAATCTAAAGGAATCTTCACAAAAGAGGGTTAAATTTGAGACTAGAAAAGGAGGAGGATTTCTCAGAAATGATGATGATGCTAATAAGAAAAATGCAAATCAATGCAACCTTGAAGTTTACCTTTGCTCCTACAAAAAAAAAAAAAAAAAGAAGAAGAAGAAGAAGAAGAAGAAGATGATGAGGTTGTCATAAGAGAGGCACAATCATACATTGTAGATGGAGCTGTGAATTTGTCCAACTGTCTTGGAATCCGGATTTGCTTAAAAGGTGACAAAATATCCATAATCTTTGGACCCAAAGATCTAACCTTTTAAGCATACCCCAAAGAGATCAAAGGCAAAAAGCAAAATCCCATATATAACAAAATAATCGTGGTAACACTTTTTTGTGGTAGCAAAACATTTATTGGAAACAAATAAGACACCCATCAATTACAGATCAAATTGCAGCATATGAATGTAATGAAATATTACTTCAAAAAATATTACTTCAAATGATGAGTATGAAGAATTCAGGGAAGCCTGGAAAGATTTAAATAAACCAATGTGGAGTGAAATAAGTGGAATCAAGAAAATAATATGCACAAAGTCCATGGAATGTCAGTGCAAAGAAAGAAATCTAAATGTTATGCAATTATAACAGCCGGGTTTGGCCCCAGAGAAGAGAGAACAAAATATTTCTCTCTTATTTCATTAAAGAAATGGGGGTGGGGCCGCTAGGTGACGCAGTGATGGAGCACCAGCCCTGAAGTCAGGAGGCCCTGAGTTCAAATCTGATCTCAGACACTTAACATTTCCTAACTGTGTGACTCTGGGCAAGTCACTTAACCCCAATTGCTTCAGCACCAAAAAAAAAAAAAAAAAAAAAAAAAAAAAAGAGGAAGGGAAGGGAGGGAGGAAGGAAAGCAGGAAGGTATGGGGATTATGGATATGGACTATTGCATGTGCTGTAGACATGAAGTTTGACTGATTTTATTTTTCCCTCTTTTCTTTCTAAATCTTTGTTACAAAAAGAGCTCAGTAAAGAATTGACTTCAGAGCCAGGAAGAGTTATCTAGCTTTGGATATTTAATAGCCCTGGCCATGACTCTAGGCAAGTTGTTTTAACTACCTCAATGTTCTACTCATCTCTGTAGGATTGGAAAGAAAGCTCTGCCCTGCTTTGGCAGAGGGAGTGCCCTCTATTAATGAAATCACAGGTCCAGTCCCTATCACTATCTACATGGATAGCTAAGTGATTCCGTGGATAATAGGCGCCTGGATCAGGAGTCGGGCAGACCTGAATTGAAATTCAACACTTACTAGCTACATGACCATGGTCAAGTCACTTAACCCTGTTTATCTTAGTTTCTCTATCTGTAAAATGAACTAAGGAAAAGGCAAGCCACTCTAGTGTCTTTGCCAAAAAAAACATCAAATCTGGCCACCAGGTGTCTCTTACAGATTGGTTAGTTAGCAAGGGAAATTCCCCATTTCTCTCTGTAAACAACCATCTATTAGTCATGTGTGACTTAAGTAAGCAAAGAGAGAAAGATATGTTACTGGGGACTGAATGTACACCTGTGAAATCAATAGAAACCTAAAGTATCAGGTCGGGGGGCCTAATCCTGGAAAATCTTCCTCTAAAGCCCAGCTTCTTCTTCTTTTTTTTTTTTTTTTTTTGAGGCTGGGGTTAAGTGACTTGCCCAAGGTCACACAGCTAGGAAGTGTTAAGTGTCTGAGACCACATTTGAACTCGGGTCCTCCTGAATTCAAGGCTGGTGCTCCGTCACTGCGCCACCTAGCTGCCCCTAAAGCCCAGCTTCTTAATGGGTCACATGTAACTGAATATATTTAAGCACCCAAGGCAAGATTTGAATCGAAGTCTCTTGAGTCTAAAACTGATCTTTTAAAAAAATTCTTATTGCGAGAATCTCTGATTCTCGAGTTGTTGATTTGATTTCACCAACTGTTACATTTAAGTATGATGCCAACTGGTCCCACCGTGCACAGCTAAGATAAATATACAATTTCACAAGCCCCTTGAAGAGCTCATATCCACACTCCATAGAGACACTCCAGCTTTCTCAAGAGCTTGGCAGTAGAGAAATAGGCAGAGATGACTGGGATAAAGGGAGACATCCTTTCCATGTGTTAGGGGAATTGAGATCTGGTGGGGTAGGGCTGGGGAGGAAGGATGAATCTATGGCATTGGGGACCAACCGGATGAGAGAAACATGGGATTGTGGAAGGAGACAAAAGGTGGAGGAAAGCTGGGAATGGTCTGGAGAAGATTTTTCTTCATCTCTCTGACATCATCTGTGTAAACCTGAGCATGTCATTTTCCTGTTCTAGCACCCAATTTCTTTATCTATAAAACGAAGTGGATGGACTTGCTCATCTCTAAGGAGCCTCTAGATCCCTCTGATCTTCTTTAGCTTCCTTCCCCTTCTTCTCCTTTCTCTCTTTCTCTTTTTTCTCCCCCTTTCCTTCATGCAATTTGTTTTTTTCTTCCTTTCCCTCCTTTTCTTCAAAGATCTGAAGGAAAAGAAGAAAGAGGAAGAGAAAAAGATCTGAACTCTAAACTGATGAATCTCTGATTCTGAGGAGAAAGAGGAGCAGAACTCAGTTTCCTCTAAATCAATCTATCAATGAACAAGAATCAATAAATTTCTTATTATGTACCAGCCACTATGCAAGGCTCTGGGCATATAGTCAGAAATGAAACATCCTATATATATATATATATATATATATATATATATATATATATATATATATATATATATATATATAAAAGCATATATTAAATAAATGATCATAATAAGAGTTAATATTAACATTTACAAAGTACTTTATACATAATAACTCACTTGAGAGATATATATGTTTCTATCTATCCATTCATAATCTATTTCTCTATATCTATATGTCTATCTCTATCTGTCTCCATTTATCTATCTCTATCTCTCTATATCTATATCTATCTCTGTATCTCTCTCTGACCGTCACTATATGTGTGCCTATCTCTGTCTGTCTCTCTGTGTCTCTCTCTTTCTCTGACTCTCTGTCTGTTTTTGTCTCTGTCTCTGTCTCTCTCTCCTCACTCACTTCACTCCCAACTCCACTCTTAACTCTCCAGACTTTTCCACCTCCTCCACTACTCCAGATGAGTAATCTTCTTGCCCTGGAGATATTTCTACTCCTCTGGTCCTCTCCTTTGATTGATGAATCTCTGTTCTGGTCCACCATATCAGGGGTAATTTATGTGATCTAAGGAGGAGAAAAAGGAGGAAGAAATTAAGGATAAGGAGGAAATACAGGGGGGGGGGAAAGGAGGAAAGGGAGGGGAGGAATAGGAAGGAGAAAGAAGGAAAAAGGAGGAGAAGTAAGAGAAGAGGAATAAATAGCACAAGTAGGAGGGGGAAAGGAGAGAAAGAGAAGAAGAAAAAGGAAGAGGAAAAAGATAAGAAAGAAGTTGAGCATATTGCAGGAAGAATATCAGCTCAGTTCTCTGCTCACCCATTGCCCAGACAACTGTTTTCAACCCAGGTGACTTTGAAGATCACTGACTGACTCCCCTCACTCCACCCCCTGGGGGTTGAAGGTCAGTGTTGCATCTGGACATTTCCATTGATTGACCCTCTCAGGGCCCCATGACCCTGAGAGAAGAGACGCAAGAAGGGTGTTTCCTGTGGTAGAAACATGCGCAGGGAGGGATTCAAACCCATTCTCAGAAGAGCGGACCTTGATCCTTGGATGGAGATAAAAGAATCATTGGCTACAAGCTAGAGGTGCATTCATGCTTAACAAGTGCAAGGTATTTTGTGGACTGTGCTTTCCTCTACAAAGTGCACACACACACACACACACACACACACACACACACACACACACTGGGGTCTCCTCTTTCAGGGAGATTTCCCTGACTGCTGGTCATCAGTGAAAGTTCTCTTCTTCCCAAACCCAGAACATCAGCCAAGATGAGTGTGCCAGAGCTATGGGCACTACCACTAATCAGACTTTCTATAGAGTTGAACTGAAACCTATTAAAATCCAAAATTCCCTATTGTTTCAATAGCCCCAAGCCCTGAATTTTGACAATAAAGCTAAATACTCTGGATGAACCACTTTGCAAAACTCCTAATCCCAATTGGGAGCTTTTGTCCACTAAGAGACTTGCTTTCTTAGTGATATTAAGAAATAAACTTTCCTATTTCTTTGCCACAGAGTTAACACAGTGAATTCTTTCACAAGACTCGTGCCTTGCCTTACATACCATAAGCTTGGATCCCCAACAATTTGGTGGCCCATACAGGGAAGGATAGGGCCCTGCTGTAGGTAAGTACCCTCTTTCTCTGAACCCCCATAGCAGCCAAAGATCCGGATTAATTTGGTCTGCTGGGAGCTTCTTGATCAAGCAAATTTCTCTCTCTCAAGGGACCTTGGAGAACGAAAAAGCTATCGGGAAAATCTAGGGTGCTTGAGGCTCTTGAGGCTTTTGAGTATTTTTTGAGGTTTAAGGCAAAAATGGGATAGTTTATTTCATCCATTCCTAAAGACTCACCTTTAGGCTGTCTCTTAAAAAACAAGGACAAATTCGGCATAAGAGATCTCAAAACCAAAAAGCTCATTTATTTTTGCATCTTAGGGAACCAGTAAAAATGGCCAATTCATGGCTAATTCATGGCTCAATAAATTACAGAACTATTAAGGAATCTGGTGGGACAGGAAGACAAAGTTCAAGGTAATTGACCTTTATGAACAAGGGGCTCTCCCGTGTCAAAATGACTCCCCAGTGTCATGTAAAAAGTATGGAGCAGAATTAATTGTAGATCCCAAATCTAGTCCATTGGACTCTTTCCAATGGAATTATAAACCGTGTCACGCGCTGTCCTAGGTGCTAGAGATACAGAGGCAGTGGGCCCTGGAAATCAGGGTCCTCTGGCAGATAGCAAAGCTCCAAGGTCGTTCCACAAATGCCTCTGGAACATGAGGAGCTGGGGAAAATAGTGTCTGCTCCAATACAAACACAAAAAATGAAGCAAATTCTGCCCTAAAAGTACATCTAGTCTATTGGGGGGGGGTACACAAGAAAAAAAAAAAAAAGAAGGTGAAGAGTACTGAAAATTGGGTAGTTTGGAAAAGAGGGAAATGTAGGAAGCCTTCCAGGTGATCCCTTTCTAACTTTAGAAGAAAGACAAAGATGCAAGAGGCTTGGAGGACAACTTCTTTCACATAGGGAGATGGGAAATTGGTTGTCACGCTCTGTTACCAACCAGGAGCTCATTGTGACAAGGAGTTAATTCATTTCCTGAAAGAATATCACAAATGCATCCTGTTCTATACACTGGGACTGACCTGCCCACAGACAGCTTCTCCTTAAGTTTTTACCAGATCACTGTTTCCAGTGATCATAGCTTTCAAACATCTGTCATCCTCCCTAGCCCTGATACCTCTCCTCAACCTCTCTAACTTGATGTCTTTTGAGTTCAAGTGGAAAGGCTTTATCTTCCTCCAGAGATCTTTTGTCTGTCCAGAATCTTCTGGGAAATAACAAGTCAAAGGCACCAGGATGATTCTGTAAGGAGCCTGCCCTGATTCACACTATTTCCAGACTGATCACTCCGTGGTTCCATATCTCCAGCAAAGAGCTGAGATATTTCATGTTGAATAATTGTTATGGAACCATGTCTTGAAATCAGGAAGACACAGTTCATGTCCAATGTCTGTTCAATGCAAAGGAGTGATAGAACTGCCCCAAGGCAAATTAAAGCAGCTATCACTCCTTTGCACTGAACAGACCTTAAGCCTTAAAAAAATGAATAAGAAATCAAAAAGAACTCTCACCATAAACAGTTTTTATGGAGAGAGAGAAGAACAGACCTCAAATCCTGAGGCTCCTAAAGGCAAAGCAACTCCAGATGAAGCCCCAAAGGGAGACATGAGTTGGTCCCTATTTTGCAAGGCTTCTTGCAAGATTGCATAAAGGGTATTAAAAGAGAGCTAGAAGAAAAATGGGGAAATCAAATGAGATCATTACAAGAAAAAATGGAAAAAGCATATGATGCCCTACAAAAGAGATATGAAAAAGACACCTATTTGCTGAAAAACAAAATTTGTGAAATGGTAAAAGAAGGCAATGAACAAAAGTGATTAACACATTGCAAAAACTCTGATGTTACATTTAGGGGTCCACACCTGTAAACCTGACTTCTGAAGAAGAGTATGGAGTTTTCCTCTCATTTCTTTTCTATGGGTCCAAACTTTTTAAAAATTTGAAAATTATTTTTGTTGTTTACTAGTTCTTTCTATTTACTCTATTGTAGTCATTGTATAGAATTTTCTTGGTTCTGCTTACTTTACTTTGCATTCAAATTACTTTAAATCTTGTATTCAAAGACCCTTTATTGAATAAAATTTTATAACATTGTGGGCAAGAAAGGCTGCTTTAATATTTGTTTTTCTGAATGTGTAAGGTTTAGATAACTAAATTTATATAATTTATAATTGGACTTTTTTAAAAAAGCTTAGATAAATAGATATAGCTATACACATATAACTTCATTTTGTGCATTTAATAATCTTCTAAAATCTATCATGTCTAACTATCCCTAAACTTAACTTCTTGTTTACCTTTTTGTTTCTCCATCTTCTATTCAACCATCAAGGTGATTTTCTTTTTCTTTATTTTCCCTTGTCCAGGATTCTATTTCTTCCTTGTACCATTTTTTTCCCCACACAAAAAGGATCAAAAAACAAAAACCAAGAGCCATCATAATCATAGAGAGCAAAGAGACATTAAAAGCCATTGAGTTCAGGTCCCTCATTTTACAACTAAGTGACTTATCCCAGGTCACAGAGCTAATATGTGGAGAACAGTGTTTGAATGCAGGTCTTCCTGACTCCAATTCAATATATTCTCTACCACTTCCTTTGTTTCAATCAATCAAACCAGATGAAATTATTAAGGACAAGTGTTTATTTTTTGCTTTGTGCTCCACCATATAATTCTTCCACTGGAAGAATTGGAAATGCAATTGGACAGGCAATATCTGAAGCATGTGGAGATTTTCTTAACAAACAGTACTGACCATATCACCCCCTTAACATACTTTCAATCAACTCTGGTCACCCCTTATTGTTTATAGGAGCCAAGACAAAATCCTCTGGCCCTGAAAGTTCTTCACAGCCTACCCCTCATACCTTTCCAGTCTTCTTCCAATTTACTACCCACGATATACCCTCTGATCTAGTGACACTGGCTTCCTGGTTGTTCTTCAAACGAGACACACCATCTCTCTTTTGTAATAAAGATGGAAAAATGCCAATAAATCCATCCTACTGACCTTATCCGATAATACCTCACCTCTGCAAAGAGGAGTTTTTCCCCATTCTTTCCTTGAATCCAGGTTGACCACTGTAAATATGCGGTTTCAGATTCATTCTTTCAACTTACATAATCATGATGATTTTTTTTTCCTGGTGCTCCTATGTACTGTATCAGCTCATGTAAGTTTTCTTATATTTCTGTATATGCATCACTTCTTGTCACACAGTAATATTCCATGAAATTCATGCTACTCAAAATTTCTTCATTGAAGGGCATTTATTTTTTTTTACCTCTTTGCTAATAATAATAACTAGCATTTATTTAAGTTGCTACATTGTAGTAAAAGTACTACAATGAAAATTTGGGACATATACAGGACATTTCTTTCTTTTATTTCTCCCTCTATCTCTCTGGCTATCTCTGTCTCTGTCTCTCTGTCTCTCACTTCTGTGTCAACTTCCAGACTCAGAAAAAAAATAAGAGATTTGGCCAATGTCACTCAGTAAATAAGAGACAGGATTCAGGTCTGGCTCACCACTAAATTATAATGCTGCCTCTTTCTCTCTCACCACCTGAGTGAAAAGTTCCTCAAGAGAAAGGAATGATCAGACCTCTCATCTCATTTGCCTTGGCAGGGCAACCTTGCGGGAAGGCCTTGCCCCTTTCCTCTCTGCTTCAACCCCACCCCCTCTGCCCTGCCTTCCTTGGCCATTTTCCCCACCTCCTAGCCCATACGACCTTTCATCCTTGCCCCCACCCCCTCTCACACTGCTCCTATCCCATTCCTGGTACTTACTGTCTGTACAGCTCAACTGGCCTTTGCAACAGAGACAAAGGAATATGGTTGGCCCCCAATCTGACTCTGGAGCCAATTTTGAGCAATGTTGAAGTAGGCACATATCTGCCTAAAGGGACATCAAAGGAAAGAAAGACTCACTTTTGTTTGCATTTGATTTGATACGAAGCCATCTGGACCAACGGGTGCTTCCTTCCACAACGTCCCTGTGCCAGCTGGTCAACCAGTCTTTGGTCAACCTATTGGCTCCTGAGCCAAGCCACTCTGTCAGTCATGTTTTCCTGACATCAAACCCTCTACAGTTCCCATCCATCTTCTGCCCCTGTAGAACTTTGTTATTTATTTTATACTAGAGGTGTATACACCTATTTTATATTTTTGATGTTAATATCAAAAACAGCAAAAAGAAAAAAAAAAAAAAAAAAAGCCGGAATGGGTATGTTCGTCGAAGGTGTGCACTACACAGGATAGGAATCACAGAATCTGGAAGAGAGAAGGGACCCCTCGGGCTCTCTATTTTAGGGCTGATTGTTAAACTTGCAGTCGGAGCATGTCCATCTCAGAAATGGTCCAAAGGTCAGCCAGGTGTTGAAGTGGATGGAGCACTGGGCTCAGATTCAGGAAGATTCATCTTTGTCGATTCAAATCTGGCCTCTGACATTTTCTGGCTATGTGGCTGGCCCTGAGCAAGTCACTTAATATTTTATTTCCTTCAGTTAGTTGCTCATCTATAAAATGAGCTGGAGAGCTTTGCCCAGAAAACTCCAAATAAGGTCACAACTGAAAACACAGAGAAAACGGAAACAACTGAAACAATTCAACAAAATACTACAAATCCAAGCTTGATATGTTTTGTTGATTGTCTGAATTTTGGAAAGTGATAGAAACTTTTTTTAAAAATGTTTTTAAAATTGTTTTAACATGTAATTGGAGGGAAAAATAAAATGTTATTTTCAAAAAGGAAAGTGAGAGAGAAAATGTCAATTATTGCAGATGAATCTTAAAAGTGGTCTTGCATAGAACAAGCTCTGATCTGGTCTTAACTATATACAAAGTGAATTCTCATCCCCACACAATGGGGGTTCATCTAGACCAGGGATTCTCAAACTATGGCCCTTGGGCCAGATGCGGCCTGCTGAGGACGTTTATGGGCCTGCCGGGTTATGGCAAACGGGCTGAGGGGCAGAGACAGAGGGTGAGCTTTTGTTTTACTATGGTCCGGCCTCCCACAGTCTGAGGGACAGTGAACTGGGCCCTATTTAAAAAGTTTGAGGACCACGGCTCTAGACTCTGAAGACCTCCAAAGAAGGGATATTTCCCCGTTAACCTGTGAGCTTTTCTAAAGGGGAACGGTTTGAATTTTTCATATTTTATTTCTTGCCTTCCTTGCGCACATCCAAAAAGAGTGCTTAACGAATACTTATTGACTTGCCTTGACCACTTAAAGTTTGGTTTAAGGATCAGCCTCCTAATGATGAAAATTATTCCAACAGGATAGAGCCGTCTCTATGGGGAATGACCATCTTGTTTGTGAATAGCCACCCAGAGAGTAGAGGACGGTCTTACCTAACCCTGGGGCTATTACAATAGTTTGCTTCTTCATCTCCTTGTCTCAAGATTCTATCCATCCCCATCCAGTCTCCATTTTTTTTTTTTTTTTTAGTTGTCAAAGGGATTGTTCTAAACTGTGGGCCTGACTGATAGGGAAAAATACTTTATAAAGTTGTACATGTATGATCTATATCAGATTGCTTATCGTCTCAAGGTGAGAGATGAAGGGACGAAAGAAAAGGACTCAAACTTTTAAATCTCATCAATGTTGTCTCTGTCTTTAGGACATTAGTGATCTCCCGGGAAGCCTTGGATTCAAATTCGGCCTCAATGAGACTTCCTAAGCTGCGGGATCCACTGGAAAATGGGTAAACTTGTGTCATGAGCTCCCAGGATGAATACAAGGACCTAGTGGGAGATGATATTGGGAGTGTTTAGCGCAGGGAGGAAAAGAAGGGAGGGAAGTGGGATGTTTAGCTACCAGATCTCTGCCCCTGATGGGGTGGGATAGGTTGGCGGGGGCTGCGTTCCATGCTCACGGAGTCACGGGACCGAGGCTGTTTCTGGCTTTCTGGGTCTTGCCCCAGTCACACCTCTCTTGGTCCTGCCAACCCAAGCCTCCCAAGCCAGGGCCCTGCGAATGACGACAAACTGTCGCTGGACCCTGGGGCTTTGACATACTGTCCAAACCTAACCTGACTGGGTGGAAGGGGGGCGGACCAGGGGAGGAGCACCTCTGCTTAAAACCCCTCGGGCTTCCTCCCTCCTCAGCTCGAGCTTTTGGGAGGGGAGAGTCCCGGTGTCCAGACTGACAGCCATCCCTGCTCCTGATCATGGTGACTGCCCGGGGGGGGGGGGGGTCTGCCTGAAGCCCCCCAGAGGAGGGATTGGGAGAGGGACGCTGGGGTGAGGCTATGGAGGCTGACTGAGTGTTTCTTTCTCCCTTAGACATCTTACACGGAACGAGGAGAGAAGGTAAGAGCTGGGAAAGGTGGGGAGGGGGAGCCCCGGCTCCTGGCTGGGCTGCCCGGGGGCATTCACCCGTCACCCGGGCAGAACTCTGCAAGCCTGCGCTCACAGAGAAAGAAAGCAGGGCGGAGCTCCCACGGGGGTTATCATGGAGGAAACAGGGAAATGATATGGATGGAGAGGGAGATGACAGAAGTCCAGCAAACCAGAGAGGGGCAAGTAAGAAGTATGACCCCTAAAGGTCATCTAGGCTCTGTCCCTCTTTCATAGATGAAGAGACTGAGGTCCAGAGAAGAGCCACAGAGAGCAGAGTCAGCTCCTCTCACTTCCAATCCAACGCTTCCCCTACTGCGACCCATTTTATAGAAAGCCCCAGTCTCTGCCTCTGGGCAGAGCCTCCCTGCCCCCCCCATCCCCCTAGAAAATTGGCTTCCTTTACTCAAAATCCTTGTCCAGCATCCCTGACCAAAAGACTTCACCACCTCACAATCTTCACTTTTCAGAGCACTAACCCTAATCCTCCTTGGCTGTAATTCTCTCTCTCTCTCTTTTTCTCCCGAGGCTGGGGTTAAGTGACTTGCCCAGGGTCACACAGCTAGGAAGTGTTGAGTGTCTGAGACCAGATTTGAACTCGGGTCCTCCTGAATTCAGGGCTGGTGCTCCGTCACTGCGCCCCCTAGCTGCCCCTGGCTGTAATTCTCTATGGAGGAACAGAGTGGGTACTTATTGTGTAAATAATAATAACAGAGCGGGTATAGCAGACTGGGTACTGGAAGGTGAGCGGGCAGGTGTCTCTGGTTTATGGGGTAGAGAACACTCAGAGAGGTAAAAGAATTTACCCACGAGCACCTAGCTGGCGTGTTTCTGAGTAGAGCTGGAAGGTTTCCTAGCTAGTGTAGGAGGCAAGATTCGCACCCAGATTCCTTCTGACTTTGACCCTGGCCGATTTTTTTCTCCTGGACCTAGAACGGGGGCATTCTGGCTTCCCTCCCCCTATCCGGCTCATTCTTTCCTGCCATGACCCCCAGAGCAGCTGCTGTTCCCAGGCTAATGGAAAAAGCAGTGAACACAAGGCCACGAGTTCTGGGTTCAACTCCTGACCCTTTTTAATTAATGAAATTAATTAATTTAATTTAATTGATTTTATTTTATTAAGTAGCCTCACAAAGGCTACTTAATAATAATAGCTAACATTTATATAGCATTTATATTTATTTATGTGTATGCAAGTCTATGTAAATATAACATTTATATTCATAAATAAGTAATTATATACAAGATGCATATTTATAGGGATTTAAGGATAACAAAGTACTTTGCTAACATTTATAGAGTATTTATATACATTTATATTTATATGTTTGTAATTATATATAGATATAGCATTTACATTTATATATAATTATATTTATATTTATAGGGATTTAAGTCTAACAGCATTTGCTTTGCTACCATTTATATACATTTATATGTAATTATATATAAATATAGCGTTTATATTTCTATATAAGTAATTATATGTAAATATAACATTTATATTTATAGGGATTTCAGGATAACAAAGTACTTTGATTCCCACCACAACCCTGGAAGGCGGGTGTTCTTAGGATGCTTATTTTATAGATGCAGAAACCAAGACAGAAAGAGTGCATCGACTTACCCAGAGTCACCCAGCTACTAAGTGTCCTAAGACAGGTTTTAATTCAGGCCCTCCCTTCTCCAGGGCCAGTCTAGGGGGCCAACTGGCTGACACTGGCCATCTAAGTTTTCTCTCGTAGGAAAGAAAGGATTAGGCTGCTTGCATTCTGAAAGTGGAGAGCTTGGAGCTTGGTTCTCTTCTCCCCCGGCCTGCCCAGGGCCAAACGCCCCTCAACCGGCTCTTGGGAACCTCCTGAATTCTGTCCCTCTGCTCTTCTTCCCCCGCAGCCCCCCAGAGGCCGGTTCCTTCACTTCCACTCGATCACCTTCTGGGTTGGCAATGCCAAACAGGTCTGCATGGGTCTGAGGAGGGTGGGGGAGGCCCCCAGGAGAAGGGGAGCGAGGAGAAAACACGGGAGGGAGCTACCTTGGCCCAGGGAGCAAAGGGCAGGTCTCTGCCCAGGCTCCTGATAGGTTCCCGGGAAGGAGGAGCAGACACGTGGGGGGGGGGGGTCCAGACTGGTGGGGGGGAGGAAGGAAGCAGAGGGAAGGGGGAGATGACTTATGCAATAGGATGCATGTTCGGGCAGTTTATCTGCCGGGGTCAGGGTCAGCGGGCGGAGCTGCCCCCTGCCCAGCCCAGCCCTTCTGAGGACCCAAAACAGTCCCTGAGAGAATGCCCCCCACTGAGCAGAGCTGCCTTAAGGAAAAGGGACATGTGTCCCTGGGGGGGGCCCTCCAGTGGGGGGCCCTGATGTCTGCCCTGGTCCTGGGTTCTAATCACCTTGTTCCCCCCCTCAGGCAGCTTCTTTCTACTGTAACAAGATGGGCTTCTCCCCCTTGGCCTACCGAGGTCTGGAGACTGGCTCCAGGGAGGTGGCGTCCCATGTGGTGAAGCAAGGCAAGGTGGGTGTCCTCTGACCTGTCCGGGGGAGCCTCTCGGGCCCCGGGGGTCCCAACCTCACCCCCTGCTCCCTATGGCTGCCCTCTCCTCTCTCAGGACCTCATTTTCCATAGTTAATGAGAATGTTCTTATAATGAAGATAATACATGAAGTGTCTTGTAAACGTAAACGTGTTGTGAAATATAAGCTATTAGTGTAACAAACAAAATGAGGTGGTTGGAGTAGTTCCATCAGTTGGGCCAGGAGCCTTTATTAAGCACCTACTGTATGCCAACACTTTGCTAAGTTCGGGAGCTAAGTTCAAAGACAAAACTGGAAGGGTTCCTGCCCTCAAGAAGCTGTCTATCAGCTGATTTCTAAGGTCCCCGTCAAGCTTTAAACCTATGATTGTTTGACATGTTCTGCCTCTTCATGGACAACTGTGCTTTAAGGCTCAAACTCACCTCCTCTTCCTGGCTCTTCTTTGAATTCTTACCCTAATTGTCTCACCTGGATTATTAGCTCCTTTCAATTATCAAGATACCAACTCTGCATGTGGGTAACCCTGGTGCCATCTTGAGACTTCTGCCCTTCTCTCTCTGTCTCTTTGTGTCTCTATGTCTCTGTCTCTGGTGTGTCTCTGTCTCTCCCCCTCCTTTTGTTAGCTCCTTTGATTCAATCACCTCCGTAGACATGACTCTCAAATCTCCATCTCCCATCTCTGACAGACAGCAACACCCTGATGCTCCCCAACTCTGCATGTCCAAATGGAACTCATGATCTTTTTCTCTAAACCCACCATCCCTCCTTCATACTTCCTGTTTCTTTGGAGGGGGCAGCAGCATCCTTCCAGTTATCCAGTCTTGAAAAAGTGGAATCACCCTCAACTCTTCCCTCTTCCTCACCTCCCTCTCCCACAGACAACTGGTTGCCAAATCTTGTTGGTTCTTCCCACATTGGTCCCTTCTCCCCAGTCCCATGGCCACCTCCCTAGTTTTGGCCCTATAGTAGTACAATGGCTTCCTAATTGGTCTATTCAGCTATGAGGATAATTTCCTTAAATCTAACCATGTTATCCTCTTGCCCAAGAGGCTCCAAGTGACTCCTTCTGGCCTCTAGGATTGAATACAGATTCCTCGGTTTATTTTTAAAGCCTTTCACAACCTTTTTGACCCTAACTTTCCAGACTGGGAAGTTTCAATTTATTCATTATTCGTTTTATTCGATTATTTATCCCCTCTCTCCAGTGGCATTCTGCATTTCATTCAGACAGGCCTTCCACATATAGGACATATGACCTCCTTCTTGAAGGGGCATTTCCTAATTTTGCCATTTGCTAGTTTCCTCACCAATCACTTGGTACTTATTTTGTAAATTAATAATAATAAACATGTATATAGCAGCAACTATATATGATTTGTAATTACTATGTCATTTGATTCTCACAACAAGCCAGAAAGTTAAATACTATTATTGTCCCCATTTTACAGATGAGGAAACTGAGGCACCAAACTGAGGCAAATAGACAGCAAATGACTTGCCCAGGGTCATACAGTTAGGAAGTGTCTAGGGTCACATTTGAACTCAGATCTTCCTGACTCTAGGCTTGATACCTTATATAAGCTTATCTTTGTACATGTTGTGTTAGCATGTCATTGTCTCTCTCTATCTCCCTGTCTCTCTCTGTAGAATGTCATTTTTATACTGATATTCCTAGTACCTGGCAGAAGAATTAGCATACAAAAGGAGCTTAATAAATGTACATTCATTGAATTCATTTCCTGCCTCAGTTCCTTTGCCAAGGCTGTCTCCCATGCCTAAAGTCCTCTCTCTCCTCATTTTTTGAAATCTCTTGTTTCCTCAGCTTAGGTGTTTTTCCCTCACATCAGCACTGTCACTAACATCAACAATATCACCACTATCATCACTAACACCATCACCATCACTACCACTATCACCACATACCATCACCGTCACCATCATTATCACCATCACCAAAATCTACACCATCACTATTATTAACATCATCACCATTATCAAGATCAATACTATCACCATCACCACTACCATCACCAACACCATTATCAATATCTACACCATCATCATCACCATCACTAACACCAACACCATTATCAAGATTAATACTATCACCATCACCACCACCATCACCAACATCTACACCATCATCATCACCAAAATCAACACCTACACCATCACCACCACCATCACCAATATCTACACCATCATCATCACCAATATCAAACACATCACCAACACCAAAATCAATACCATCACCAACACCATTATCAATATCTACACCATCATCATCACCATCACTAACACCAACACCATTATCAAGATTAATACTATCACCATCACCACCACCATCACCAACATCTACACCATCATCATCACCAATATCAAACATATCACCAACACCAAAATCAATACCATCATCATCATTATCACTAACATCATTGCTCTTACCAAGATCAACACCATCACTATCACCAACACCATCACTTTCACCAACACCATCGCCATCACCATTACCAACACATACACCCCCTCCCAGCAGAAAGTAAACTCCTGAGGCAAATGTCTTCTTTTTGTATTTGTATACCTAGAGCCTAGAGCTCCTAGTTACAGTTCCTAGCATGTCGTAGGTGCTTAAAAATATTGAATCTGTCTCACTAGACTGGGAGGTCTTTGAAGACTGAGATAATTTCTTATGGCGCCCTGCAACTCTCCTCTGTCTCCTGACAGAGATCTAAGGCAATCGTCTTAGGTCTCTATCAGGAGGCGGAGGAGAGACCCAGTATAGAGTTTTTAGAGGGTTAGATATTCCCAGAGGGAAGACCAAAATGTGGGGAGAAGAGCTTCTGGATGGCTGTTGGGGACATGAAGGGATGTGTCTGGCCATAGTCCCTGGGGGAGGGAGGAGGTGATGTTGTTGGAGCTCCACTTGCACCTTCTGATATCCATTTGGCAGTGAGGAAGATTAGGTCTGATAAGAGAGCTACACTGTTGTTTTCTTTCTTCCTTGATCTAGATTATATTCATCTTCTCCTCACCTCTCAACCCTGGAAACAAAGGTAAGGGAATCCTGGGTTCAGAGCCTGAGACCTTCCTAAGTGAAGGTATTCCTTGGTAGATGGTGTGGAAAAAAAATAAAAAAAACAGAGTCCTTGGGGGGAGAGAGATGATGTGGGGGGTGGTGCTGAGAGTTGAGGGAGGAGGCTGAAGTCCAGGGAGAGCTAGGATCATGAGGCTGAAGAGTCTGGATGTTCTCTCCCTCTCCTTGCACAGAGATGGGTGACCACCTGGTAAAACATGGTGATGGGGTGAAAGACATCTCCTTTGAGGTGGAAGACTGTGACTACATTGTTCAGGTGAGTGAGAGAGAGTGGAGAAGTGGGGACCCTTTTACTCTCTCCTAGGCCAGATCTGAGCTATGGAGCATACATGTATCGAGTTCTTTACATATTTATTTTTTCCACTAAAATGTAAGAGTCTTGAGGGCAGAGTTGTGGATTTTTTTTTTTTTTTTTTTTTTTTTTGGTGAGGCAATTGGAATTGACTTGACCAGGATCACATAGTCAGTAAATGTTAAGTGTCTGAGGCCAGATTTGAATTCAGGTCCCCTTGATTCTAGGGCCAGTGCTCTATCCATTGCACCATCTAGCTGCCCCTATTTCTGCCTTTCTTTACAATCCCAAGACTTACCACGCTTGAAACATAAAAAGTGCTTGATGTAGGTAGACTGATTGATTGACACCTTTACCTGCAGAAAGTCACTGAGCTAACAATGCAGGAAAATTTAGAGGCCTTCCTCCTTCTCATTTTACAAAAGAAGAAACTGAGGTCTAGAGAAACCAAATAACTGATCATAAATTCTTCCCCCTCCCTCCCGAGGTTAGGGTTAAGTGACTTGCCCAGGGTCACACAGCTAGGAAGTGTTAAGTGTCTGAGACCACATTTGAACTCTTGTCCTCCTGAATTCAGGGCTGGGTGCTCTATCCACTGCGCCCCCTAGCTGCCCCGATCATAAAATCTTAAGGTCCATTGAGTCCAATCCTCTGATTTTACAGAGGAAAGAAGTAAGACCCAAGAGATCACCTGCCAACATTACACAGATAGTAAGTGATAGAACCCAGATTCTTCCATGTCAAAACCAGTGTTCTTTCTTCATTCATTTGGACCCTGAATGATGGCTACACCAATCTGGGTGTTTTACTGATAGAATTCTAGACTTCTTAGGAAGGTCTCTGACCTCATAGTTCTCAATCCATCAGAATGTTGGGGGATGTAGCATTAGCACCCAATTCTCTCTCATTTACCCCCATTCTATAACCTCAACCAGAACTGTTAACTAGGTAGGACAACTGGAGCTTTGTCCCAGTGTGGCAAATTTAGAGGGTGCTAGCAGAACTTATGGTCCTACAGGTGTATGAGCCTCGGCAAGACATTTGAAATTCCTAAACCTCAATTTCTTCATCTATAAAATGAGAATAATAATATCTAGCATTCATATTGTGGCACAGTGGATAGAATCAGAAAGTCTGGGTTCGAGTTTGGCTTCTGGCCTTTGACATATGCTAGCTGTGTAATTCTGGAACAATTTTTTAATGCCCCAGTTAGTAAATCAATAGTCAATTATTAAGGGCGGTGTTCTAAGTTCTGGAGATGGAGAGAAAGGCAAAAAAAAAAAATTTCTGAAGGAACTCCTATTGTAATGGAGGAGACAGCATGCAAACAATTAGGGACTTATAAGATACAGACAGAGGCAGCTAGGTGGCACAGTTTGCCCATCTGTAAAATAAGATGGAGAAAGAAATGGCAAACTGCACCAGTATCTCTGCCAAGAAAATCTCAAATGGGGTCATGAAGAGTCAGACATGACTGAAAAATGACTGAATTACAAAAGATATAAACAGAGTAGATAGAAAATTCAGAGAAAGGGCATTAGCATTAAAGAGAGATGAAGAAAAACCTCCTATATATGATAAGATTTGAGCTGAGTCTTGGAAGGAAGCCACAGTGGTGGAGAGGAAGAAGAAAAGCATTCAAACCAATCAGTTTAAAGGTACAAAGGTGAGAGATGAAGTCTTGTGTGGAGAACAGAAAGAACACCAGTGTCTTTGGGTCATCCAGTCCATGGAGGGGAGTCAAATGTCACAATTTAGGAAAGGTAGAAAGGATCCAGACTCTGAAAGAATTTGAATACAAAATTGAATTTTATATTTGACTTCAGAGATAATAGGAGATTCAACAATTTGATAATTTTCGAAAGACTAAGTTTCTATATGGGATTACTTACAGTCTCAGGAAGGAGGATGGCGAGAAAAGGAAGGAGGGATAGGATTTGGAACTCAACATTTTAAAAAAAGTTTTTGAAAAAAAATTTTTAACACATAATTGAAGAAAAAATAAAATGTCATATCTAAAGACTACAAGTGTCAGAGAAAGTGATACCCTCCAATAATAGATAAGAGTTTCAACTGGAGAGTTTCTCTTACCAATGAAATCACCAGGTCAGTCTCCCCCAGCCTGCCCGTCCCACCCCCTGCCCCCATTCCTATCCTACTAGGTAATCATCAAGCTCAAATAAGATGTCATCTGTAAGGTTCTTGGTAACTAATTAACGTTATAAATTTAAGTTATAAGCATTTGCTTATTTTATTTTCATATTCCCATTTATTTTAGTATTTTATTCCCCCCCTTTTTTTTCCCTCGATTGGGAGAGGGCTCTTTTCCTTGTCTGGGAGGGGTCCCAGGTAGGGCTATGCTGAGGGAGGGGGAGAAGATGCCATTCCCAGGAAGTTCATTGTGTGACTGGCAGGATTATGGGTCTCCACTCTGGCCCAGGAAAGTGGTCCTGAGCCTAGTGAGCTACCCAAGCCACTACCAGGCCAGTTTGTGGGTCAGGAGGGAGCCAGGTTCTCAAGATGAGTCTGTGTTCTCCAATACAGAAAGCCCGGGAGCGAGGTGCAGTTATTGTGAAGGAGCCATGGATAGAACAGGACAAGTTTGGAAGGGTGAAATTTGCGGTACTGCAGACGGTGAGTATATGTGACTCTGCACTGGGCAATCAGACCCTTCCTGCACCCCACAACCCCCAGTTAGAAATCCCTCTCCTCTCTCCTCACAATTCCCAATCCATCAGGATGTTGGGGGATGTAGGATTAGTACCCAATTCTCTCATTTATCCCTATTCCAGGACCTCAATCAGAACTGTTAACTAGGGTAGGACAACTGGACCTTTGTGCCGGTATGGTAAACTTAGAGGGTGCTGACAGAACTTACAGTCCTACAGCATCGAGTAAAATAAGAGAGTCAAGCATTTATATGAAATCAATTAACAAGCATTGATTAAACACCTATTATACGCCAGGCACTTTAGAATTCAGGCCCCAAAGTAAAATATTCCTTGTTCTTGAGATTATGTTCTACTAGATAAAACTCCTGCTTTACTGTTCTGTTTTTCTTGTCTCTCTCTACCATCAGAGAACTTAGGGGTTTCTACTTCTCTCTCAAACAAGGGTGACTTTTGTGTCATATATCCCTGGCACTAAAATTCTGTCTTATAGATAGAAAGTTTTTAACCATTTTATAGAAAGTTCTCCTTAATGAATGACTTCAATGTCACCTACTGCTCACTCTAGTTTATTCTGTTTTCAAGGGTAAATGTGGACATCTCCTCCCATTAACCATAACACAAAGGGGTGGGAAGCTGGGTAGGCACCTAGCACCACCTTCCTTCCCTAAATCTGTCAAGTCAAAAGTGGGGACAAGGAGGAGAAAGGAGGTCCCAGGTCAAAGTGGTAGGGAAATCAGGGTCACTTCTTCCAGAAGGGTTAAATCCATTGGGGATGGGGGGGGTTTCCTGTGTCCACAGTACGGAGATACCACCCACACCCTGGTGGAGAAAATGAATTACACTGGACCTTTCCTGCCTGGTTTTGAGGCCCCTCGCTTCCAGGATCCTTTGCTCCCCAAACTGTGAGTCCCCTTCTCCATGCCTGTCCTGCTCCCCAGGACCAAGATTCTTCCTTACAAAGGGTCCAAGTGAAAAGCAGGGATCTTAATCTGGAACTTATATACTTTTTCCCCCTATCCTTATAATTATTTCAATAATTTTCCCTTCCACATCAGGACTATCTCCATTGCAGTTTCAGTACATCTTGGGTTGACATAAAAAATTAAATGGGAATTTTTAGGAAATTTGCGGGAGCTGCAGATGAAATTGAAAGGCTGGCATGTGATACAGCAAAAATTTAGAAACTCAGAAATGCATCAAATCGGTGTGCAATACTGTATAATGTCAATATATTTTATCTGTCAGTAGTGTAGTAATGCAGATTTTTCTTGGCCAAAAAACTCTATTCGGATTTTCCAGATTATCAGGGTACCATACTTCTAACCTCAGCAGTGTGGAAAAGATAATTGGTTTTCATTGCCATCCTATGTGTTTTATTTTATTTACTTAAAAACATGACTCTGGGAAAAAGTCCCAAAAAGGGCTGTAACATACTCCTAAAGAGTTAAGACCCTCTCCTCTACAAGGCTTCCCTTTTCAACTTGGCCTTTGCTAGGTCTCCTCTCTGACCGGGGCAAACATATCCTGACTCGTTGATAGGTATAGAATCATAAGGAATCTCAGAGACTCCTGGCCTAACTCCCTTATTTTATAGCTGAAGAAATAGGTCAGAGAAAGGAAATGGTTTAGTGTAAGGCCATAAGGTGGGGTAGGGGGGATTCTAGTGGTCAGTAATCCTGACTCTTCTTGACCCCTTCTATTGCTTCTCCAGCCCATTTTACAGATGAGGAAACTGAGGCAGATTTGGATGATTTGCTAGGTCACATAAATAGGGAGTGTCTGAGAGTAGATTTGCACTATGGTGATTTTTCCTGACTCTAGGATCAGTATGGTACAACATAGGCATGTACAAGTGGGTAGCAGGGAAGATGGCCATGCTCTAGCAAGCCCTGGTATCTCACTGGATAACTGGATGGGATGGAGCAGCTTTGGGGGGGTCTAGGGGTACCTAGGGGGAGAGAGGTGGAGAAAAAAACTGAACTCATTCATTCTCCAAACAAGGAAGCTCTAGCCCAGGAGCTGAGTGGAATCACCTGAGAGGAACAGAGACCGATCTCTGGAAGTGCAGAGGGCAACTGAATAAATACTCATTGAATTATCTGAGCCTCAGTTTCCCCACTGATAAAATGAAGGGATTGAACCACATGATCCCTAAGGTCCCTGCCAATTCTGCCATTCCAGGTTTCCTGATTCCCAAGGTTAAAGGCTGGGGCTGGGTAATCCCTCCATGTCCCTCCCATTTCCCTTTCTCTTTCAGTCCAGACTGCAAATTGGCTATGATTGACCATGTTGTGGGGAATCAGCCTGACCAGGAGATGGTGACAGTAGCAGAATGGTGAGTAGCTCAGTAGTTTGGATTCCCTGACTCTGTCATCTGTAAGAATGACCTTCTTTGCAGAGACCTAGGTCTTCAACCTTTGTTCCAGGCTGTCTTTTCTACATTTTAAGTGGAAAAAAATAGAAGTCCATAGGAGTGTGTTAGCTATCCATCCATTCCTCCATCTATCCATAAATCTACTCCTCCATCTCTCTGCCAGTCCAACTATCTACCAGTCATCTATTTATTCATCTACTTATACATCTATCCATCTGCTAATCCTTCTATCTACTCACCCACCCATCCATCAACCTGCCAATTATTTAATCATCCATTCACTTACCCCTCCATCTACCCATCCATCTATTAAACACCTGTCCAGCCATCCACTTATCCACCTATCGGTCCACTCCTCCACTTAGTTAAACATTAAATAAATAACGTGAGTGCCTACTGTGTGCAGAGCCTTGTGCCTGGAAATGGAGATCCCCCATCCTCTCAGAAGCCTTGACCCCACTCCAGCCCCTTAAAGCCCCTAGCTCCCTGGTTCTTCAGGCAAGGACTATGGACTAACAGAACAGTCACTCAGCCAAACTTTAATATGACATTAAAGTCCCTTATATAGAGACAGCTGGAGCCGAGGCACTCTAGGAGGGCAGCCAGAAGGATTTTCTCTACCCTTGGAGATTTGCTGCCTAATTGGGGAAATGAATCCTATCCACCCACAGCAACAACCTGAGAATAGCCTCAAAGGTGGCAGGGCTGAAAAGACATGGGGAATGGAACATTTAAAAGCAAATCACAGAAGGTTTGCAGGATGAGCTACTTGTGAGCTGGTATGGTAGAGAGAACACTGTATTTGGATCAGGAGACCAAGGTTCAAATTCTGACTTTGCAACCAACTCCAGTGATTTTGAACTATTCAGGTAATCTCTCTGGACCTTAGTTTCCTCCTCTGTTAACTGAAGAAGTCTAGATTTAGTTTAGCGGGGACTTCAGGGTCACTTCTATCAGCCCCTTCACTTTATAAAGAAACTGAGACCCACAAAAGTAAAGTCAAATGATTCTCAAAGTCATACCAGTGGGAGCAGATGGATGTAAACAGTTGGAGAAATTGGTTCTTCATTACCTAAATACTTTGCAGCTTGTCCATGTCCTTCCCAAAATATGACCACCTAGAACCGAGCATCCAACATTTGTCCTGATATGATCTGCCTAGGGCAGGGGGGCAATGGGACTCTCATCTCCCTCTTTCCACAATTTTTTCAAGCTCCAATATTCCCTATTCTAAGGCCCCTCCCAGCACTGACATTCCCTGTCCTAAGACTTCCTCAGTTCTGAATTCTGTTCCAGGGCTCCTTCCAGCTCTGACCTTCCATACTCTGAGGGGCCTTCCAGCTTCTAAAAATCCTCTTCTATAGATGTTTAGGATCAGTAACTAGCTCAGAACCTGTGATAACCGAGTTAGCACACTGGATGCCTTAGACTCAGCCGGAGTCAGGATAAGCAAAAGTCCTTGGTCTTTTTTCTTGGTGTTAGGGGTAGAAGTGAATTGCATGGACGCAGGATCTCCACGACCTCCCTTCTTTCATTCTCTTCCTCCAAAGTGACCCTGGCTTGTCTTATTCCACCCCCCTAGTCCCTCCCACAATTCTCTGTATACACCAAACAATTGAGCCAGCACAGAATTGTGGAAGGGCCATTTTCCAAGCATATTCTAATAGAGTATTGTCCAATCAGTAATTAGCCTTAAGTGCTCGGTTGTCCGACCTCTCAGTGCATCAACTCAGAGTTTCAGCCTTTTACAAAAACCTTAACTAGGGTGAGATGATTGAGCCTTTGCCACAGGATGGCAAGATTTAGGGGGCCTTGCTCAACTCATTTTGAGAATGATAACCCTTACAATCTTTTAGCTGCATGAAAACAACTGAATTTAAGCACCAAGTTAGCAAGAACAATGGGCTAAAATAGGAAGCCACCAGGTGGTACCATTTCCCTGATGGGAGCCTTGGACCAGGTGAGCTCACCATTCTGGTCCTGCCCAGCAGGATCTCCCAGCTTCTGACCTGGGATAGCCAATACCCTCTGCCCATGGGAGCCCATTGTTTCAGGGTGACTATTTTCTGGATAAGGCATGAGATCTCAAAGTGTCTTCCTATCCCATCTTACACCCCAAATGATTTTGTCATTAAATCTCATGGAGAACTGTTTTGTTTTGTTTTCTTTTGTTTTTTCAATTAAAGCTTTTTATTTATTTATTTTTGCTGAAGCAATTGGGGTTAAGTGACTTGCCCAGGGTCACACAGCTAGGACGTGTTAAGTGTCTGCAGCTAGATTTGAACTCAGGTCCTCCTGACTTCAGGAAACTTTTATTTTCAAAACATATGCAAGGGTAATTTTTCAGCATTGATCCTTGCATAGCCTCATGTTCCAAATTTTCCCCTCCTTCCGCCCACCCCCTTCCCTAGATGGCAAGCCATGCAATATATGAAGAACTCCTCTTTCGCTGCTCTCCCTGGGCATTAAAAAGGGCTAGTTATTCCTCTGGTCCCTCTCCAACAATACTTGTTGACTGCTCAAGAACCCGATTTGTGTTCTGGATTTGGGTGGTTTCCCCAGGTACAAGAAGAACCTTCTGTTTCATCGCTTCTGGTCAGTGGATGACAAGCAAGTCCACACAGAGTTCAGCTCCTTGCGGTCCATCGTGATGGCCAATTACGAAGAGACCATCAAGATGCCCATCAACGAGCCTGCCATGGGCAGGAAGAAGTCGCAGATTCAGGTATTGCCCCCCTAGAACATCCCAAGAACAGTGTGTAGGAGTCAGCCAGAGAGTCTGAAGGGAGAGGGGGAGAGGGAAGCAATATCATTCGCCCAGCTGTAGATCTGGAATCGGGTAGGTCTGGATTGAAATCCTGGTTCAGACTTAAGTGTGTGACCAATCGAGTCACAGGATTCTAAGACTTAGACCTGGAAAGACCTCCCATTTTGTAGGTGAGGAAACAAACACAGACCGGTCAAAGTGGGTCTGAGGAAGGATTTAAACTCTGGTCCTCCTCATCCCAGTGCTCTATCCACTGTGTCCCCTAGCTGCCCCCCCAGTTTCTCATCTTTTTAGCACCTCACAAGGTCACTGCTGAGATCAGATAAGCATTCTGCAAACCTGAAAGTTAGGTCAGTGGGAGCCATGTTTAACATACTAATGGGTCAGTCCCTCGTCCAAGACCCAGAGGCAGCTGATCCCAGCAGGGCCCTCGGTCCATAAGAGGTACAGCATTTAGAGTCTGGGACATAGATGGCCAGACTCAGAGCCGGGAAGATCTGGACTGAAATTCTGCATCTGACACTGGTGACCTGGATAATTATAAGCCAATCTCTTCACCTCACTGAATCTCAGTTTATTCATCTCTGAACTGGGTATAATAATGTCCCTCTCAGTACCGCTCTCTCACAGGACGGCTGAAATTAGACAATGTCTGCAAAGCCTTGGGTACAGGACATTTAGCGCTGGGAGAGAGCTGTAGCTAAGAAATTTTTCTGAGATTCAAAGAAAACAGCTGGGGGGGAGTGAGGATATTCAAACTATAGAGTCAGTGCCCTGACAGTGAGAACCTGGGGGGGGGGGGGGAGTTGTGGCACCCCTCCCCCAGGCACAGGTGAGCAGAGAGCAACAAAGTGAAATTCAGGGACCCAGCAGGGAAGTTTGCCCCTGTACAAGTCAGCCCCTCTGGGAGAAAGCCCCTGCTGCCTCAGTCTAGTTAAGACTCTGGCTTTGGACCTGCCTTCTTTTTATCCCTTTCCAGGAATATGTGGACTATTACGGTGGGGCTGGGGTGCAGCACATTGCCATGTCCACCCCTGATATCATCTCTGCGGTAAGTGGGGGGCTGGCGCCCGGTCTCCCCTCTATTAATGCTCGGCTGCCGGGGTGCATGAGCGGTATAATTGGCTGGGGCTCCCCGGAAGAAGATGGGGGTTTGGGGGGGTTGGGCGAGGGTTCATATCTTGACACTTTAGCCGTTTGAGGCGGCTGTGGCTCGGCGGAGGACGGGAAAGGGAGGGTGAGGCGGCATCCCTAACTGCAAGCTCCCCCGGGCAGATCACGCATCTGAAGGCGCGAGGCACGGAGTTCCTGAGCGCCCCCGCTACCTACTACAAGCAGCTTCGGGAGGGGCTCAAATCTGCCAAGATCCAAGTGAAGGAGAGCATAGACAAGCTGGAGGTAAAGAAGCCTCTTCCCTCCGGCGTTCCCTGGCGCTTCTCTGGCTCGGCCCTTCTGTCCCGAGGGGAAGGCAGAGCCACCGCGGCAGTGGTGCTCCGGGGGACAAAGGCATTCCCTAACAATGAGGGGGAAATAGAGACCCAAGAGGAAAGGCAACCTTTCCGGAGAGGGGGCCCTGGGGTCAGCTCGGGAGACTTGCCCGGGAATAGCGTGGCCGCGCTCACCGGGGAGTCGAATCCCGGCTCTGACACGTGACCTGTGAACCTTGGGCAAGAACTGTTAAACTCCCTGGGCCTCAGTTTCCTAATCTGTAAAATGAGGGGATGGATTTATGGCCTCAGAGGCCACTTCCGGCTCTTGGAGCTGCTCTGTGTCAGGCCGCAGCGCTACTTCAGAGAAGGTACTGGGGATCACTTCCCAGGCTCTCCAGTCTCCTTTCTAAATGAGGGGGGCCTCCCTCTTCGGGGAGACGGAAACAAGGGGGGCCGGGGAGCCCGGCGCTCCTGCCGCCAGGAGGTCTCTCCGCTCCCTGCTTCTGAGAGTCCAAGATCTCCACACTGAGGCTCCAGGAGGATGCTGGATGAGGGACAATGCTTGGGGAATACGGTAGTCTGGGCGAGGGGCTTTCTGGGAACTCCCAGGGAGGTGACGCTCCGGCAGCGCAGAAAACAAGGTGGGGGAGGTGGCTGCTGCGGTCCGGCCCCCTGCTCGGGGAGCATCGCCCCGCCCCTCTGGCCTCGGGGAATCCCCGCCAGCGCTCCTCGGTCTCATCTCTCTGTCTGCGAGCAGGAACTGAAGATCCTGGTGGATTACGACGAGAAAGGCTACTTACTCCAGATTTTCACCAAGCCGGTTCAGGACCGGCCCACGGTCTTCCTGGAGGTGATTCAACGTCACAATCACCAGGTGATCGAAGAGGGAAGGGAGGAGTCGGGAACAGAGGGGGTGGGAGAAGACAAAGGAGCCGAGAAGGGATTGGTCAAGGGAGGGGGAGGGGAGGGCGGTGGGCGGGGCCAAAGGGAGGGCCGGGGTATCCCGGCCTCGGACTCCCCGGTGACAACTTCTTTCTCCTCCCTCCCCGCCCCTCCAGGGCTTCGGCGCCGGCAACTTCAACTCGCTCTTTAAAGCGTTCGAGGAGGAGCAGAACATTCGGGGCAACCTCACGGACCTCGCCCCCAACGGCATCGCCATGTAGGGAGGGGGCGCCGGGGGCAGGGCCAGGTGGCTTTGTCCGAGTCCCTGCGCCTGGCCCAGACTGGGGGCGCGACAATTACGGTTCACGATGTCCCCGATCCCCGGGCGGCCCTCCCGCGAAGGAGGCCGGCCTTTACGGCTGGCGCAGGCCCAGCTTCCCCTCCTAGAGCCGGCCGGGGGTCGGGGAAGCAATAAAGTGCATTAGAGCGCGGGACGGCCGAGCCCGAGTCTGCATTTTGCGCCGCTGCCCGGAGCTGCGCCCCGCGCCGGTCGGGCGGGGAAGCGGCGGGCGCTGGGAGAGGGGATGGGCGCGAGCGCTCCAGCCCGCGTGGGGCCGGCAGTGTAGGGGCGGCCCGCAACCACTAGAGGTCAGTCTCGGACAAGGCAGAGCCGGGTCGCGGGAGGACGGTCGGGGGTTGAGGGAAAGTGGCTGGGGACCGGGCAGCAATAGCAGGGGAGGGCGCTCCCTAAGGTGCTCCCACCCCGGAGGAGCAACATGTTCGGGGGAACCAGAAATTCCCTTCCTCATCCAGGCCCGGCCTAGAGCGATGTCCACGGGGCTGCAAACATAGTGAGTGCACAGGCATTAGAAGTAGAGGAAGTTGCTGGTAAAAGTTTAACGAGCGGCTCTTGGCATAAAATACGCAAAGCACGCTTTTAAATTTAGTCAGCCCGACTCACAGTTTATCCATCACCTTCTTAAGACAGACAATAAAACATAACTCAAAGGCATGGGGGCAGCCCTGAAGTCAGGGGGACCCGAGTTCGAACCTGGCTTCAGACACTCAACACAACCTGAGCAAGTCACTTAATCCCAGTTGCCTCAGGGAAAAAAAAGGCATCCCAATAACCGAGCGTGGCTGTTCTGTAAATGCTGCAGGTCTTCTATCGGATTCAGAGCAAGGTAGAGCAGGAGGGGCCGTAGAACGTGGGAGAAGGAGAAACCTTAGAACGTGGAATGTCAGAGCTGGAAGGGAATTTAGAGCTGAGAATGTCAGGGGGGGAGGGGACAGGCTTAAAACACAAATGTGGGGCAGCTAGGGGGCGCAGTGGATAGAGCACCAGCCCTGAAGTCCGGAGGACCCGAGTTCAAATCTGGTCTCAGACACTGAACACTGTCTAGCTGTGTGACCCTGGGCAAGTCACTTAACCGCAGCCTCAGGGAAAAGAAAAACCAGAAAATGTCAGGGTTGGATGAAAGTATGTAGCGATCACCTCGTTCCATCTCTGCTCAAGCCAAGGCTTGAGTGCGGTCCCCTGGCTGTACTCAGAGCCATATTTCTCGCCTCTCGGTTTCCCCAGGTGCAAAAGGAAATAGACAAGTTCTAAGGTCCCTCCTGGCTCTGGGATCATCACGATCTCTACCAGGAAGTGACTCATGGAGCTGGAACAGCTCGAGGCACTTAGTAAGATGAGCTAACGTTAATATTGCATTTTTAAAAGTTTACATGAATAATCTGTTTAAAAGCACTTCCTAAGTACCTGTTATGTGTCAGGTCTGGGCTGAGGTGCTTGGGGAGAGTAAGAGGAAAGTGAAAGCAGCCCTTTCCCCGCTTGTACGGAGCTTACAGTCTGGTTTAATGACATAATGCTTCCCTGCAGAGGGATGTACAAAAGAAATTCAAAACGGCTGGGGAGCAATAGTCCTGGCAGCATTAGGGGAGGACTCCAGAGAAAGGAGCACTTGCTCTTTCCCATAAATCTATGAAGCAAGAACTTCAGGCAATACTGCGCACACTTCACAGATAATGAAACTCTGAGGTCTGGAGAGACTAAGTAATTTGCCATATTCCAATACCAATTTTTTTTTTTTTTTTTTTTGCATCCCCTATTCCCAGGAGTTCCAGCTCTGACCCTCCCTGGTCTAAGACCCCTCCCAGTTTTGATAATCTCTATTCTAAGTCCCTTTTTACTGCTGACTTTACCCCTCTTTTTTTTTTTTTTTTTTCTGAGTCTGGGGTTGTGACTTGCCCAGGGTCACACAGCTAGGAAGTGTTAAGTGTCTGAGACCAGATTTGAACTGGGGTCCTCCTGAATTCAGGGCTGGTACTCCGTCACTGCGCCCCCTAGCTGCCCCCTACTGTAATCCCTCAATTCATTTTCCAAGCCCTCCCTTTCCCAGTCACCACCAAGCCTGGATCCAAGGGCAGAATCCCGCCTCTGACTCCAGACCAGTCACCCGACTTCTCTGCTCGGATGACTCATTCTCGAAGTGTCAGAAGGTACATCTGGGCATTGACAGTTACAATTTCTTCTCGGAGAAGTTCCTTATGCCAGTGAATGCCAGAGGTCCATTTCCTATCTCTAGCCTGGTTTCTCCTGTTACCTGTAACTCTTCCCCCTAAAAGCCTTCACATTGTCCCTTTTGCCCAGATTTCTTAGGCCAATTCTTTGAAGCAAGTTCTAGGGGCAGCTAGGTGGCGCACAAGCCCTGAAGTTGGAGGACCTGAGTTCAAATTTGACCTAGCTGTGTGACCCCAGGAGAGTCACTTAATCCCAATTGCCTCAGCAAAAAGAAAAAAAAAAAAAGTTACTAGTTGCAGAGTGTACAAACCTAGTCCCCAAACTCAAACTTTAAATCACACTCGATCTCTTCTTTTTGGCCGCTTCTTTCACTAATGGAAACTCCTCTGGCTTCATACTTTAGTGAGGTTAAAAAATCTGATGTGGAGCATCACCTTGCACACTTCCCCATGTACAAGCCCTTTCCTTCTACCTACTCCTGGCTAAGTGTCCCCTTAGAAAGACTGATTTCACCAGCTAGGTATTGCAGTGGCTGGAGTCAGGAAGATCTGAGTTCAAATCTGCCCTGAGAAACTCACAAGCTGAGTGACTGAATAAATCACATAATCTCTTTCAAGCTCAATTTCCTCTTCTGTAAAAATGGAGATAATACTATCTAGTTCCCAGGACAAAATGAGATAATGTTTGTAAAGTACTCTGAAGACCTTCACGCTCTATATAAACAGGAGCAATCATAAAGCCTATTATTCTCACTGTTTTCAGTTGCCCAAAACAATTAACAGCTAAAGATGGAATCACAGAAAAAGAGATTTGTGAGTTGGTCATCTCCTTGTTCCAATAAGCATCTGCACAGTTAACTCCCTTTCCCTAGGGGGGCGCCAGTGTTTTCCTTGCTATGGGATCATAGGATTTTGAGGTAGAAAGATCTTGTCCAATTCCCTGATCTTACATAAGAACAACTTGAGGGGCAGCTAGGTGGCACAGTGGATAGAGCACCAGCCCTGAAGTCAGGAGGACCCGAGTTCAAATATGACCATAACACCACTTCCTGGTTGTGTGACCCTGGGCAAGTCACTTAACCCCAATTATCTCAGCAAAATAAAATAATAAACTTGAGCCATAGGGTAAAAGTGACTTTTCTTTTGGGGAAAAAAAATTGACACCTTTTGATTTTCAGTTCCATAAATTCCTTCTCTACTCACATGGAAGATTGAGAAGGAAAAAACCGGAGACCATTTAATCCACTTTACAGATGAGGAAAATGAGGTTACGATTTGCCCAAGGGAGACCATTATAGGTTGTAAGCATCAGAAAATAGGAGAAAAAAAGTATTTTAGCAAAACTAGCTGACAAGGGAATTGAATCCCACCTGATAGTAGTCAGTGTCCCACTAAGTCTGTTTAAAAAAAAAAAAGTGGGAGGCGTTTTCACAGTAAAGAGACACTCCTAAAGTAACAAGAGGAAGGGGAGTGCTGGTAAATGTTTACTAATCAACTCAGGGAAAACATACACAGGGTTCTCTTCCATTTAATTTGTATTCTAAACATTTTCTCCATTACTTTTTAAATTTCAGTTCTCCTGAGCTGTTATTGGTCACAGCTATATGTAGCAAGTAATAAGAGGGGATTTGCACTCAGCTCCAAATCCATTCGCTTTTCTCAAGAAGCATTTATGAGAGTAGCTAAGTGGCACTGTGGATGGAGCACCAGCCGTGGACCAGGAGGACCTGACTTCAAATGTGACCTCAGATACTTAATACTTTCTAGCTGTGTGACCCTGGGCAAGTCACTTAACCCCAATTGCCTCAAGGGGAAGAAAAAAAAAAACAAACAAGCAGCAGCATTTACAACACATCTTCCTAAATCAGATGATGAAATAAGCATCCTTTCCCTGGGTAAAGGTGGTGGACTAGGGGTGCAGAATAAGGCACACATTGTTAGACATTACCAATATGTCCGTTAGTTTGGAATGGACTTTTTTGTTACAAGTGGTTACAAGTGATAAACCTTTTTGGAAAGGTGAGGAGGAAGTCAGTGTATATGAACAGTGAACTAAAAAAAAAAAAAAAAAAAAAGGCACTCTAATGAACCATGTGCTGGGTAGCCCGGTGGATAGAGCCCGGGCTTGATCAGTGGCAGCGACCCCTATCAGTTTGTAAGGAATCATGAAGCTTTCGTTCAGGTTCTGAAACCTTTGCAAACAAATCTGGGTCAGAATTGGAATCCTGGAAATTTACAGGTCGGCTTTGTCTCAGACTTTCCCTATATGAAAATGGGGATAGCCACAGGCAAAATTCTGTGGGTCTGGGTGGCTCCATGGTAGGGTAGCTCGTGGGATGCCTCGGATAAGCTTTGAACTTAGAGTTCAACAATATTTGACTACAAAAATCACATTGTAGGTGGGGTGGGGAGGTGGGCTGAGAAAGACTAAGGCAAAAACTCTGCTCCGGAGTGGGGAGATTCAATAATTCCCAAACTCCTGAGTTCTCTTCTCTCTAGGAAGGTATCAATAAGCATTTATTAGGCCCTTACTGTGCACCAGCCATTGGGCTAAATGCTGGAGATGCAAAGGAAGGCAGTTCTTACCTCCAAGTAGTTCTGTAAGCTACTAATGAGGGAGAAGTAAATAATTAGGCATTAATTAGATACTAATTAATGTATAACATACATGCTGAGGAGATGGAAGGTAATAGAAGGGAAAGAGTTGGGAAAATGAGCCAATTACTGGAATTCAAGTTCAACCCCAGCTGTTCCACATTCAGGAGACTAGGAACAATCCATTTCAGCCCCTGCCTCTAGCAAAGACCATTCTGAGAAGAGTGGATTTTCTATTAAAAAAAAAACAAAAAAAAACACTTCCTAGCTGTGTGACCCTGGGCAAGTCACTTAACCCCAATTGCCTCAAAAAAGAAAGGAAGAAGAAAAAGGAAGAAAAGATATGAATGCCATCAATTCCCTCAATAGCCAAATCCAGAGATTGACCCCTGTCAGTCTCCCCAGTGCACAAATGTAAGCCCATTTCTTTTGTCCAGTCTTTAGAGGTGGAGCAGACCCAACAAGTATCCTTCCCATGATGCTAGGAGTTGCCTCTTCTCTTGGGTGATAGCTGTATTGTGGCAAGAGCCTTGGATTAGAAGTCAAAGAGTTCTAATCCAATTTTACTGTGTAGTAATCAATAGAACTAGTCACTCCCATTGGAAATTTCATTTTCTTTGTCTCTAAAAGGAGGGTGTTCAGTCAATCAATGAGCATTCATTTCCAACAGCCCCTTTCTGATTGGATCATATCTATGATTACCGCCTTATTGCCAATGCGACAGAATTCAAACTCTTCTTGACTTTGGTCAGCTGACTACAGTTAGGCTTTCCAAGATTATTTACTCATCCTCCTCCTTCATGAACCACATATTTTAGTCACACTAGCCAACTGTTTCTAGTGCGTGGTTCATCTCCCACCTACATGGCTTTGCATAAACTGTCTCTCACAGCTGGAACCTACTCCATTCCCTCACTCTTCAAATCACTGCCTCTCCTTTTGCTTTCAAGAATCCTCTTGAAATCAGGAAAACCTGACTTCAAATCCAGCCTCAAACGCTTCCTAGCTAAGTGACCCTGCATCTGTTATAGAGTGAGCTGGAGAAGTGGTATACCCTTTTAGTATCTCCGGTATGAAACTCCCAAACAGGGTCACAGAGTCAGACATATTTGAAATGAATATAAGTTTCTAAAATACAAATTAGCATCGATCGACCAGCATCTAATTAATTCATTTTGCGTTTGAGAAAACTGAAGAGGTGCGATTTTTTTTTACCCAAGATCACACAAGTATCAAATAGTGGACCAAAGATTCAAATCAACACCTCCTGAACTATATCCGGCATAATTTCTGTTGCCTCATGATGCCCCTTCCCTTACTTCAACTCGCTATTACACTAGTTTAAAAGTCTGGTATATCTTAGGCACTTAATAAATGCTGGTTGACTTGACTTTTTATTAGGTTCAGAGCTATAGGGCTGGAAGGAACTTTAGAGATCAAGTTCAACTATTTTAGAGATAACAGGCTGGAGAGGTGATTTTGGCCAATATCATCCAGGTCCATTAGGAAGGACCAGAACTCGAACTGAGTTTTCCAACTCCAAATGAAGTACTCTCTTAAGGCCGGGGATTTGCTGCCCAGTCCTTTGCCAGAGCTTGCCTTTAAGCAGTCTTCAGAGCTATGTTATGTACATATTTTTATGATATATTATAATTAGCCCATTCCACTTACTTGGACAACTCTTTAATGTTAGAACAGTTCCCCCTTAAGTCCGTGTCTCTGAACTTTCCCCAAGTTCTGGTCTCTTGGCCCAAAAAGAATGAAGTAAATCCCTCACAGAGCCATCCTTCAACTGGAGATGGCTTTCATCCATCCCTCCATGGGGGCTCCTGAGGTGACACATTAGTTCTTTGTCTCATCTTCAGTTATCTTCGTCATCCTCCTTTTCCTCCTCCTGGAGCTCAGGGTCTCCAGTATCTCAGGGTGCTTTTATACTCTTAAAAAAAGGCAGCTAGTGACAGCACAGATCTTAGAGCACTGGGCCTGGAATTGGGAAGAACTGAGTTCAAATGTAGCCTCAGACATTATCTGTGACCCTGAGCAAGTCACAACTCCGACTGCTTCAAAAACAAAGATTGACTCCCCAAAAGCTTTTGTTTATGTGGGTTACAGATTGAGCAATATTTACCAAATTAGTTGTTAAAATGTCATATTTTTTTACCTCATGGAAAAGGTCTTGGGGACCCCTAGGCCCTACTTGGAGAACTGGTGCTCTAGCTAGTCTAAAATGTGCTCACCCAGAATTATGTTTTTGTTCCCAATATTTTGAACACCTCATTTCCTTTAATGCAGGCTAAGAGCTTTCCTTCCTGGCTATCAGATTGTTGATTCATTAAAAACACTAGTGCAAACATCCACCCCTCTTCCCGCTTAATTCCTCCCATACACCTGCCCAATCAACACTTCTAATCGAGTATCTCCCCTGCTCAAGAAGCTTCCTAGACTCCCAGTTGCCTAGAAGATAAAATACAAATTGTTTGCTATTTAAAATCCTTCATTATCTGGATATAGTCTATCTCTCCAGCTTAACCACACTATCACAGTGGTCTAGGTAGCAAAGCGGATAGACCTAAATCCAAAGCTTTGCTCTCTGCACCTCAATTTATCTATCTGTAAAATGGGGATAATAATCAAACATGATCACCTAAGCCAAGGGCCATATAAGTAATAGCTATCATTATACATACAAAGTAAGGGACCCAGTATATGACTTGGGACATTTATCTCCAAATCCTATTTAAAGCTGGCTTCCATTGTTGCTTTCTACAGGAAGTACTTGATTCTCGTACCCATGGCTCCCCGGCAGGTTACTTCATCTCCTTTTGTGTGTTCATTTCCCATATCCAGTAGAATAAAAAGCTCTAGAAGGCAGAGACTAATTAATCAGCAGGTGCTGTCAATTAAATTGAACTTGTAATCCTTTAAGGCCCTCAGATCTTTTTTATTTTTGTTTTGGAGTGGGGAAGGAGAAAGACTTATCTGATCTCTCCTGTACTTGTGACATGTGACCCTCCACCTTAGTTCAGCCATCTTTTTAGTCAATTTTGCTGCTCCTGACCATTCACATCCCCCTCCCCCCCTACACTCGACAGAGGCCAGTCTTCTCATGGACTCATAGAAAGCCCTCACCCCACCCTTTGCCTGCTCTCGGAGACCTGGACTAAAGAAGGCCAGAGAGGTCAGATTTCTGTAAGAAAAGTCAGTATATTTAGGGTTTGCTTTATAAAAGTTACTATAATACAATGGTACATAGTATTGAATTCACAAAAATATGAACAAGTATTTACAGCAAGATGCACCCACAACAGAAACATTTCTCTTCAAAAACAGGTGACGTACAGAGGGCGGGGTCTAGATGCACAAAATGGCCCAAAAATTCAACTGCCTTTTTTTTTTTTTAAAGGGGGGAGAGAGGGGGGAAAAAACAAAAGAAAGAAAAAGAAAACCTAGAGGCAGAAATCTTCAAAGCAAAGAATTTCTCAAATCAAATCCAACTAAAAAACAACTGCATTTTCTTAGTTATTGCAAACCGTCTCCTCACCTCTGCTGGAGGAGCTCTCCCATGCTCTCACCCTGGAAACAACTCGCTGAAAGGGAAGTGAGGGATCTGGGGGAGGGGTCCCACCTAAAGCATCTTCTGCCCTCCCCTTTCTCCCTTAGTGCTTGTCCCAATCTGAAGTTCGGGAGAGAACCATCTCTTGTGGGAGTCGGGGATCCGAAACTTGCTTAAATAGACCCTTCTCCATACTGTACATGTCTTCCTTCTGTGAAATAAATATATATATTCTTTTTTTTTTTTTTTTTCTCTCTTGCACATTTAAGTTGGCAGACAAGGCCTGAACCCAAAATGAAAAGGAAAGGCCTACGGTTGGCCTGCGTTTTCCCCTTCATTTCGATGATGCTAATTTTGTCTAATTGGACACTCGCTCACTCGCTCGCTCACACGCGTACACACACACACACACAATCAGGGCACACTCGCACACATGAAGAACCAAAAAAAATCCAAACAAAACAAAAACCCCAAAGCCCCAAACAAAACCAAACCCAAGTTCTTTTGTACAGAATTTACACAGTAAGAAGCTTGACACAAGCTGAGAGAGAGATGCTAGCGGCTCCTCGCGTGAGCTGGGGCTTCAGCAGGCGGCTCGGAGGGAAAGCTGTCATCTTGCTAAAAACGAGTCCAAATTATAATAAGTTCCTTTTTTTTTTTTTTTTTCATAAAGTATTTACAAGCTCACTTGTTTTTTTTTGTTTTTTCCCTGTTGTTGGGTTTATCGGGGCTTTTCCCCCCCTAAGTACAAAGAAATCCTCAAAAAAAAAATTTTTTTTTCCACGTGTTTCTACAAGAAACAATGTTCCCAAGAGAAGGTCACCCCAGTGGTCTCTGTACAGATGATGCGTTGATTTTGAACTCCAAAATGCTTGTGGCTTTTTTTTTTAATGTGTCCTTTTAGTCCTTCCTGTTCTATACACAAAAAGCATTGAAATGAATCCTACAAGTTTCGGGGGGGTGGAGGGGAGGGGGACACACCTACTGAAAGCTACTGGAGACTTCTGTCCAACCTTTAAAAAATCATTTTCTTTTTCCTTCCTCATGGGAGAAAATGAAACTGTTTGCATTTTTTTTTTTTCCAATATAAATATCTTCAAGATGGGTTCCCTGTCCTTCCCCAGTCCACCCTGGGGATAGACAGGGAAGCGGACAGGCTAGCGGGAAGTAGGACAGATGGACGGACGGACGGATGGACAGAGTGAGGTGAGGGAAGCCCAATGGTGTCCCTGGGCCCAGGGATCCCAGCAGAGAGCAGATGAAAGTTTTGAGGCATCTCTTCTGAAAGAGAAACACCTATCATAAAAGACAACCCGTAATGGCAGAGAAAGGAAGAAGAGCTATGGGGGCAGGGCAGAGGGTAGGAAGCACGTTAGCCTGGGGGAGTAGCCCTCTGGCCTCTTCTCCCCTGGGTTTCCTCCCTGACTCCCAGGGAAGGGTCCAGCCTGGGCGAGCCAAGCACTGCCTAGCCCCTTCCCCAGGCTCTCGGGGAGTAAACTACACAGCACCTAAAGGGCCCTGCCCTGGCGGCTGGCTATCTGGGGGCGGACCGTGGCTCGGGTGAGGGCCTGGTGCCCTTCCTCACCCTGACCGCTCGCTCTCGCCCCCTTCTTGCTGGCATCTGAATGAGAAAGTAAACATTTGAGAGATCCAGGCGTGCCCCCTGCTCACTCCCAGGGGCGGCCATGGGCCAGGAGGTGGAGGCAAGGGCAAGGAACGTGGTCTCGGAAGGTGAAGCCCGCGCCCAGCTCTGACCCGCTGCCCAACGTTTACGTAGCACCTGCCTGGCTCCCCAGCACCAGGGAAGGAAGACAGATCAAGAGAGAGAGAGAGGGAGGGGGAGGGGGGGAAAGCCAAGCAGACCAGCCCCTCCCCAGCCTCCCAAGGATAGCTGCGGGTCCCCAGTTCAGACCTAGTGCGGGAGAGGACGATGGAGTGGGCACTGAAGGCCATCCCAACAGATGGAGGAGCTGGGGGGAGAGGGCTTGGGGCGGGGAAAGAGAAAGGAAAAGACATTCAGGTGGGGAGTGGGCAGGAGAATGACCCCTGGCTCCCTAGGACTGAGGCAGAGAACGTCCAGGGTCCTGAGGAGCGAAGGCTACGAGGCCCCCCATCAGGGCCTTCGTCCTAACCACCAAGTGCCTCCTAGGCAAGCCTGGGCGGCCGACCCCGGAGGAGGGGAGCCCGCGGCCTCGCCCCTCTCCCTGTTCCCCCCTACGTCCTCCCAAGGTTCCTGCTAGGCCTGAAAGGCAGGGCAGGGTCTAACTAAATATTGGTGCGGGCAGGGAGAGAAGGGAAGGCTCCCAAAATATACAGCGAGGGACAGGGAGCCAACAGCCATTGTCTTGGCACCCAAGCCTCCCCCTAAATCCCTGTTCCTCCTCTTCCTCCAAACTCTGTACCCTCATCTCTCTTCCAAAAAGCATAATATTTCTCCCTCCATCTCTGGCTCCACATTTGAATGGTGAAAAACTTTGTCCTTGTTTTTTTGAGGAGGAGAAAAAAAATGTAGCAGCATTTGTGGGAGAGGGGATATGTCTGTGTGACTTAAAAAACTCTTTAAAAAAAATCATTACAAAATCAGAGAGAGAGGGAGCATCTTTTCCCACAAGTAGGAGGAAGAGGAGGAGGAGGAGGAGGAGGGGAGGAGGTAGAGAAAAAGCTTCAGGAAGGAGGGTAGTGTCGGGCGGGCCTGGGGGAAGGGACAGCACCTGAGGGTGGGCTGGGGAGAGCTGGGCGTGGAGGAGCTGAGGCTAGAGGCATCTGGCTGGGCTGGGCGGGGCTGATAGGAGTGTCCATCTTTTCCCTTTCTCCCTTTTTTGGCAGAGCGAGCCCAGCAACCTGGCGTCCTAGTTGAGAGTCCCCCGGCAGTTTTCAGAGCCACACAGACAGGGGATCTTGACATCCTCAATGGGGAATTTGTAATCGTAGGTGATTTCTTCATTGACGTTGATATGTTGCTTGGAGTAGATGACGATCTTCTTCTGGGACTCCACGGTGATGACCTTGGCGTAGCAGTTTGGCTGTGGGGTGGAGAGGCCCGGGGCGGAGGGTTACCAGGACCCCGGGAGGGACCCCAGGGCCACCCCACTCCTTTACTGAGGAGGGAACCTATTTGAATGAGGGGTCTCCAGTTTTTCAAGGATGACTTAGGTGGCTTGAGGGGACAACTCCCAGCTCAATTCTGTTCTAAAACCTCATCTGGGGGTTGACCGATAGGATGACCTCTGACCCCAACTACTTACATTACAGCTGTGGTTGATGAACCTGGCAAAGTTGCCACACTTTGTAGCGTCGATGATTGTGTCGTGGTCAACCCGGAACATGTAGCTGCTCCCAATGCCCTCGTCCTCATAACGCTTCTCCCGCATGTCGGCGATGACCTGGTGGGGATGGAGGGAAGGGCGGGGGAAGTAGAGGCAGCCGGACCCCAGAAGCGACACTCACCGTCTGCCCACCCCCCTGGAAGGGCCCATGGCCGCCGCCGGCTCCTACCTGCCGGATGTTCTGCCCCACGTACTCGATGACCATTTCATCGGCTGCGATGGGCTCCATGGCAAAAAGGCCCCAGTCGTGGATGTGGCTCTTGCAGAATTTTAGCTTCTTTTTCCGGAACTGAGCAGAAGAGCAGAAGTGGAGTCATGTAGGATAAGGAGAACCCAAGGTTCTTGGGGGAAAGGATGGTTTCATTTTTTTGTCTTTGTGCTGCCCAGTGTTCAGGATAGCGTCTAGCACACAGGAAGTGCTTAATAAATGGATTTGACGGTAAAAACTTGTTGGATATCAGGAGTTAAGAACTGGTAGGGAATTGAGCAGGAGCCCCAACCATACTGAGGGGCAGCTGGATGGCACAGTGGATAGAGTATTGACCCTGGAGTCAGGAGGACCCGAGTTCAAATTCAGCCCCAGACACTTCATACATCCTAGCTGTATGAACCTGGGCAAATCATTTAACCTCAATTGCCTCAGCAAAAATAATAGGGAAACTGAGGTCCAGAGAACCATTCATTGAACATGGCAACAAAAGCTCATTATCTACACGGTGTTTCTGATGTAGCAGCTGAGAGAAGGTAGCAGATGTTTTACAAGGCTGGACCACAAGACACTTAGAAGTTATGCTCTGTACATAAACTGCAGGTGAGCCACTAATTTCATCTCTAAAATGGGGATAATCAGAATATCAACTGCAGAGGGTGGTTGGGAGGCTAAAATGAGAAAAATAGTTCTTTGCAAATCTTAACAGTATCTCACACATGCATTCTATTGGTGCCGTGAAGATATATATACAGAGCAGCCTTTGAGGAAAGGGATGTGAGTCTGTTTATTCCCATTTTACAGATGAGAAAGCTGAGGTTCACAGAGTGCAAGTCTGGATCTAGTATTTCAGAATTCCAATCTCTCATTTTTAGAGCATGAAGTTCCTTCTGTCAGGGGTTATATTGTTGTATTTCAGCTGTACCTGATCTTTGTGACCCCATGGACCACCAATCCTATCCATGGTTTTTTGTTTTTTCCCTGAGGCAATTGGGGTTCAGTGACTTGCCCAGGGTCACACAGCTAAGAAGTATTTGGTGTCTGTGGCCAGATTTGAACTCAGGAACTCCTGACTTCAGGGCTAGTACAGTGGATGGTACTCGATCCACTGCATCACCTAACTGCCCCCCATGGCGTTTTCTTGGCTAAGACACCAGAATGGTTTGCCATTTACTTTTCCAGCTCATTTTACAGATGAGGAAACCGAGGCACACAGAATGAAGTGACTTGCCTCGAGTCACATAGCTAGTTAATCGACTGAGGCTGTATTTGAACTCTGATCTGACTCCAGGCCCTTGAGCTCTTTCTCCTAGAGCCATCCAGCCACTTCCAGGGATGATACAGGACCACGTAATTTACCACAGGACACGACTGGGGAGCACTTAAGCGCAGGAAATCTGTCTGAGACTTAAGGAGTTTTGCTCCAGTTCATACAGGGAAGAGAGTTGATGGAAGCCTCAAACTGCCACCTTTTCACTCCAGCTCTGGGGGGAGGGGCTCTCTCCACTATACTCGGCCTTGCAAGACTGTGGCCACAGTTCTGGCGTAAGAAGGTGAAAAAGGCCGGCTCCAATCTCCTCTCTACACCTTGCTCAGCTACTTCATACTAAAGAGAGCCTCAGGCCCCAGCTCCCATCGCCCAGGGTCCCCAGCAAGGGTAAAGGCTCCAGCCACCATCACCCCAGGCCAATGCGGCTTGCTGTCCTAGACTTCCCACCCTCACTTCTGTGTCTTATATCAAGTCCAGGCAGGGCCCACCTGCCTAGATCCTCTGGCCAGACCCCGGGTTGAAGACGCTGAAAGCACCCCCAGTCTGGCTCTCACCAGCCTGTCGAGGCTGCCGGCTTCTATTTCCAGACCTTTGCCCCGGGCTGTGCTCTGTGCCCGGGAACGCCATCCCTCCCCAGCGCTGCCCACTCACATGCACATCCTAACTGAGGCCTGTTTGGATTGCAGCTGTCTCCTTCCTGAAATTACTTTGTATATAATTTGCACCAATGTACTTGCTTATAGGTTATATTCCTCAGTAGATTGTACCTTGTATTTCTCTGTGTAGACACTGTATCTCCTTGTACACATGTCCTATTTGGTCCCTCCTCCCCTCACCCTGCCATAATACATAAGCTCTTTGAGGTCTGGGTCCTCTCATTGCAATCCCCAGGGTCTGGCACACAGTAGGTGCTCCACAGAGCTGAGCTCGTATTTGGCTCAGTCAGACTGGTGCTGGGACAGTCCGGAGTCTGTTCTCCAGAGCTCATAGCGGGCACATGCACGACTATATGGATAGGGTTACAATGAGGACAAAGTTCAGCTAGGCGGCTCAGTGGATAGAGCTCCGGGCCTAGAATCAGAAGGACTGAACTTGCCGAATTCAAATCTGTCTCTGGAACCCATTTCCAAAGGTCTCTTCCAAAGAAACCTCAAATAGGGTCACAGAGTCAGACATGGCTGGAAAAAGACTGAATGACAGTGAGAATAAAATAAGCAGAAGCAGGTCATTGCTCAAGAGGCATTTGGGGGGAGAAAGGTGCCATCTGCAAGCTCATGTGCACTGCTATCAAATGTGGCATTTCTAGGAAAAGCTAATGAGCTCATGGGAAGGTGGGTATTTTCTCAGCCATTTATCATCTTTAATACAGTTTGCCTCGAGGCCTAGGGTTAATTAACTTGCCTGGAATTACATAACCTGTAAAAGGCAGAGGAAAGACTTTTATCCGGGTTTTCCAGCCCCCGCGCCTATCACACTCCAAGGCTATTCTTTGGAAAACACAGGGAACTGTAGTTAAGTGGGGGACTGCTAAGGTACTTGGCTAAATCTAGGGTTCTTCAGGACCCTGACCTTGAAGCCACAGCCGAGGAAAGAGACCAGGATACAACAATGAGGTGTGTTCATACGATCCTAAACATAGAGCTGGGAGTGACCTCTGAGGCCATTTGGTCCACTCCCTGTCCCCGTTTTACAGGCCTGCCTACAGACTCTAGTAGAGCCCGATCTGAACTGCTGGGAGCCCATAGTCGGGTGGGTTTGGAAGCAATCTACTAACATCCCTGCAGTAAAGATGAGCAGATCGCCACCGTGTCTGCCTAGGGAGGGGTAACCCAGGCAGGCGGGTGTCCTTGGGAAGACAGCGCTTCCGGGAGTACATGGACAGGACTCCCAAGTTTGATAACGTTGTAGCTTCCATCTTTGTAAGAGGGAAAGGTCCTTTGGCTAGCCCGAAGTGGGAGGGGGAAGGCCGGGGGGTGTCTGGGAACACTGAGGGAACAGCTGAGAGAGAGAGAGAGCCAGGGTCAGAGGCTGGCTTGGCTGACAAAAGTCACCTCAGGAAAGGCTGCTGGGATTCTGAGCCAGCTGGCCAAGGCACTGCTAAGCGAGGCAGAGCCACAGGCCTGGACGGGGAAACAGTGTGGCCCCCACCACTGAGGGAGAGCAACTGTTGCAGTGTGAATGCCAGGAATTATGGGAAGGGCAGCAACGAACTCACTTGTGATGAGCTGCACCGAAGGCTAGGAGACGCCCTATCAGCTATAGCAGAGCCCTACTATTTCAATGAAGAATGCCAGGGGGCCACTAAAGGCAGCCTGGGGGACAAGGAAGGTGGGGAAGGACATAACCCCGGAAGAGTCGCTCGGGGTAGATGCTACCATCCAACAGCCTCCCAGAGCAAGATTCTTACCCTGAAGCTCTGGGATCATGAAGATCAGAGGATGTGAATTGGGAGGAGGAGGCCATTTGGATTCTTTATAATCCTGCCTTTTATGCTAAGCATTTAAAAACATGATTTTGAGAAGGAATTGATAGGTTTTAGCAGGCTAAGCCAAAGGAGGCCAGGACAATGAAAAAAGTTCCTGACCTAGAAGGACCCTTGAAAAATCAGTGGAGGGGAGGGGAGCACAAAAAGGGACATAAATAAGAGAGTAGTAGAGAATTATGGGACCCTTCCTCTCCAGCAAAGGGGCAGCTGAAGGACCAGATAGGGCAGAGTGAAGGACAGGCAGGGTAAAGATGCCGGGGGTCCAGTTGGAAGTGAAAAAACACAGTAGGGGCTACCAGAAAGTGGAACTGTACCTCATTATAGGTCTTCAAGGAAAAGTTGGATAACCACTTGTTGCTAACCTAGAAATCTGGTGAGACCAAGATTGCCAGAGGGTTCGCTCTCATATATATTCCTCATGGCCAGGGGAGTGGTTTTGGGCAGCATCTGGACCAGACCTAAACATGGATCCTCCAAATGGTTTAGAAAAAAGGTGAAGGGGCAGCTGGGGGTGCAGTGGAGGGAGCACCCGAGTTCAAATCTCTTAACACTTAACACTTCCTAGGCAAGTCACTTAACCTTCATTGCCTCAGCAAAAAAAAAAAAAAAAAAAAAAAAAGAAAAGGAAAGGAAAAGAAAGTAATTAAGTTGAGAAGCTATGGCTTCTATTTAGTTTGAGCTAGCCAGGAATCCTATCTCAGGTGCAGACAAAACTCCTTGGAGCAGTCACAAACAAGACTTGCTGGACAACCAGTAAGAGGGGGCTGCTCCCCAATCTAGGGGGGGATCGGTTAGGATAATCCCAAGCGCCGTGGTTACAAGCTGCCGGTACTCAGACTGGGCATGAGCAGGACTCAGTTTGGGGTATCCCGATGAGACAAGAAGGAAAATCAGTCTCTGAGCCCATTGTTAGAGGCATATCTGGAGAGAGGCAAGGGAGAAGTGATAGCGAAGATACCCTGAGGGGAGGGGAGCAGAGGACAGATGCAGGTACCATTTAAAAATGTAACTATTATTGGGAAAAGGGGGGATTTTAACCAGGTTGTATTTTGCGAGCTTGTCCCCCGCATCTGTGGGTAGGGGGACGAAGGCCATGTTTATTATTTCCCATTCAGGGAAATTAACCAAGGTATCCCATGTTTTATTGTTGACCCTGAAGCCAGGACAGAAGAGGGGATCCTAGAACAACTCAGAGCTACTGGACAACAAAGAGGTTTTACTTTAACCTTAGTCCTTCCTACCTGGGACATCCTAAGAGCCCTCCCCAAGCTGACACTCCGTGTTCTAAGATCCCTTTCAGCTCTGACATTTCTGTGTTCTAAGTTCTTCTCCAGCTCTGACATTCTACAATCTAAACTTTCTTCTAGCACAGTCTACATTCTGACACTCCACATTCTAAGTTTTCCCCTACTCTGATATTACATGTTCTAAGTTATCCCCCAGACTTGACATTCTGTATTCTAAGTTTCCTCCAGTTCAATTGTTCCACGTACTAGCTCTGACAACCCTCGTTCTAAGTTCTCTTCCATTTCTGGCAGTCCATATTCTAAGTTCTCTTCCAGCTGATAGTCCATGTTCTAAATTCTTCCAGCTCTGCCAGTCCATGTTCTAAGTTCTCTTCCAGTTCTCATAGTCCACGTTCTAAGTTCTCTTCCAGCTCTGACATTCCACATTCTAAGTTCTCTCCTAGCTCTGACAATCCATGTTCTAGGTTCTCTTCCAGTTCTGATACTCTGATGTTCTAAGTTCTCTTTCAGTTCTGACAGCCCATGTTCTAAGTTCTGACATTCCATATTCTAAGTCCTCTCCCAGTTCTGACAGTTCAGGTTCTAAGTTTTCCAATTCTGACATTTCTTGTTCTAAGTTCTCCCCCAGCTCTGACATTCCATGTTCTAAATTCATTTCCAGCTCTGATAGTCTACGTACAGATCAAGTTCTCTTCCAGCTCAGACATTCCATATTCTAAGTTCTCCCCCAGCTCTGACTGTTCACATTCTAAGTTCTCTTCCAATTCTGATATTTCATGTTCTAAGTTCTCTCCCAGCTCTAACATTCCATGTTTTAAGTTCTTCTTCAGCTCTCACATTCCATTTACTAAGTTCTCTTCCAACTTTCAGTCTATGTTCAAAGGTCCCTTCCAGCTCTCAAAATATGTATTCTAGGCTGACTTTCCATGTTCTAAGTTCTCTTTCAGTTCTGACAATTCCACGTTCTAAGTTCTCTTCCAGCTCTGACATTCCACATTCTAAACTTCCAGCTAAGAGTCTACAATCTAAATTTTCCCTCAGCTCTGACAGTCTATGTTCTAAATTCTCTTCCAATTCTGACATTCCACATTCTAAGTTCTCTTCCAGTTCTGACTTTGCACATTCCAAGTTCTCCACCAGCTCTGACATTCTGTGTGTCCCATTCTTTCTTCTTTAAACACTGAGGACCCCAGGAGCTTCCTAAGTGATGAGAGGAGAATGAAGTTGCCCCAATGGGAGAGGGAGACTGAGGTTCCCGTGCCTCTACCTTTAACTGGTTGAACTTGAGCAGGTCGCTGTCACAACTTCCCGTGAAAGAGGAGAGAAGGCGCCGCTGTTCTGAGCGGCGCTCGGAGCCTGCTCGGGTGGAGGCGTGTGGCTGAGCAGGGATGCTCATGCCCTAGAGTGGAGAGAAAAGAACAAATCCTGACACACACACTACAAATGAACCCTGTTGGTCCTACTAAAAACAAACACCATAAGCATGTTAGAGGTACTGATGGGCCTGCTAAGAAATGTTAATGGTGGGGGCAGCTGGGTGGCACAGTGGATACAGCACCAGCCTTGAATTCAGGAGGACCCGAGTTCAAATCTGGTCTCAGACACTTAACACTTCCTAGCTGTGTGACCCTGGGCAAGTCACTTAACCCCAGCCTCAGGGAAAAAAAAAAAAAGAAATGTTAATGGTCCTACTAGAAACCTCGAAAGGACTGCTACAAACATTGATAAACATGTTAAAAGTCTTGATGGGTCTTGCTAGAAAACCTGATGGTTCTACTAGAAACCTTAAAAAGTCTGCTAGTAACACTGATAAGCATGTTAAAAAAGTCTTGATGGGTCTGCTAGAAATCCTGAGGTCCTACTAGAAATCTTGATGATTCTCCTAGAAACCTTGAAGGGTCTGATAGAAACAAACACTGATAACCATGTAAAAGTCCTAATGGGTCTGCTAAAACCTATGGCAGGCCCACCACATGAGTTGGGAGCCAAAAGGCTCATATTTTCAAGTGTCCTGTGTCCCTGAAGCAGTGGGGCTCAGAGGGGAGGACAACAAAAGGAATCCCCACTATTGGGGCCAATCTGGCAGCGCTGGCTCACCTGGGTGTCTGCTGGGGGCTCCTCGGCGAAGGCGCGGCTGTTGTTGAGGTATTTTAGTTTATCTTTCTTGTCAATCTTGTAGTAACCCTCGCTGCGGGCGCAGCCGGTTACGTGCTCCCGAATGCCATCCTCTCGCTTTTTCTTCTTGGGAGTAGAGAAGCTGGTGGGTGGGGACAGGTCAAGGGCCAGAACAAGAACGCAAAAGGAGCCCCTGGACACACTAAGGATTCCATCCCAGTCTCCACTCTAGGATCAAGATCTTTCTACCCTTGGCACTGGCACCAAACATTCAAAACAGAGACTAACTGTTCTACCAACACGCACTGCCTCAGTGGAGCAGTGGATAAATTGCTAGGTCTAGACTCTGAATTTAAATTCAGCCTGAGAGCTACATGATCCTGAACAAGTCACTTACCCTCTGCCTGCCTCAGTTTCCTCAACTGTAAAGTGGGAATAATGGCATCTAGCCTCTCACAGAGTTCCTGGGAGGATCAAAATAGATGTTAACATGCTTTGCCAACCTGAAAAAGCGCTCCCTGTTGTTTCTGCTTGGAGGTGACCAGAATTTCAGGGTCACCTAATCCAATCTTTCATTCAGGAACAGGAGATTGAGGCACACAAGGAGACTGCCTGATTTTGGATCACGGAGACAGCATCAGCAAGGCAGTACTGACTCACCTAATCTAAATCTTCCCATCTCACAGATGGGGTTCCTTAGGGAACTTGCTCAGTAACGGCACTAAGAGGCCAGGCTCTACTTCAGACCTACATTTCCCGGCCCCAAAGCTGCCGTGTTTTCCCACCAAAACTTCCTGGGCCCCAGGGAGCTCAAGAGCAGGGACTCCTGGGGCTGTTTTTGGGTAGCCCCGACGCTTGGCACAGGGCCGGGCACCCAGGTGGAAAGGGCGGACCGCCCGACTCTCCTGGCAGAGTGCCCAGGGCAGGTAGAGGATATAAGGATGGTAGACCCAAAGGGTGTCGTTGAGCCAGTCCATGCCGTTGTCCTGCTGGAGGAGCCGATCGTAGGTGACACACAGGAACCGGATGTCTTCCTCGTCGATCCCCCCGTTCCAGATGTCGTACAGGATGGTCATCTCCTCAAACTCGGAGCGGGCCCGGAAGAGGGGCCGCTGGGGGGACGAGAAGTCAGGGGAAGGCGGGGGCAGAAGGGGCACGACCATGTCCTCATGCCGCTTCTTTGGAGGCCGGCGCCAAGGCAGCTTGGGCTTGCTGAAGCCGCCCCCGTCACCGGCCTCCACGTCCTCCTCAGGCCCCCGATTGGGCGGAGGGGGCTCCTCCAGCCATTGATTCTCAAGCTCTTTGAAAGGGAGCTTGGTGGGCTCATCGGGCAGGGGTGGGGGTGGTGGCGGAGGCGGGAGTGGGGGAGGGAGGCCCCCGTCGTTCCTAAAGTCCAGCGTCACGACTCGGGGGTCTGGCGCCCCGTGGAAGGAGGCAGCGGCAGGGGGCTGCCCTGCCAGCAGCAGCAGCTTGGGGCCCGCTGCCTCAGGAGGCAAGGTGGCGAGCCTTCCTGGAGGCACGTCCAGGGTCAGCACAGCTGGTGGGGAACGTTTGGGCCTCCCAGGCTTCCTCTTGGTGGGAGGAGGGCATGGGGTTGGCAGGGAAGAGGCCAGAGGCAGAGCCAGGGGCAAGGTCAAGGGCAGAGGTAGTAAGGTGGAGGATCGGGGGAGCAACGGACCCGGAGGGAGGGGCAGCGGGACCGGCAGAGGGACCGGCACTGAAAGGGGCACCGGAAGAGAAACGGGCAGGGGAAAGCTGGTTTCCAGGGGGCTGGAAGAAGCTGGAGCACCAGGCCCTGGTCGCTCATCCCCAGGGAGCTTCTTGCCAGGTGGAAGGGAGCAGACAGACAGAGGCAGGGGCCCCACAGCCTCGGGAAAAGTGGGTGTGAAGCTAAAGTCTCGCCCAGGCGTCCGAGGGATGCCCCCGCCACTGAGCCCGGGAGACTGGGACGGGTAAGAGAAGGGGCTGCTGGGGACCTGGGGGGAGCTGAGAGCCAGGCTGCTGGCGGTGAGGGGCGTATCACTGCCCGGTGTGGCTGGCACAGTCTCTGTGCTCTGGGACTTGGCCAGAGGGTCCCGGCCCGGTGTTCGGGGGGGCGGCTCTTCGGGCAGAGGCTCTTCCAGAAGAGGCAGGGCCTGGAGGGGTCTGGCGGGGAACAGAGGCTGCAGCCGAAGGGGCTCTGGCTCCAGGGGGAGGACCACTTTAGGGCCGAGGGGGTGGGGCCGGCCCTCCATCTCCACCTCCCGAAGGAAGCTGCCCAGGGGAGGTGCAGCCTCTGGGGGGAGGCCCGGTGGGCTGGGAGGTCGCTGGAGCTGCAGCAAAGACATGTCCTTGGGGATTTCTGCAGATTCCAGTTCGGCCTCTAACTCTTCCCCTACAAGAAAAAGGGTAGTGGGAGATGGGGATGGAGAGAGAAAGAGGGAGACACAGATCAGGGCTCACATTTCAATAACATTCTGACGTCTCTACGTGACTTCCCGTCGTGGGGGGGGCTAATACGCACGTCGCTGTTCCCATTTCACTGAAGAGGACCCAGGGTGAGCGAGTCAGCCCTGAAGCTGGATTTGACCCGGTCTCCCTCTTGCACACAGGTGGCCTCTTAGGGCGAGGGTCGGGTCAAGGCTGTCCTTGGTCCGGGGACAGGGGACGTGGGGAGGGGAGGGGCCGGGCGGCGGCCCCGGGCTGCTCACCTGAGGCGACCACGGGGGACGGGCTCCGGCGTCTCGGGGGCTCTGGGGGCCCGGCTGGGGTGGGAGACTCGGCCAGCATCTCTCCCACCTGCTTGAGGCCCGGCAGCTCGGCGGCGTCCCCGATGCCCGCCGTCTCCTCGGCTCCCAGGTTCGGCAAGTCTGGCTCGTCCACCACCGGCGTCAGCTCCAGGATGGTCACCACCTCCTCCTCATCTTCCTCCTCCTCCTCCTCCATGGCCAGTTCCCCAGCTACTTGCAGGTCTTGGCTTTCCCCGGGTGCTGCCTCCTCCACTACTTCCTCTAACGCCACTGTCTCCTCTTCCTCTTCCTCCTCCTCCTCCTCCTCTTCCTCCTCCTCCTCCTCCTCCTCATCCTCCTCCTCCTCCTCCTCCTCCTCAGACTCTGAACTTGATTCATAATCTGAAGAATCCTCGCTTTCTTCAGAGGACACAGCCTCTGCCTTGGAAGAGACCATGCTCCCAGCATCCTCTGGGAGGGGAGAAGTAGGGACAGGTGAATGAGGGGCAGCAGGAGGAGAACAGAACGGGGCGACCAGCTCCACCCCCTTGCACCCCGGCTCCCGGAGCCAACCACAGAATCCAAGGAGGCCCCACACAGAACGTTCACTGTAGCCCTTTTATTCTGGCAGCACAAGAGTCAAAGGACGCCTAGGATCGGGGGCCGGCCGAGCGCGGGGAGGGGCGCGGGCCCTGCGACAATGGGGGCTCGCAGCGCTTTGTCCTCCCCAGTAGAGTGGGCGCTCCTGGAGGGCCGGCACCGGCTCTGCTTTTGCTCTTGGCGCATTAAGTGCCAGAGACGCTGGCTTACCCACCCACCGGGCAGCCCTGACTCATGGTTCCGGTCGGTGTCCCTGACAGGGGCGAGGGAGAGACCTTCGACCCCGATGGAGACGGGGGGAGTTCCCAGTGAGGGGGAGCTAGCAGCAGAGCCGGCCCTCGCTTTAACGGGGACCCCCTGGAGGGACATGCGGCCACCATGTCCAAGTCGGTTCCCTCCTCTGATTAAGATTTACAGGGACAGACATCAAAAGCGTGACGGGCACAGCCGGGCAGGTGCCAAGTCAGCCCCAGCTGTGCCCCCGCTTAGCTGGGCCCGGGAAAGATGGACAATCACCTCCTTCAGAGTCTGGCTCCTCCTCCTTCTCACTCAACTCCACCTCTGCTGTCTCTTCTTCCTCATCCTCATCTCCTTCCTCCTCCTCCTCGCAGACCTCCTCCTCTTCCTCCTCTTCCTCCTCCTCCTCCTCCTGAATTGGGGGCGGAGTGAGACAAAAACAAGAAATGGGGTTGGGACCGAGGAACCACTGGTCTCTGCGCGGGGCCGACCTCCCGGACCCACGAGTGCCGTCTCCAGTCTTTCTTGGCCATTTCAACCCGGACGCACGGGGGGCCGCTCAGATTCAAAACAGAGCTTCACCTTTGCCCCTAAACCTTAGTCCCTTCAAGCGTCCTCCCCCCAGAGCCCTCCAGCCTCCGCTCTTTCCCCACTCCCGGGAGACTGTGTCCAGCAGAGACCCCCCCCATCTGGACTACGCTCGGGGGTTGGAGCCCCGCCTCAGGTCCTCAGCCGCCCACGTCGGAGCGCCAGGGGGGTCCGGTGCCGGCCCTCGCCCCCACGGGCCCCTGGGAGGGCTCTGCACTTACTCCTCAGTGGCCCCGTCCCTTCCTACCTTGCTGCCTCTGGCTCCTCAGCGCCCGCTTTAAGGTAATAATAACTAACACTTAAAAAGCGCTGGCCGGGAGGCGGACGTTTCACAGATAGGGGAACTGAGGCAAGCAGAGGTGACGGCTGGGTCCAGAACCCTCCCCATCAGATGCCCAGTGCAGACCCAGCCCCGCAGCCACATACGGGGCTTCTGCTGACCCGGGCCCGCTTCCCCTCCCCCCAGTCTCCCCCCGCTCAGACCCAGGGCTGCCGGAGGCCCCCGGCCCTTCTCGGCTCCGTGCACATGGCGCACTTCCTTACTGCCCCCCGCGCCCTCGAGGGCGGGAAGCTTTGGGCGCTGGGCAGCCAGCCCGGCCGGGAGCGACCCCCACCTTGTCAGAAGAGGTCTTGGCCAGCCTGTCCTCCTCCTCTTCCTCCTTCTCCGAGGAAGACGACGACGACGAAGACAACGAGGACGAGGATGACGACGACGACGAAGACGAGGAGGACGAAGACGAGGAAGATGACTCCTCCTTATCGTCCTCCTCCTCCCCCTCGCTGTCCAGCTCCAGGGGACGGGCCGGCCGCCTCCGGATGCTGACTCCGTCTGGGTCCTTCTTGGAGAGGTCGGAGGGGACGTCGGACATGTCCCTGTCCCTTTCGGACTCTGGGGGAAGGGAGAAGGATGGGGGTCAGGGCGGGGCTTCGTTGGGGGGGGAGGGCGGCCCTAGGAGAGAATCACCAACCTTCATCTTCCTCGTCTACCGAGGTGGAGGGCCGCAGTCTCTTCTGGTCTCCCGTAGAGGCCGGGTCCGGCGGCTCCTTCCTCTTTACCTGCACGTCAAAGCGCTGGTTGGTGCAGGGTTCTGGGGGGGCTGTAGGAAAGAGGGCAGGGGAACGCCCCTCTGCGGCCCCGCGGCCCCTCCCCCTCCCGGGCGCGGGGGTCTCACCTTGAAGGAGGGCAGCCTGATGGCGCCCCGGAGGCCGATGCCCAGCCCCATGCCCTCGTAGCCGAGCCCCTCGCCCTTGCTCCAGTTCTCCAGCAGGCAGGAGGTGAGGCGGTCCTTGGGCTTGGGCCTCTCCTCGTCCTTGTGCTCTCCCGACTTCACCGGGGTCAGGGACGCCTGCGGGGCAGAGAGAGCGGGGCGGTGGGAGCCGCGGCCGGGGCCGGGGGAAGCCCTGGCTCTGGGGGCTGGGGGGCTGGGCTCCAATGTTCCCCGTGACACTTACTACCTGCTGTGTGACCTTGGGTAATTCACTTCCCTTCTCGGGGACCATCTGCAAAATGAAAGAGGGTTGGACTAGAGACTCATCTACGGCTACGTCGCTCCTTCCCGCCGGGACTCAGTTTCCTTGTCTGCAAAGTGGGGCTCCTCCGAGCCTGCCCTTCCTGCACCCAAGTCCCCCTCGGGGGCCGCAGGTGTTCCTTGGTGGGGGGGCCCTGGTGGGGGCCGGTCTGTCGTCCCCCCAACCCTGGGCCTTGCCCCTCCCACACCCTCGAGCAGCTCTCCGGGCGATGCTGACCCCCGGCTTGCTCTGAGGAACAGTTACGGGGGTCGCAGGTCACGCTGGAGTCGGGGGCCCCGAATTCAAATTCTGCCTCTGTGACCCTGGGCAAGTCATTCCCCCTGACTCCCCCCCCCCCCAACAGCAGCAGCTATTACTATCATTCAGTCCGCACGTAAAACCTTTACACAGTATTTGGGGGCTGATGGGATCATTACAACAACCCTGTGGGACAGGTGCTGTTACTCCCATTTTACAGAGGAGGAAACTGAGACACTCTCCCAGTCACACAACCAGCAGGGGGTCGAGGCAGGATTCTAACTTGGGTCTTCCCGGGTCCTAATGCGGGGGACTCCAGCTCACTCCCCGCCCCCACCATGTGGCCAGCAGCCCGCAGGCCCCTCGAAGGCAAGGACTGGCCTGGCCTGGATCTAACCCGAGGTCTCCGGCCCCCGGCCCCCGGATTCTCCAGGGCTGCCCGGGCCAGACCACGCCCCCCCCTCCCTGGAGCCGCCCCCGCGCCCTCACCTTGGCCATGCGCTCCTTCTTGTCCCACCACTCGTCAAAGGCCCGGAAGGCCACCACCTCCACCATCTTGCGGTTCAGGTCGCGCTTCATGATGGCCTTCAGCTCCTTGACGATCACCAGCAGCACGCCGTCCACCGTGGCCTTGTGGGGGTCCTCCTTCTTGGGCATGTAGCCCGGCGGGGGCACCGAGGGGTCGAACTTGGGCAGCGGCGGCCACTGCTGGCCCCGGCCCATGGCGGCACCCACCGAGAAGGGCCGGTAGGGGGGCAGGTTCACGAACTGCATGCCGCTGCCCATGAAGGGCGGGTACTGGCACATGCCCTGGCCCTGCATCATGCGGCTGAGCATCTGCGTCTGCATCTGGAAGGACATGGGCATCCCGGCCCACTGGCCCCCCAGCACGTTCATCATGTCCACCTGCATCATGGGGAACATGCCCGGAGGGAAGGGGGGCAGCGGGGGCAGGATGTGGGGCGGGGGCACCCCCGGGGGCGGCGGCGGCGCCGGCAGGGGCGGAGGCGGCACCGTGACCGCCGGATGGGTGGGGGGCGGAGGCGGCGGCGGCGGCGGGGGCAGCGGGGGCGGCATGGGGAAGCCGGGCTGGGGGGGAGGGGGCGGCGGCGGCGGCAGGGGCGGCGGGAAGCCGGGGGGCGGCAGGGGGATGGCTGTCGCCAGCACGGCCGGGGTGGTGACCGAGGAGTTCACCACGATGGGCTTGGGGCAGTCGGCGCTGGTGATGGGCGCGGAGGGCAGCTCGTCGTCGGAGATCTCCATGTCCTCCCCCGAGGACTGCTGACCCTGCAGGGAAGGGAGACGGGAGAGGTGGTCCCGAGGGGCCCAGAGGTGGACCCGCCGCGGGGAGAGCCCGGGGCCCCCAGCGACGGTCGTTTCCGGTTCCAGGAGGACCTGAGGAAAGGTGAGGGCTCGGGACCCCCATCTGTCCAGTCCAGAGAGAGCAGTGAGACCCGGGCCCGTCAGGTGGCGCCCCTCAGTGTGGCCAGTCGTGAGGGCCCGGGTGAGGGCCCGGAGATGGAGGGAAAGGCCCCTGGCGCCCCCTCACTGCAGCCCATTCTTCAGCTGGACCACTGCGCCCTCAGGGAAGTCAGGTGGGGGGGAGGGGGGTCAGGCAGACAGCAGAGGAGTCAGGTAGATCAGGGAGGGGGAGTCAAGAAGGCGGAAGAGGGAGGAGCCAGGTGCCATCTGAGGTCGGGACCAGAAAGAGCCGGCCAGGAGGTCCCAGAGGATTTGAAGTTAGAACACGGTTCAAAGTCAGCTTCCGCCATCACCTCCCAGACTCCCTGACCTGCTTCCCCGTCTCTAACAAGGGGGGGCAAGACTCGGCCTCCCGGGCCCTTCCGGCTCGGGTTCTGACCCCCCCACAGGAGGTCGCGGTGCTCCCATGAGGTGCTCCCCATGCGCGGTGCTCCCATCAAGACACACTTCCCTAGAAGGTCGCCCTCAGACTGAACGGGCGGGACAGGAGGCGGGCTCCCCACGTGCCGGGGCCTGTTCCGAGCGAGCAGAACCTCAGGGACCCCCAGCCCGCTGCGGGGCCGGCCAAGGAGGGATTTCCGCAGGCAGAGGGGCGGCCGCCCACAGCCCTGCTCTCCCTTCCGGTCCCGGGCCTCCGCCCAATACCCGCGTGTGGGAGAGCCCAGAGTCCAGCCCGAGACACAGCGGGGCCCGCTGACCGCCGGGCTCTGAGTGTCCGCACCCAGGGGGCCGGAGGTCAGGAGGGGTTCTTATAAACCCCTCAGCTAAGTCACAGGCGGTCCCCGGGCCCAGGATCATGCTGCTGGCACCTGTGGAGTGCTTTGGGGCCTGCAGAGGGCGCTACAACACCCCCCCCCCTCCCCCGTCATTCTTCCCATTGTACAGATGAGAAAATGGAGGCTCGGAGCCCAGCTAGCCTGGCTGGCTAATCAGTCATTCTCTCCCAGGATGTGTCCCACCCCTCCCCCTCCTACCACTGGGGGGCCGGACCCAGTGTCCCACCTTCACCTGCCCCCCTCCCCCGCCCCGGCAGGAAGGAAATCTGCTGGTTATTTAAAGCCGCGTTTGTCGCCAGAGCCGCGGGAGAGTGGGAAGGAGTGAGAGTAAATACACCCCCTCTCTCACAATCCCTCACACACAAGCCGCCCCACACCCTGGGGAGGGGGGCGAGCATGGGGGGGAGGGGTGTGTCCCCTCCCCCCGGCCGGAGTCCCGGAAGGACCGGCCTCCGCCGCCTCAGAGCTCTGGGGCTCAGGCTGCGGTGAGGCGGGAGGGGGCGCAGCTGCCAGGTCCCTCCTGGGGCCGCCCCGGCCGGAGCCACGCCCCCACCCCCTTGACCCCCAGCCCCAGCCAATCGGAAGGCGGCTCCCGTCCGGGCGCAGGCTGACAGACAGGGGAGGCTCCCGTCTGCAGGGGCTCAGGTGCAGCCTTTTAATTGGGCTCTGGAACGGGGCACCTGGCGTCAGCCCGGCAGGTGAGGGGGAGAGATCCCGCGGCCTCCAGGGGGCCGAAGCCCCGCCCCCCCGCCTCAGACCGCGCCCAGACTTCCTCCCTCCCAGACGGTCCTCCTTTCCTCCAATCACCAGAGAGCCTCAGTTGCATCATCTGTGAAATGGGGTCAGAGACGATCCCGGCCCTAGGCTGAGGAAACCCTCCGGACCCCAAAACGTTCCGGGGGGGGCGGGGGTGATTCTGGGGGAGGAGGAACCTTAGTTTCGGAGGACTGGAAGGCCCTCAGTGGATCTGCTCCAGGGAGCACCCCCAAAATCAGCGCACTCTCCCGGGAGCACCTCCAGCCGGGAGGCCCCGGCTCTCCCAGTGAACAGTGCTCTGGGGCTGGCCGCCTCAGGCTGAGCTGCAGGCCCGGGATGGCCCGGGAAATGGCCAAGCGCCCCTGCGGGCCCCCCCCCCCCTTGGTCTCCGCCGCCTCCCCGGCCCCTCCCCCGCCCAGAGCCACCCGGGCTAATTATAGACTCATTAATTACTCGGGTGAGGGGAGGGGAGGATGGGGCCATTAGGGGAGGAGACAAGCTCGCCCCTCTCGGCACCTGGCAGGTCCCTGGCACGCCCTGCGCGCGTGCTCCAGGGAACCGGGAGAGAAGCGGATCCCGGGGTCCCAGGGGCCCAGTCCCATTACTGACACTGGCGGAGGGAAGCCCTTTCCTTTCTGGGGGGAGCTGAGGAAGGAATCAGCCAGTCCTCGCCCTCCCCCAAGTGTCCAGTAAGGCAGAGACAGAGAAACAGAGACAGAAATTCAGAGAGAGAGACAGAGATACAGAGACAGAGAGATACAGAGAAAAACAGATAGAAGAGAGACAAAGAGAGAGACAGAGACAGGGGAGAGAAATTCAGAGAGAGAGAGAGATACAGAGACAGAGATACAGAGAAAAACAGAGATAGAAGAGAGACAGAGACAAAGGGAGAGAGAGAGAGACAGAGACAGAGACAGGGAAGAGAGAGAGAGACAGAGATATAGAGACAGAGAGAGAAACAGAGATAGGAGAGAGACAAAGAGATAGAGAGAGAGAGAGAGACAGGGGAGAGAGATACAGAGAGAGATACAGAGACAGAGAGAGATACAGAAACAGGAGAGAGACAGAGAGAGAGAGAGATACAGAAACAGAGACAGGGGAGAGAGAGAGAGAGAGATACAGAGACAGAGAGAGATACAGAGAGAAACAGAGAAGAGAGACAAAGAGAGATACAGAGACAGAGGGAGAGAGAGACAGAGACAGGGGAGAGAGATACAGAGAGAGACAGAGACAGAGAGAGAGAGACACAAAGTCAGACAAGAGAGAAGAAAAATGGAAAGACGCAGGCAGACCCAGCTAGAGGAGAGGCCCCTGGAGGGGGGTCCAGGCCCACAAGTGTCTGTCTGCCCCGCCTCTGTTTCAGGGACCCCTGGGGAGGAAGGGGAGGGGGCCCGCCTAAGACAGCCAGAACCGAGGCCCTGCAGGCCTGTGGCTCCCAGAGCCAGCACATGGGCCACCAGAAAGGGGGGGGAGGGGAGGAGCGTGGATGGCTGGTTCTTATGTTCCGCCCTCGAGGGGCCAGAATCTGACGTTCCCCATTTCCAGCTTCACCCGCCCAGCGCCGACCGGACGACTCCCTGGATCTGCTCCCCCTGCCCGGCCTCCCCCGCTGCTCGCCCCCTCAGCCGCCCCCTCCTGACCCGCACCCGAGCCCCAACACTGAGCAACAGAGTATCCAGCTGGCGGCCTAGTTTTAGAAAAGGGGAAACTAAGGTCCGGGGAGGTCGGGGATCCAAGCTCTAGAAGGGAAGAGGGCTCCCCGGCTGCCAAGTCCAAGGACGACAGGCCCTTCACCCTGCCCGTGAAGGCCCCATGTCAGGCCTCCGACGGGGGGCCGGGTCTGGGCCATCCGGCCACTTGCCCTCCACGGTCACTAACGCTCGGGCTGGACGAGTTCCGGGCTGCCAGCTGAAGGCCGCGGAGGGACCGTGACCCAAGGCCGAGGGAGCACCGGCAGGTCACTGGAGCTCTGGCTCACGGGCCGCTCCCAGAATCATACGGGTCAGAGCCCCCGGATTTAGCTCCTTAACCTTTCTGGGAGGGTCCCGGACCCCCCTAGCACTCATGGACACCCCCCCCAAGTGCAGTAGTTGCTTAATAAATGCTTACTGGAAGATTAAAATAAAGTCTGTAAAATTACCAAGGAAATACAACGTCCCATTCCCCGCTCTAGGTTCACAGAACCCTGAAATCCATGCGTGGGCCCCAGGAGGCCCGGTCCTCCGGCCCAGGCAGGTTTGTTACCCAGGCCAAGCACCTGCCCCTCGCTCGCTCTGGCCGGCGGGGTGCTAAGTGCTTCACTACTATTATCTCCTTACAACAAGCCTGGGAGCCGGGGCTCACTATCCCCATTTTACAGATGAGGAAACCGAGGCACTAGATTACGTGACTTGTCCAAGGCGACAGTCAGTAAGTCTGAACTCAGGTTTTCCTATTTGGAAATGTACCTGGGGGCTCTAAGTCCAGGAAAAAACTGCCTTGGGGTCCCACTGACCCAAACACACTCATAAAGGTCATCCACAGCCCATCTCCTTCCCCTGCCAGGCGGCCCACTCAGGAGATGACCCCGGCCCTTACCCTACACTTAGGCAGTAGGCTTTGGGGGGGTAGGGTGAAGACCCTAAGACTTCTGAGGGCAGATTGTGGCTCCCCCCACTGAAAGAAACAGGTCAGACTGGTCTTGGGGGAGAAGGTTCCCTTTCTCTGTCTAAGGCTCACCCCCTGGCAAACGGACGCCACACAGTTCCCAGCGAAGCCCGCTCCATCTGGAGATGGGCCCCTGACCCTTCCCCTCTGCCTCCCCTCCCCAGTGGTTCCAACAAGGACAGAGTGTTCTTCTCCCGAGGGAGCTCCGGACCATAATCAAAGGCCCTCAGGGCCACGGGCCACCCACGGGAGCAGAGCGCTCCAGTCCTGGGTCCCCTGGGCCGATGGCCCCGGGGTGTGAGGGACGAGTGCTCCTGCTGGCCGCTGGGGAGTTTGGGACAGCTCGGGCACCAGGGACAGGCAGAAGCCCCCTGAGCCCAGCCACAGCCCTTCTGTCCCCAAGTGATCGCTCCCTACGTCCCTCCACTGCCTTCTTCCTCCCCCGGGGTCCCAGGGAGGCAGCGACCTCAGGAAATCCCCCTGCTCTCATAAGGCTCGAGGGGTCCCAGGTGGAGGTCGCTTGGCCCGGCTTGGGCCAGGACCCTGACAGAGTGAGCGGGGGATGGGGGATGACATCTTCCACGCTCTCCTCTGCCTCCTTGGGGAGTCTCAGGGGAGGGAGGAGGATCCCTGCGAGAGCCCGGCCCCCTGCTCCATCTGCCTGCCTCAGGACCCTGAGCTCCCCTTCAGCAGCTCCTGCACCGGCGAATCCCACCAGCCCCTCGCTCACCACACAGCTGCCCCGGGGAAGCCCCCGGGCTCTGCTCCCCATTACTGAGACCCCTTAGGCAAGGTCCCCTATGAGGGGGAGCACTAAAGTCTCTTCCAGCTCCAGACCCATGAGTGTGAGCATCTAGACAGACCAGAACTTCCCATGGGAGGCCCGGGACCTCCACGGTCACAGTTCCTCTGCTCCCAGGAGGCCAGACCTAACAGATATGGCTGGGGGCGGAGGCGGGGTGCGAGCAAGTCTCAGCAGAAGGCCCAACCAACTTCCTAGGGGGCCCTAGGGGGGACCTGGCTGGGGGAGGGTGAGACAGTCCAAAGAGGAAAAGGATGGACTACAGAGTGGCCAGAAGGGAGAGGGAGATGTCAAACTGACCCCTCAGTCCTGGTCCCTCCCTGTCACCAGATAGGACCAGAGTCCGCTCTCAGAATGCCAGGACTCCCTCCCTATTCCCTCTGCCGCAGCTGAGAAGGGGAGGAGGAGGTGGGGAAGCCAGGAGGTCGTCTCCCCATACCCTTTGGCAGCACCTCTGCTGCCCAGAAGCTCTTGGTGGCCCGGGGATGGACACCCCAGCAAGGGCTCTCTCCCAGCCTCTTCCTGCGGCCCCATGGGGTCCCACCTGAATCTCTCAACATGGCAAGGGGAAAGGGGATGGAGAGCCATCTTCCCAGAGGGACGTCCTGCATTTCTCTGCCAGGGCGGGGGGTCCCCACTCTTGCCTAAGCTCAGAGTGAAAGGTGGAGAAGGTGGAGGGTCTGGCACTGGGAGAACCCCCCCAGCTGGACCAGATCCCGGGAACCGAGTGGAAAAGCTGAGGAGACCCCAGACAAGCTTTGTCCAGCTAACCCACCCACAAAGGGGCCGAGTGCCAGGGCAGAGGTGCCGGCTTCCAGTCCCGGCCCTGTCATTAAGGAGCCGGGACCCACGGCCCATCACCGCCCTGCTGGGGCGGAAGAGGAGGAGGGCAGTGGAGCCCGCTGCCAGAGCCAGCTCCCTGGGAGGGCCGGTGGTCCCAGGTTCGCGTACCCCCTCCGGCCGGCGCCACTCACCTCATCCATCTTCTCCGAGGCGGGTGTCCTCTCCCCGGCCATCTCCTTGGCCGCGTCAGCCCCGTGGCCCAGAAGTCCGGCTGGGTCAGGGGGGCCCGGCTCCGGAGGGGGCCGGGGGCCCAGGCCCAGGCCCAAGTCCTCCTCATCGTCCGAGTCCGGCAGCGGGGTGGGACTGATGTCCTCCAGGCCCGTGCTGGAGGGCCGAGATGAGGGGGTCTGGCCTCTGAAGCCGGGCTGGGAATTGGAGCCGAAGGCGGGCAGGGGAGAGAGCTGTGAGGAAGAGGAGGAGATGGGGCTGCCCTCCATGCGCAGCTCTGTGTCCGAGTCATGTTCTCGCAGGAAAGGAAGTTTGGTTCTCTGCTCCTTCAGTAGCATCTCAATGCGGGAGTCCAGGCTGTCGTGGGGCTTCTCCGAGGCAGACGGGGAGGCCTCCAGAGTGGGCGTCCCGGGGCTGTTGCAGCGCTCGGGGCTCCAGCCAAAGCTGGGCCCCCCGCCGGGCTCCAGGCTGTTCAGCTCAGGGGGCGGGGGCGGCGGCGGCGGTCCCGGGGGGGTCTCGGGCCTCTCTTTGGCTAGAGGGGCGGCGACGGCTGGGGGCTCGAGCGGGGGCTGGGCCCGGCGGTACTCCCCACCGTCTCGGGCCCCCTGGGCAAAGGCTGGCAGGGCCGCCGGCTCCTCGGGGTGCGGGGCAAACAGGGCCGGGGCCTGGTAGGGGGAGAAGGCCGACTTGTAGTTGGAGCCGGTGTGGCCCACGGGGGCGGAAGGGGGAGTGTGGGAGTACTGGGGGGTCTCTGGCTGGACGTGGGGCTTGTAGGAGCTGCCGCCGCCCCCGCTGGCCCCACCGGAGGCGGCGGCCGGGAACGTGTGCTCCGAGGAGCGGAAGGCCCCGGATGAGTTGTGGACGTAGTGGTGCTCGTGGCGGCGGTTGTAGGCGTCCGTGAACTTGGTCTCGTGCCGGCGGGCCTTGTAGCCCGAGTCCTGGCTGTAGTGGTAGGAGGGGGTGGGCTGGGCGGCTGGAGTAGCTGGAGTCTTGTGAGAAGGGGGTGCCCAAGCGGGGGGGTGAGGGGCGTGCACTGGCCATAGGAGTTGGGGGTGTCCAGGCGGCTACTGGAATAGGCGGTGTCGTGGGAGAAGGGCGTGCTGCTGTTGGGGGTGACTGATGCCGAGGAGCCCGCCGAGGCCCCGCTGCCATCCTTCAGGCGCTTCAGGGCATCTGTCAGCTAGACGGGGGAGAGACACGGAGGCCTCAGACACGGAGGCGGCCGGGGGCCAGATCCCCTCCCCAGGAAGCCCCCCACTGGGTCCCAACTACCGAGACACTTCCCCCTCCAGGAGATGATCAGAAGGCAGGCCTCCGTCACTTCTGTCCCACCCCGGGACCCGCGGCCCAGAGCAGGTGCTTGGGAAATATTCCCCATCCCTCAGAGCCCAGAAACCCACATGGGAAGCCTGCCCTCTCTGTGACACGTCCAGCAAATCCCTTCAACTGTCTGCCCCTCCTCCAGCCCAAGTTGCCCTGGGGACACATCCCCATGGGTTTGTCAGGAGAGATTGTTTCCTGCTCCCTAAATCTCTGCCCAGGCAGTAAACTCTAGGTCTGGGACGGCATCTTCCTTCGCCCCTGCCCTTCCTGCCCTTCCTGCCCAGTCACGCCACCAGAGGCCGAGAATGACGAGAAAGGGCTCACGCCTCATGTCTGCAAAGAACCTTCCTCACAATAGGCCCAGTTATTACTGTTTTCCCATTTCCCAGCTGAGAACAGCAAGGCTCAGGAAAGCAAAATAAGCAAACACAACCAGCCAGTCCTTTCTCAGAGAGAATACGAACATCAGATAAGGAAACCAAGGCCCAGGTAAATGGAGTAAGTCAAGTAATTAATTAATTTTAAATTATCAGTAACACTAATTTAGAGCTAGAAGGAAAAGGGAAGTGGAGGGAGAGAGAGAAAAAATAAACTTACCCAAGATCAGAGAGGTTGTAAGTGAAAGGCTGGGATGAACTTATAGAAGGCAAAGGCTAGAGTTCAGGGGTGAGGGACCCTGTAAAGGGCCAGGGGTCACTGGGAAAACACACACACACACACACACACACACACACACACACACACATACACACACACACACACTCCAAACCAATCTTAAAACATGATCTTATTCAGGGATTCTGGTCTACTGGATTTACTGGGGATCGAGAAGGGGACAGGGTCAGCAGAATGACCCAAATCCCCTCCAGCTGAGCTTTGCACCCTTTCCCCAAAATATTTTTGAAAGGGTTCCCTCTATCAGAGAGGCCTTCCTGAAGCCAGCTCCTGGGAAACTGAGGCACACTTAACAACTAATTCAGCCTGGCAAGGCAGGAGTCCCTTTATAATTCCCAGGGATCAGGGAGAGGGAAAGAAAAGGGGAGGAAGAAAAAAAAAAAAAAAGAATCCAGATCATGCCAAAAAAGCAGAGACAAGAGTTGTGGCAGAAGATCTCAAGGGAAGTCGGAGAATATCCAGCGAGGAAAACACAAAGCCAGATGGTTGTTTAAGCAACTTCAGAGTTCTAGTCCCTGCTCCCTCTTCCCTACCTCCAAGGCAGGGCCCAGGGCCAGAGTCCCTCCTCGACCTTCCTCCAAGGAGGCGAAGGCAAGTCGAAATGTTTGTCCCATTATGGGCCCCTCATCAAAAGTATGGGCTCGTAAGTCAAATCACCATCACGGTCCCTGCAGACTTCTAACAAATCTGGGGCACATTTCGCTAAAATAAGTGGCTTCCCTGGGCTTCTCCCTGGTCCAGAGGCAGCTGCTGGAGGGAGATGTTGCTCAGGGCTTAAGGGACAGCCGGAGAGGTGACACAGAGCAAGACATTTTTCCCCCAGGTTGAAGCTTTTGGATAAGTTTCTTGGGATGTATGGGGGGGAGGAAGGAACAGGCATTTATTAAACACCTCCTACATGATCCTCACAACACTAGGAGGCAGGTAATACTCTCCCTAAGATAGTTAACTATATTATTAAGGGAAACGGAGGCAGGCAATAGCTTGCCAGGGGGCATACCCCTAGTCCGTGTCTGAGGATCTCGACCTCCCTGACTTCTGGTCCAGCACTCTGTCTGGAGCACTCCCTAGCTACAGGATCAAAAAGGTCCTTCAGCAAAACTGGGGCCACGGAGGGGATCAGCAGGGAGAAAGAATGGCCCTTTCTAAGCTGGGGGACAGACCAAGGGACCTGGCCGGGCTCGGGAGCCCTGGGAGAAGCCGGCTGGGGCACAATATGTCGATGTTTGGGAGAATTTCTGCATTTAAAAAAGGGGGCAGAAATGGGTCCCTGGTTCGGGTCCACGGGGATCCGGACCACGTCTCGAGTGAGCGGCTCAGGCGTCAACAATGGGGATGGTTAAGGGGCCTGGGGGTCTAGTCATTCTGCCACTGCGGGTTCTGGGGTAAAAATCTCATCTCCCTTTGTGAGCCTCAGTTTCCCCGGGTTTAAAACAAAGGGTCTGATTTAAGAACGACCGACCAGCCTCCGTGGTCCCCAAGGACAGGGTCCAAAGGGGTTTTCACACGAGATTTGGGAAAGAGCAACCTCCCCTTGAGACTAGAATCACTTTGGACAGGAAACATGAAGAAGAGACTCTAAAGCCAGGAGGGAGAAGCCTTTCCCTGGGACTAGTTCAGAAGAATAGTATTCTGCTTTACACACTCATTCTTATCTAAACTCCACAACAGAAGTAGTGCTAATATTACCATCCGCATTTTACAGATGTGAAAACTGAGTCAAACAGTCGCATGGTGTCTAGAACAGGCTCAGAAACCAGGTCTTGCTTCCTTCACACACACACACACACACACACACACTCTCTCTCTCAATCAGCCCCTGCAAGGGTCAGCTAGGGCTGAGAGAAGTTGGGAGAAAGGAAGGAATCCTAGGCCCCCCCAAGGAACCAACCTGCTCACCTGCAAAGTTTTATTGACCGTTGGAGAGGTGTCCAGCTCGATGCCCACCGGCAGGGTCTGGGGGGTATAGAGGCCATTCACCAGCAACTCGTAGAATCGCATCCGAGTTTCGCCTGCGCAGACCACGGGGAAGAAGACGTCTCATTAAGTGAGCAGGGACGACCCGGCCTCTTACCTCTGCACTGAATGCCAGGGACCACCCAGGGCAACCCAGGCTCTAGAGGGACAGCTGTGGAAATAAGGGATGGAGCAGTACAGGACACAGAAGGGAAAATAGCCTCCGAGTCCATTTTTCTCTCTGATGACCCCAAATTGCCAGTGATCCCCACCTAGCCAGGGGTTTGCTTGGAGAGGGGAAAGGCCCCAGCTGGGCCCACATTCTGATCCTATGCCCCCTTATTCTCCTTCTCCCGAAGGGCTTATGGTCCAGGGAGCTGGGAGGAACCACACAGGTGCTCCCTTTGCTAGGCTCCTAGATAACTCAGCTCCTCTCCCTTCCCGTTCTCAGATATCCTGAAGCTAAGCTCACCACTCCTCCCTCTACAAAGCCATGGCTGTGACCAAATGCCCTCTTCTTCTTTGGGACCCCCAAGTCAGAGTCAGGGTGCTGACGTAGCCTTTGACTCCTCACACTCAGCTAGAGGACTTTAAATGAACACATCTACACCAAACCTATTCTGTGGGTGCCGGGATCCCTCAGATCTAGGGGGGGGAACACGAGGGAGACCAGGCAAAGTACAATAAACTTTTTTTTTTTTTGAAGATACTGTTCAAAGAGCTCTGGGATGAGGGCACAAAGCCAGGAGCACACATATTAGGGGAAGTTTGATTTTTTGAGGGGGAGGGAAGACAAAAATACACTACCACCACACAGCAGTAAAAGGAACCACAATATCACAGACGGACACTTGCAAGGGACCTCAGAGGCTGTCCAGTCTGACCAAATTTTACAGAGGAGGAAAGTGAGGTGCAGAAAAATGGCTTGCCCAACTGAACTGGGTCCTGCTGCCAATCACAGCATCTCAAGGTTACCAGAAGTAGCCTCTGAAGCTCCTAATCCACACCTGAACAGATCCCAGCATTCATTTATTAACAAGCCCAATGCCCATCTGCAAAGCTGTGCAGCCCCCAAATTTCCCTAGCTTTCCTTCTTTCCCTCCAGCCTAGGGCTGGGGCAAGTCTTGCCCCGGCCCCGATCCCTAAAGTGAAGAAGGTAACAGGCCCTTCTGCCAGAATTACTGGCCCATGGAGCCTCGCAGCTGCAGACAAGCCAGACCGGATGGTGAGACCTTAACGATCAGTAAACCTGGGACCCCTCTAGGACAGGGCTGAAATATGCAAAGCATCTCCATTCCTTGAGTTACAGTAAACTTTCCTCTTTTCTTGAAATACACCCTCAGTTCCTGGTATCTTCAGGCCCTTTTCGATCAGAGTTGATTTATTTGTGAGGACGTGTGTGCATGGGGACAGGCCTTGCTGAGAGATCCCACCTTCGCCCCCTGGGTCAGAAGAAATGGTAGTGGGCCCATTGGTTCTGGACTTAAAAGTTACTGGACATTAGAAGGAAGGGGGGCAGAAGCTGAGACAGGAAGAGGACTAGATTTTAGGCTCCCCGCTCCCGTCACTGTGCCTAGCCTTGGGTTAGCTGACAAAGGGGAGAGGAAGATCAGAGTGGAAGAGCTGGCAGGGATCCCTGGGCTGCAATAACAAGGACTAGCCTCTTCTGGAGGGGGGGGGGGTAGTTCCTGGATTTTTAGGCCTGTTCTTTTCCTATTCCAGGTATCTACACTGACAGTGCCCTGAAAACGAGAGAGGCCAGTCATGGGCAGAGCCACTGCTGCCCAGCCAGGGCTCGGGCCACCCAGGAAACGGCTCCGACTCGGGGGAACGGGAGGCTGGACAGGGAAGCGGGCACACTCTGGCCATTTAGATCATCATTCCTCCCCATCCATAAGAATCCTATTCTGACTAAAACTCTGAGAAAGACCACAGACAAACCCTGAAGCCAAAGTATGGGGGATCCCTGCCACAGGCCAGAGGGTCCTAGAGAAAGAGTGGGGGCCGGGAAGCAGCCCCCCCACTCCCAGCCCCTCCTCTTTCCGGTTTTTGGAGCAAACAGCAGAGACACGGGCTTGTTTTTTTTTTCTCACAGGCGGGATTCCTGCAGAGAGGAAGTGCTGCTATCCCTTTAAGAGGGAGTGAGGCAAGAAACTCAGTTGTCAAGCCCTGTGCGGGATTCTGAAGCAGCCCGACTTCATCATTCACTATTTATCAATGAAAGAGCTGCCCCGTGGGCTCCCGGGAGCCCGGATAGGTCGCCCGCAATTTCATCCCCTCACTTTATTTACAGAGGCCCCCTCAGTCACATCCCCCCCTTTCCACAGATACAAACACCCCAGTAAACAAAAGGGGGCCCCAAGAGCACAGGGGACCATTAAAAACCAAGATACAGAGGTTTGTGGGGGGGAGCCAGGGAGGCGCTGGGGGAACAGGGGGAGCCCAACTGGGGCTAATTTTCTGAGTGGTCCCGGTGGGGGGGGGGTGGCCAAAGACTGGAGCATTTTGTAAATTACGGCTTGTCTCCTAGCAACGAACAACACATTGGGCTCCACGTGATTCTGCCCCGGGTGGGGAGGGGAGAGGGGCAAAAAATAAAAAGGGGAGGAGGTTGCAGAGGGGGGAAACATAGATTCCCTAACGCAGAAGCCGGGGAAGGGGAAGCAGTGAGAAGAGGAAAGCCGAAGGATGAGACTCCCTTCCCCCCCCCCAGCGTCCCCAGGATCTACCCACCTTTAGTGTCCAGTTCCACGTGAATGATGTTGCCCATGACAGAGGTGTTGTGTAAATGCTGCACGGCCTCCCGAGCCCCCTTCACGGTGGCAAAGACCACCTTGGCAATGCCCAAGTGCTTCTTGTTCTTGGGGTTGTAGAGGATCTCCACCTCCTCCACCTCCCCATACTTCTTGCACATGTCGGTCAGGAAGTTTTCCCTGATGTTGTCATTCAGTTTGGCAAAAGTCACCTGCTTGGGAGGCACCGGCCCCACGTAGAACTCATCGATCTGGAAGTGGGGAGGGAGGGCCCGGCACGCATTTCGGGGAGGAAGGGGCGATCCGGGTGGGAAAAAAAAATCCAAATTCAGAAGAAATGCAGAGACTCGCTCAGAGGCAGGTCACCGCCCCCTCCCCCCACCTCAAACCTTCTGGAGGTAGAAAATAAATAAATAATACACACACTTTTTTTTTTTTTTCAAATGCACGCGGGCGGGGACAGAAAGCTGAGGATTAAATCGTTTGGAACGTGGAAGTCCTCGGGTTCGGAAGGAAGGGGGGGATATGAAACAGTTTCTCTCTCCTTCCCCTCCCCCTACTTCCCTGACGTAGGACTCCCCCCCTGCTCAAGGGCCTTCCCCCCCTTTAAATGGAAGGGGAAGGGTAGCCGGGGAGGGGGTGTTCCCTGGTGCCAGTGACACCCCCTACCTCAAGAGCTGCCCCCCCCCATCGAGGGATGTCTCTGGAAACACACCCCCCTCCAGGCCAGTGGGACAAAGTATCCAGAGCCTCCCTCCCTCCCTCCCCGCCGAGTCTACAATCTGGATGGTTGTTGCAATGTTGACAGCAGAAGCCGGGCAGCTCTAAACACCAGTTTGTCCCCCCCCTCCCCACACACACACAGACAGGCGGGAACCGGGGCCATGTCCTTCCCAACGGTATTTTAGAACTCGGGGTAATCCCCCCAAGTCGAAACTCCCCCGACTGGGTTAGGGGTCACTACCTTGAATTTGGGGACACGAAGTTCCAACTCCTTGGTTTTTGTCCATGTCCTTCTGACTCTCGGGTCCTCGATTTTCACCGAGAGAAAGCACTGGGTCTGGGGGGGGGGGGAGGGAGGGAAAGAAAAAAAAAAAAGAGTTCTGAGATTGAAGGCAGGGGGGTGGGGGCGGGAACACACTTACAACTCCAGAGAAATGTGGCCAGAGGAAGCAGCCCCTTCCCCTCCTAGCTCCCTCCTCCCCCATGTGTCAAAAGTCAGGAGCTGAAAGAAGGGGGTGGGGGGGAACACAAACCCGGCCGGACTGAAGGAGGTGGGCTGGGAACCTGACAGTTGAACACTGACCAGGGGCGGGGGGGGGGGGGGGGGGGGGGCAGGGGGGAGCTACTGAGGGCTTCCCCCTGACGTTTCCCCTCGAAAGGGGAGGGGGGAGGTCCCGGCAGGTCCTGTCGCCCTTTGGGCCCTGGAAGGAGGAGGAGGAAGGAGGGGGGTGCAGCAAGAAAGGAAGAGGAGAGACACCCCCCCTCTACTCACAGCCTTGCTGAAATGCTGTCCATCGTAACGGTAGAGTTTATGCTGCCCCTTCTTCAGCTCGGGGTCAATAATCAACTTGTAACTTCTCCAATGGTGGTTTCTTTTCTCCCCCGACGGTCCAGGCTGCTGGTGGTGGTGGTGGCTACTGCTCTCCATGCCGTTAACCCAACCTGAAAAACGACCGACCCCAAGTTGTGTCTCTCCCGCAGCGGCAGGGGCGGCTTTCAAAAATTAAAAAAAAAAAGAGCCCCCCGAAGCCTCCCCCCTCCCCCCGGAGCCTTCCCCGTCTCCACAGAACCGGGAGGTGATTTCTGTAAAAAACGCGATCGGAGCAGCCAGCCCGCCCGCCCGCCTGCCCGCCAGGCAGCCAGCCGGCCAGCCACCAGGCTGCCCGCTGCCCCCTTCCCCGGGCGGCCGGGAGCGATCCCGGGCTAGGGAGCAGGCAGCGGCGGCGGCGGCGGCAGCAGCCCGAGATGAGCGGCGGCGGCGGCGGCGGCCGGGGCAGGAGGGGGAAGCTCACTTGAACTCTGCTTTTTGCCATGATCTTCGGCGTGGCTGCTCCCTCGCCCCCCGGCCCGGATCCCTCGGAAGGCCATGGTGCCGCTGGGGCTCGGGGCTGGGGGGTCGCGGGCCGCCGCCGCCACCAGCCCGCTCCCGCTCCTCCTCCTCCCAGCCACCCCCCCAGCCTGGCTCCGCCGCGGCCTCCACTGGCCTCTCCCGGGGAGGGGGGAGGGAGAGAAGGAGGGAAGGGGAGGGGAGGGGAAGGAGGGAGGGGAGAGGAAGGGGGGAGGGGGAAATAGGGAGCCCCTGCTTACATCCCCGCCGGGCGCCGGCCTCCCTGCGCGACCAGCCTGTACATGGTGTTCCCCGCGGGAGCCGAGGCTGGGGCGGCCGGACCGGGGGCTAGCTGAGGCTGCTGCTGCTGCTGCTGCTGTTGCGGCGGCGGCGGCGGCGGCGGCGGCTGCTGCTGCTGCTGCCGCTGCTGGAGGAGGCGGCTGGCGGCAGCGGCTCGGCTCCCAGTCCCCGCACATCCCACAATACACCGCTATGGAGCCCGACCCAATCTCTCACCCTCCTCCTCCTTCCTCCTCCTCCTCCTCCTCCTCCTCCTCCTCCTCCTCCTCCTCCAGTCTCCTCTCCCCCTGGCGCTCGCAGCAGCTGCGCTGCAACCCCCCCTTCCCAGCCAAGGCCACCCCCCAACCTACTCTCCCCCAGCCTGGGGCGGAGGCCCGAGGGCCTAAGGGGGGGGAGGCCCCGGGGACAGGCTTTTAATTAATGCATTTTATTATCTCTGGAGGAGGATCGAGATCTTGCCTCGGAGGGAGGATTTAGGAAAGGGGGAGGGGGTCTTTTCCTCCTCCCTCTCCCGAAATCTGTTTCCCGGGGCCCACAGTGTCCGGGCGCAGCCAGCGTTTACCTTCGCTCTCCTACACTGTTTTAGAAACGAGATGGACTGGAGGTGGGACCGCCTGACTTGGGTTTTATTGGGGGGGGGGAGTGTCTGTGTGTGTGTTTTAAGTCGAGGAAGGACCGGGGGGAGCCTCGGCGCGGGATCTCCTAGAGCTGCAAGCCAGGGATACCCCTCCTCTACTCGGTTTCCCTCTTCCTCCTCGTCTGCCCCTGCACCCCCAGCAACCTCGGAACCCAGAACAGGATTTCCAAATTAGCATTACGCTGCAATCATTGAGCTTTGCTGGAGGGATGCAGCCCGACCCCGGCGTGCTTTTCTTCCCTCTTCTCCCCTCCCCCTATTCGGAAGGACTTTTTTCTCCCCTCTACTTTTTTTTTAATTGTCCGGTCCGCGTCGAATCCCCCTCCCCCCCATACTTTCCCCAAACTCGAGTGAGTCGCTTTCTACATTTCATTTTTTTTTTCTTTATTAAAGGTCCTGGGACTGGCGGCGACCAATCAGCGCGCAGCTTCCATTTGGTCGCTTCTACCCCAAAGCACCCGGTGCTTCTTCTCAGTTACACTATTACGGGGGAGAGGAAGGGAGGGAGCAATGGGTGTTTTTTTTTTTTCCCCTTCTCTTCCTTCCTTCCTTCCTCGCTCCCTCCCTGCCTCCTCCTGGCTGAAGAGGAGGCTGCTAGTCTTGCTTCTGCTTCGCGGTGGTTCGTCTCATATTGGGGGGTATTTGGGGGGTTTGTAATTGGGCCGTGGTGCGGTAATTGGCTGATTCAGGGCGCCAGCGCCCTTGAGCCAATCAGCGCGAAGCTTCTATGGGGCTTGAGTTATTAGACGCGGATCTCCTAACATCCGTCATCAGACAAGCCAAGGAGAGGCCAACATTCAGGGAGCCATTTTTCTGCCATGGAATTAAATGGCCAAGTGGGTTTTCCTTTGTTCCAAAAGGGGGAACGCTTTTCCTTTGACTCCACCATCCAGTGCAGGATTGCCCCGTGTCCTGTCCAATGTTGGTCACCAATGCTAAAGGACCGATGGAAGAAGGAAGACTTCATTTATTTTTTAAGTGATTTTGGATTTTGCTTTTTTCTCCTTATGACCTGGAATCCATCTTTGTCTTGTATAACTAGGTCATAGCCCACCATTAATGTCAGCAGTTTAAAAATTTTGAATCCAAAAAAACCTTAAGTAAATAACATATTTATTTACTTTTTTTCCTTTTTTTTTTTTTTTTTTTTTTTTGGCTGGGGGTGTGGGGACGGGGCTTGAGCTGTCTAATCTGTATCCTCTTGACTGAACAATAAATTTTTTAAAATATATATATAACTTCCTCTATTAAACACTTAAACCTGGCCATCTTATTAACTCCTCTCCTCTCTTAACAAGGTAATGTTTTAAATGTAGAGTTTTAGGAAATAATGAATTCTGGCTGTTCTAAGCCAAAAAAAAATGTAAGCCATTAATGCTATGTTCTTCTTTTAAATTCTTCTCTGTTGTAAGTACCCAATCCATTCTGTCCTTATTTAAGTTCGGTGTTCATGTTAATGTTACCTAAATGTCCTAATTTCTGAGCCTTCATCTATCTGCATGTCTGTTTTTTTTGTCTCTCTCTCTCCCTGTCGAATTTCCAAACCAAATTCATGCCTTTAGACGAGATAACTTTAGGCTTTAAGAAATGTTTGCAGTCTGTGCTAGCTAGCTTTATTTCCAATTAATTGGAAGATTTTCTTTAAGCAACCCTTCTTTTGAGGGCGACAGCTCTGGTTTCTCCAGTCTTGGGGGGGGAGGGAAGAGAGAAGAAAGCCCCACTCTTCTGCAGAGAACGAACTGGTCACAGGAAACTAGACTGAAACCCCTTCTAACAAGCCCTAAGCAATTGCTTCCAAACGGCATTATTAAACTGGGCAGCCTTTTCTCTGGTCGTTGGGCGATCGGGGGTGCGAAGGGGCGAACTCTCCTTTGTCTCCCGTTTTGCCTGAAGCGTCTGATTTTTACCTTTTGTCTCAGAAATGACTTACTACCCTTGCCCTAGCCAGCCCCTCCGGCGAAGCCAGCCAGCCTTTGGCCGAACCTTGGGAAAAGTTTGCTGAATTCGAAGGCGATGAAATTGACATGACATTGTAACTGACAAAAAGGTAGTGACCTTCCCCCCAGCCCCGTGATAATAATAATAATAATCCCAACAAACTCCAACAAAATGGTGGGTTTTTTTCTTACAATAACATCACCAAACCAACGCCCAAGTTCACCTTCCAGCCTCCATTGCGCCAAGCTGAGCACCGGTAAGTAAAAACGTGCCTTTTAAAAGCCCTTGGAACAAAACCGGCCGGAGCAGGCCCCGCGCCGCAGACTGCTCAGAGCCGAGGGGCTGCGCCTGCCTGGGGCTCCCAGCTCTGCTCGGTGGTAGTTGGCGAGGAGGGGCAGGCGATGTGGACAGTGGAGACAGGCTGGAGAGAGACACTCTGGGGTGGGAGGGGGCGACGGGGGTCTCGTATCAAAGGGCTTGATGGCGTTTCTCCGTGGGTCTGAGGGGGTGCTTTGGGGGGACTTCTTTCGTGCCTCGGAGGGAAAGAGCGCTTCCCCTTCAAGGCTTTCTGCAACCCCACACCCCTGACCACCCCCGCTGCTGGGGGGGACGGGACGACGACTTTCGGCCGCTTTTCTCTATAGCCCACCAGCTTCTCCCCAGTTTGAGAGAAAAGCATGGCTTGGGGGGTGGGCTCCTCTCCAGGAGGGCTCGTCTGCTAAATTCAGGGGCTCTCCCTCCCGCTGGAAGCTCGTGGGGGACCGTCTTCGATGCTCGGGGCAGCCCAGCGCGGCTCCCCCCGATCCCCGGGCGGCTCGGGCAGCGAGAAGGACAAGGGAGCGGCGTCCATTTTGGCGCCATGACGCAGCAGTCCTTCCTTCCCGGGCTGCTGCAGCCCTGCCTCGTCCTGCTCTGCCTCGGCTCGCCTCCTCCTCCCTCTCCCGCCCCGCTGCGCTCCCGTTTTATTTTCAGGTTCCGAGAGCGCGCCGGGGCGGTTCGGGCGGGCGGGTTAGGGTCGGGCTGCGGGGCAGGGGCGCCGGCCCGGCCGGGCTGGCTGCTCGCTAATGGCCGCTTCGAGCTCTCGGGCGTGTCTCCCTGTCCTGCCGCAGCCGCGAGTCCCGGCGGTGGCTTCGCGAGCCGCAGGCCTGTGCACGCCTAGCCGGGCTCGGGTAAATCTTGCTCGCGGGCTGGGCTAGAGCGGGCTGGGGGCTGCCGCGGGTGTGTTTGGGGCACGGGGGCGTCCTGGCGTTTGTTTTTTCCTGCATAGATGGAGCATTTTCTAACCTCTCTCGAGTAGCAGCCGGCGGGGCCGCGGAGGGGGAGGACCGGGCCGGCTTTGCCCGGGCTCGCGTTTGCTAAGCCGGCGGGCTTCGGAGGGGAAAGAAAAGACAGGCGCCATTTCGTGCGCTGGAGGCTGCTGCTTCGTGCTGGAGGAGGGGGGTGGGGAGGGAGGGCGGTGGCTGCTGGTGGGGGAGGGGAGGGCGGGCTGACTGTAATCAGAGAGCCCGGGGCCCGGGCCAGCCACCGCCTCCTCCTCCTCCTCCTCCGCCTCTTGCGAGCTCTGCGCTCGGGTGGGGGAGGGGAGAGCTGCTCTTAAAGCCGTAGGCAGTTCCCCTCCCCCAGCCGCAGACAATGGGAGGGGGAAGGAAGGCGGTGGGGGAGGGGTGACCCTGGGAGATCCCTTTCGTCTGACGGTCTCCTCCTCCCTCCCAGAGCCTGTTCTATCTCTCAGCTTCCTTGGGGACCAGGGAGGCGATTCTCCCTCCCTCTTACGAGGCAGCCCCCCTTCCAAACCAGGGATCGAAGCCACTTGGCTCTGAATTGAGCTGGGGGGAGGGGGGCGACCCTTCTCTGGCGAGTTCCCCAAAGCCCTTTTCAGGGTCAGCCCTAGCAGGCAGACCGCAACCGTGAGAGGCAGTCGAGGGTTGGGTGGGACCTCAACCTATTGGGTGATGACCTCGATTGCTTTTCCCCCTCTCAACCTCCCCCCCATTCCCAGTCAGGATGCCCAGAAACTCGGGGCTCACTTGGATACCTGGGACACACGGAAGCAGGCGGAGCCAGCCAGGGGTAAGAGTGAGTGCCCAGGACGGACCCAGCTTTAGCCTTCCCAGCCACACGTCATCTATGCAATCTAGTGCCTTCAAAGCCCCCCTCTTTAGTCAAGCCTTGTACCCCAAGTTCCGGGCGGGGTTGGGGATTGGCACCGGGGCCAACCAAGGCAGGCCGTTCCCTTGCTGGAACCGCATTCTGAACCGACTTCCAAAGAAGCAAACCGAGTTTTTCCCTTGTTAGATGCTCTTTGGAGGAAACTCCGGGTTTTGGCTACACCCCCCTTTCAATAACCTCTCCAGGACTCGGCTAGGGTACCTCCAACCGTTCCCCACTAAAACCAGTCCCTGGAGAGAGCGGGAAGTGGGTCCTTATTTGGGGGAGGGGGTCCTTGGAGGTTGGGGTGGGCTCCTTCACGCCGATTTCTGCACTCGGAAGCCATTCGGTAAGTCCCTTCTGTGTTTTCTCCCAGAGTGGGTGGGGAGGAGGACTGAAGCAACCTTGGAAACCAGCTTTATAAATGGCAGCGGTTTCCTGCCTCTTCTCCCTCAGTGAAAGGCCTTTCTTTGGCAGCTTTCTTACCCCCCCCCCCAGCCCCTCTCCTGACCCTGGCAGGTCAGTATTCCAGCAGAGTCTTGTTCAAAAAGTGATAAACCCCGAGTCAGGGGACTTAGGGATTCCAACTCCACAATAAAAACAGGAAAAACACGTTTGGTCTTTGTATGTTTGCTCAGCTCTGGATCTGACGGTAAACAACTGCTCCCTCCCCTTGGCTGGAGAAGGCCCCATCGTTCCCCTGGGCCTCCCAGAGCAGGGACCAAGGTCACCCAGCCTTCCTTAGCTGTTCGGCTTCCTGGCCTTTGGCCCCGCTCCCCGCCCCTCCCCCCCACGGCCTGGAAACCCATTACTTGCCTACGGCACCCCACCCCCAGCCGAAAGCCTTTGAACGTGTTTTCCTGCTTTGAGCTAGAACCCAGAGAAGGGGGTCTTGGGACTCCCCCCGTCGGCTCCATGGCTGGATATTCCGGGAGCCGGTTTTTTGTTCCCCCTTTTGGTGATGGAAGGAGACAAAGCGTGACTCCTTGTGGGCCGGAGCCTGGAAAATCTCGGGGAGCCAGGCCGACCTTGGCCCGAGAGCCAATTGTGGGGGCCCTAGAGCTTCCCGAAGAGCTTCTGGCCAAAAGGACCGGGTCCCTCTGACTTGCCAGCCAAGAGATGGAAGAAAAAACCGGGACTCGGCACTTGTAACGAGAAAACGGGTCGAGCCCCCGATTTCCCGCCCAGCGGGGCCAGAAGGTAGGTAGCCTGCCTGTCCTAGCCCACGTGTTCCGCCTCTTTCAACCTCCCCTTTCCTCCGGAGTGGAGGCTGATTTGAGGAGGGAAAACCATGCCCGAAGCCGAGGGGGAGCGCCCCGGGAGTCCTGCACAGTTGGCTGCTGCTCGGAGGCCCCGGGCCCCTCGCTGACTGATAGCACCGTGAACCTGCTCGGCCTGTTTTCTGCACTCCTGCCCTCCCCTCCCCCTCCGGAGATGTGTGCGACCTGTTTCGTACTTGGCAGCCCAGCCCTGGGCCGGGAGCCGCTCCCCCGGCCGTCCTCCCCCGCCTCTTCTGCAATCCCCAGCCTACCGTATTTACTGGCATAAGCGCGGGGGAGGGGAGGACGAGGATGTGACCTCTTGGATTATCTGCTTGGGTTGTTTGAGGGAGGCGGTTAATCCTTGTGTCATTACGGTAACCGTGACTTTCTCTCGGGCTGGTCTCTAAGAAAATGGATGAGGGTTGGGGGGTGGGGGGACTGTTGGCCAGTTCTCAGCCTTAAGCAGGCCATCCCTCCCCCTGCCCCCTCCCCCTTCCCTTTGCCGGACCTGAAGGCATTTTAGATAGGGATCTGCTGAAGCCTAATGTAAACCATAATCTTAGCTAATTTTGACCAGAAAAGAAAACTGAGGTTTTGGAGGCTCCTTAAGGTTCAGATCCTTTGCACCTTCCAAGTCTTAGCTTAAAGCTCGGCCCCTCTCTCTGCACTGGGCAAGTGTTAACATTTCCTTCTTTGCCTTCCCGAGGAGCACTTGTGTAAAATCCCATTTTCCCCGGCTAGTTCCTGCTCCTTAGTGGGTGGGGTCCTCTTCTCAGGATGGAGCCCTGGCTGCTTAAATGTTTGAACTAAATTGAGGAAGAGAATAGAATTAAAACCGGAGACTTGGAACCATTGGTTTAGAGCAGAATGGCTCCCTGCCCCGGCGTAGGGATGAGGCGCTCTGACTTAGTGACTCTGATAACTTTGTGGGACTTGTGAAGCCTTCTGTCAACAGTTTCTTTTTATTACCGGAGAAGCAGACCCAGAGACCGGGAGGATCTGCACTCAGACGGGCCTCTTTGGCCCTTATGGCTCAGGCCTGCTTGGGCCTCCTTCCCTTGATGTTGGGCCCTCCCGGCTCCTGTTCGGTGGGAATTCCCACCCTCCTGGCTGCTCTGCTTTTCTCCCAAGGTCCCTCCCATATTTGGAATATCCTGGAATGGGAATTTCGGGGCCGCAGACCTCTGGGGGTCCAGGCGGCCCGGCCCCTTGGCTGCCCGGGTGGCCCTGAGCGGCCACAATGCCTGCCTTTCCCTACCCCCCGCCGGCTTCTGGTGGGGAGGGTCAGCTGAGAGAATAGCCAGCTGAGGGCTTTGAAAAGCCTTCGGAAGCTTTTTACAAATGCAAACCTCTAGTATTCTAATTTCGGCCGTGGGAGGGGCTGACAGAGGAGGGTCTCCCAGGGCTGTGGGGTCGGGTCTTCTTTTTAAGTAGGGACAAAGCTGGGGGGGGGGGTAACTATGGAGGGGGGGAGAGTTGGACCTGGAGCTACCCCCACCCAGGATGCGCTAGCTTGCTGAGGTTAAAGGTTAACTGGGGGTGTAGGCCCTCAGGGGGTGTGAAATGATTTACCCCGCCCCCGGCCTCTGAAGTGGGGACTCCGGGCCAATCCTTTCACCACTTGTTAATGAAGGCCCCTTTGCTGGGGTTGGGTTACTCATAAACAATTAAAAGTATTCCTTGCTAAACTGTGGGACGCTGCCTCCTGTACCCCAAGAGTTCAGGGAAGGGTTAGAGCTGGGGAGAAACCAGTTGATCCAGGCTCCCTGGAAAAAGGGGGCGGGGGGAACTGGGCTCTTCCTCTTTCCCACCCTCCCAATCCTTCCTTCCTCTTTCCTATTGGAAAGCATGGATCCCCGAGTGGGCTTCTGGGAGTCAGTGACTTTGGGTGAGAACATTACTATTATATTTGATTTCCTCTGTGTGTGTCTTGTATATTTTTTAAATGCTCTGAAAAGGGGTCCATGGGCTCTCCCCCCCCAAAAAAAATCCCCAAGAATAGCTTAACTATTTAAATATATATAATATATATATTTTTTTACATAAATATTTATATATGGTAGTTATACCTAGTTATAGGTATGTAACTAACTTGACTCTCTTTTTCTTATCTAATGGTTAAACAAATGGTTTAGACCTTGGCCTCTAGTGTTCGGTTCAGCTCAGAATTTATGGTCTCTTGCTCCTCCTCCTCTTCCTTTCTCTTTCCATCTTTCTCTTTCTTTCATTTCTTCTCAATTCCTTTTCCCTGGGAGCTTCTCCAATTGGAGGGAGCTTTACAGGTCAGTGAGTCCTCTCCCCTGGTTTTATAGAAGCCAAAAGTTGTTCTGGAGTCTCTTTAACATAAAGGTCAGGAAAGCCAGGATCCTGATTCTTGGTCTTTTACCAATGTTTCCCAGACTCCTTTGCTTCTCTCCCTCTGAAGACCCCACAGGCAATAAGCTCCAGAGGTGAGGTTCAGGCTCCAAAATAGAAACTCTTAGAGTTTCCCTACCTTGCCCCCCATTTTTCAGCAGCTGGCAGACACATTCTGGGTCATATTCAGACTCGGCAGGGCAACCCCCCCCTTCTCTACTCCTTCCCTTTCTCCCTCACGATGCCTTTTGTCAAGTGGGTAGATTGTCACCTTGGTGTGAAATGCATGGGCAAGTGGAGTCCTGGGCTTAAAGGGGGGGAAATGGGAGACCTTGAGTAAGGTCTCTCTTAACTGAGACTTCTATGAAAGTTTGTAAAATAAGGATGCTCCTAATAATATCAGCAATGTGGAAATATGCTTAGAATCGCACATGTTTAATCTATTTTGGATTTCCTGCTCTCTAGGGGGGAGAGAGAGAGGGAAAAAAATATGGAACACAAGGCTTGGCAAGGGTAAATTTGTTAAACTATCTTTGCATGGATTTTGCAAAATCAAAAGCTATTATAAAAAAATCCTGTCAGCTAACATTTTTATAGCACTTATTTTGTGCTTAGCACCAGGTGAGCTGTTGTTATCCCTGTTTTACTGATGAGGAAAGGAAGACACAGTTGAATGACTTGCCCAATATCGCCTCCTCCCCCCCAAAAAAGTGAGATTTGAACTCAAGTTCCTGGCTCCAGGCAAGGCACAGGATAGAGTACCCTCTCAAAGTATTGTAAGAATCCAGTGAATTCATCCATATTAGTCCCTGTAAATTTTAAAGCACATATGACTGTTAGCCAGATTATTGTTACTCTTATTGACTTAAAGGCTACCTCTGATACTTAGGTTCTAAAACCTTAGCCTCAATCAGCCTGTTTTCTCCTCCATAAAATGGGGATAATTAACATGTGGGATCTTGAATTCATGCAGAGTACTTTGTGGGCCTGTACTGGGCCCTGGCTGAAAGTCAGGCCTGGCCACAGGGCACCCCTCATCCTCAGAAGCCAGGTGGCCCAATATTCTGCGGATTTAATACCTCAAGTTTAATTTGGGGGGTTTGTTTTCAGAGGGGTTATGCTTCCCCCAATCGGTTGTATCTGGACCAGAAACTTGGTCGTGTAACTAGTGCTAAGCAAGTCCCTCTAGGTCCCAGGACTGTAGCCTGAGCCAGTGTGGAAGGAAGGCAGAGGTCTGGTGAGTGAGACAGTCTCAGTGAGTGAGACAGTCTCAGAGATGAATTACTCAGCCAAGGTCACCAGAGGGAGCAAGGGATAGAGCTGGGATTTAAATCTGGACCCTCTGCTTTTAAATTCTTTCCCTTGTACCGCACGGTCATCTCCATCTTTGTTTTACCATCTCCAAAGTCACCTTTTCCCCTCCCTACTCTATGGGGAGACAATGTGGAACAATGGGAAAAGCCCTGAATTTCAGTTGGAGGGTCCAGGTTCAGATCCTGATGCTGCCATTTACAGCTTGTGAGGTCCAGGTGGCAGGTGTGCCATTTGTAAAAAGATTGTAAGATTGTGGTGGTTGTTTACCCTTCCTTCTCAAAGGGGAACATGACATCAGGGAAGTGACGGCCATGACATGCAAGTGCTGGGCAAGGTCACTGGGCTCATTTTTTGTTTCAGAGCCATCGGGGTCCAGGAGCCAGATATAGATCAGGATGCCTGGAGGTGGTTCTGGATGCAATGGAAGACCTTAGCCTTAAAGCTGAGGGCTTCAACAGGTCTCAGTCTGATGGAGGCAACACCTATTCAGTGATTGAGGCTAGGTAAGAAATGAGGCAAAAAATGGCCTCTTTAACTTAGACCCCCACCCAAAAAAAAAAAAAAAGAGAGAGAGAGAGAGAGTCTGGGAGCAGAAAATTCTTAGGATTTCTGATCCAAACAGGAACAATTGCTTTTTACACTCACCCTCTCTGAGCTTTGGGAATCCACCGAACAATGAGCAAGCAAGCAAGCCTTGGGCTGGGACCAGTTGTTGGCCAATCTAGGAGAGCCGGAGGGATTTGGAATTAAGGCAGTGTCATTAAGAAAGAGATCTAGCTTGCAAACCCTGAGATTTCAGAGATCAAATTTTATATTATATATAACACTTGCAAGTAAGAGTATGGTTTCCTAGGTGGCTAAAGGGGGAGAGGAAAGGAGGAGGAAGTACCATTCGTTGCCCAACTGGAACTGACCAGTAAGGCAGCTCCTCCACTCAGATTGTTGTTTGTCCCTTTGTTCTCAAAGAGCACCCTGACATCGGGAGGATGCCATGACATGTCATTGGCTTGGATTTAAGTGAAGAAGGGCTGTACAGAGTCATCATCCTCACTCCCTCCCTCCGGAACCATCTGACTTCCTAAAAAAGGGGATATAGGACAACATGTGCAGAAAGGGGAAGGAGCGCTGAACCTGGAACCACTGACCAGTTAGATTGTTGACTCAGCTGTTTACTGGAGGTGTGACCCCGGGCAAGTCCCTTTTCCCCAGTTTGTTCTAAAATTGAAGGCGCTGAATTAGAAAACCTCTGAGCTTCTTTCTCTTCTGGGATTTTTTGTTTCATTCAACGCATTTGTTTTTAGGAGAGCAGGCCACAGTGGAAAGAGCCCTAATTTTGGCACCGGAGGAGCTTGGGCATCCTTCCCAGCCCTGCTGCTTGGGAGGCAGTATAGTTCAGTGGAGAGAAGGATGAATGGAGTCAGGATTGGCTTCAGATCTCAGCTTTTCTGCTTCCTACCTGTGTGACTGCAGGCAAGTGTTTGAGCCTCTGTGGGCCTCCACTGGAAAAGGGCAGCTGAACCAAATGACTTGTAAGTTCTTTAATCCTGGAGATACAGGGACAAACCCCCAAATGCTCCTGACCCTCTGAGAATCTTCACCCTGCCTTCATTCATCACCATTAACACGAATCTAGAAACCACCTACCATTTGTCAGGCATCATACTAAACTCTGGGGATACAAAGAAGGCAAATGTCATGTCATTCTTGTCTTCAGTGGAGAGATAACAAATGAACAGGACAGAAAGTGCGTGAGGTAGAATAGTGGATAGATCACTGACCCTGAAGTCAGGAGGTTCTGAGTTCAAATGCACTTTAGACACTTAATATCTATGTTGACCCTAGGCGAGTCTCTTACCCTTGATTGTGTGTGTGTGTGTGTGTGTGTGTGTGTAAGGTAAATGGGAAGGTCATTTCAGAGTAAAGGCATTAATAGGAGAGAAAAAATAGAAATATCACTCAAAAGTATTTGCCCATTCCCCCAAACCTAAGTTCTTTTGCCTGTGACCTCTCTATGAGGTCAAGGTCTTGTTTTCTCTTCCTCATTTTTTAAAAGAGAAAATAATGAATGAATAAATCTTTTATTAAATGCTTACTGTGTGGGGCAGCTAGGTGGCACAGTGCATAGAGCACCAGCCTTGAATTCATGAGGACCTGAGTTCAAATCTGGTCTCAGACACTTAACACTTCCTAGCTGTGTGACCCTGGGCAAGTCACTTAACCCCAGCATCAGGGAATTAAAAAAATGCTGTGTGCCAGGTGCTGAGGGCCGGATAAACAGAGTAAATAATCCTTGCTTTTAGAAAACTTTTGTTCCTGTTTTGGAGACATTGGAGGTTTTGGCTACTAGTTGGTTGTGACTCACAAAATAGGTCCAGTTAAGATTTGAATTCTGGTCTTTTACCTTTCTTTCTTTCGCTCTTCACTGCTTGTCCTTGTCTAGTGAAGATTATCCAAGAAGATTTTGACCATCTTTCCCTTCCTGTGTCTTTTAAGTTTCTCTGAACTTCCATTCCCAGTTTCCATTGGTGGTCCCTTTTCTCTGGAGAAATTTTTATACAACCACAGATATATAAGTATATAAAATAAATGGACCAAAAAAAAAAAAAAAAAGATGAATAAATCAGACTACGATATATATATATAGGTATATAAAATAGATAAATCACTTCATGAGAGAAAGTGAGGCATCTTAGAAATTCCCTTTGTCTACAAGGGAGAAAACTGGAACTAAAAAGTTTCTGAAGGGACTAACCTAATCATGTGTAAGTGATGGAGCTGACATTTGAATTCATGTTCTCTGATTCCGGGTCCTTCCATCCCTCTTTACACCGTACCACCTTGCCTTTCAAGTAGCAGAATGGTTGCCTGTGAGCCTCTGGTACCAAATCTAGCATTCCCTACCTTGTACTCCACTAGGGTACTAACAAGTGACCTAATTTCCATTCAGTAGACCTGCAGCAGACCTTATTATTATAGGTCCTTTGGCTGCTCCATTCCAGGAATTTTTAATTGTTAGAGTTGAGCAAAACTCTCTCCCTGGCAAAGGCCGAGGGGATGGTAGTCCAGAAAGGGACTGGCTGCCAGAAGAGAGGCGAGTGCCACTGCCCTGGGAGTGAGTGTTTGGCATCCGGTCAGCTCCCTGCTACATCTTCCTACCGTATAGAGAGGCTCCTGCTGTCTTTGTCCATATTCAAAACTCCCTGGCTGATTGTTTCCCTAGTCTTTTTCACCCTGTTTTCCCCAAGGTACATACAGGGTTTCCTCAGGTTTTAGTCTGGAAGAACCAGGTATTTATTTATTTATTTATTTATTTTTTTTCCCCCTGAGGTTGGGGTTAAGTGACTTGCCCAGGGTCACACAGCCAGGAAAAGAACCAGCTATTTCAAAACTGTCTTAGGTCTGTAGGCAGTCCACAAAGTCAGTGTTTCAGTTTCCTCTTCTTCAAAATCAGGGTGATGGTGAGAGTCACACTGCCCAGTGCATAGCGCTATTGAGAGGAGCAAATGATCTAGTGTGGGGGCAGGGAGGAGTGAAGACTATAAAACAAGCTCTAAATGTTGGCAGTTCTTCCCCCTGGGGAAGGACGAAGCATGGCAAGGTCCAGCCTCCTGGAGAATGGAAAAGACAGCTGCTCTCTCCATGTGTCCCTCAGTCAGCCTGGCCAGTTTGGCATTCTTAAGGAAAACAACTGGTCTGATATAGCCAGCTGAACTAGAGTGACCAAGTGAGAAGTGACTCCCTTCAGTCCAGCTGGGAGATCTGGGGCTGGGCGAGCTGGGGACTCCTGATCGGGAGGGGCGAGCCAAGAGAAATTTTCTCTTTGATCCCAACTGTACCACGGGCTTATCCCACCAGAGGCCTGCAGCATAGTCAGGCAGAACTGATTTGGTAGGCTCCCGTGGCTGGCCAGAACTTTCCACAGATTTACCTCCTAGTAGACAACAACCCCTGGATTTGTGGATTTTCATAGGGTAGTATGGTAGAGACAAGCCCCAAGCATTTGCTACCTAGGGCAGGCAAGCATGGGTTCGGCTTCATATCCTGTTACCACCTTAGACAAGTACTTTCCCCTTCCTGGCTTTTACTTTCATCATTAAAATGAGGGTGTTGGATTAGGGCAAAGCTTCTCATCTTTTTTTCCATTCGAAATCCTTTTTCCTGGAGAAATTTTTGCATGACCCCAGGTATATAAAATAGACCGATCAAACGTTTACTGATAAATCATAATTTAGCAACCTTCACATTCAGTGACGTGACCCTATATGGGATCTGATGGTAGACAAGTCCCTTCAGCATTTCTGAGTCAGTTTCCTCATTTGTAAAATGAGAATGATGCTACAGTATCTACCTTACAGGGTTGTTGTTGGAACAAATTCAATCATGTTTATAAATGTACTTTGTAAAATATTAAGGCACAGTGTAAATGTCAACTATTTGTTATTATTTTAAATGCCTTTAAGGGTAACTTAGTTTTAAAAAAGATACTTTTCCTTCTCCTCCCTGACTAATTCCTGCAGGTTTTCCTTGAGGTTCATAAGGAACTCTGGAGGCCTATGTTTATGTTCAGATTTTAATATCTTTTTTTTTTTTTTTTTTTTTTTTGGCTGAGGCAATTGGGGTTAAGTGACTTGCTCAGGGTGTCACACAGTGAGGAAGTATTAAGTGTCTGAGGCTGGATTTGAACTCAGGTCCTCCTGACTTCAGGGCCCCTGCTCTATCCATTGTGCTATCTACCTGGGTGACCCTGCCCCTCTCAAGGCCTCAGGCTTCTGATTTGTGGAATAAAAGGAAATTAAAGACTTTAGGTAAAGGCCCTGTGAGTTTCTCTCTAGCTCTAGGTATATAGTTCAATGAGCAGTTGTGTGACTATGGGCACGTTTTTAATTTCTAAGCCTCAAGTTTCCCAATCTGTAAAATTGAGACCATACTTGTAGTGCCTTCCTCACTGGCTTGTTGTAATCAGTTGATTACAAAATCCTTTAGGTGGGGCAGCTAGGTGGTAAAGTGGATTGCACAGAGCACCAGTCCTGAAGTCAGGAGGACCTGAATTCAAATTTGACCTGAGATACTTAACACTTCTGGACACTTAACACTTCCTAGCTGTGTGACCCTGAGCAAGTCACTTAACTCCAATTGCCTTACTACCCCTCATAAAAGAGAAGAATTTGTTTAAATCCTTAAGTAACATCAGATACTTTGATCTGGTAGGTTTACTTAGAGTATATTTGCACAACTTGAATTTGGGAGATTATTTTAGCCAGCCAACTAGCCTTTACTTTTCTTCCCACTCTTTTTTACAGATAAAGAAATTAAGGCATAGAGGTATTAAGGGATTTTGCCACGGTGTCATAAATAGTAAAGTCTACTCCTGTGATAGGAGAACTTATGGATTCTGGTCAAGGACATGTTCCCCCAGAACCTAGAGCTGGGTGCCATTTTATTTGCCAGGCTGGGCCTCTTATACCCCATCTTAGCCCTGAAGGAATAGATATAGTGGTTCCTCATTGGCCTTAAGAGAAAAATCCTACTGGAGATAGCATTAATTGGGCAGTCAACAAATACTGATTTTTATTAAGTCTTTTTTGAAATGTGTCTGATTTTTTTGTAACCCCTTTTGGCAGAGATACTGGAATGATTTGCTATTTCCTTCTCCAGCTCATTTTACAGATGAGGAAACTGAGGCAGACATGACTTGCCCAGCGCCACCAAGCTAGTAAGTGTTTAAGGCTATTTGTGATATTTTTTTAGCAAGGGCACTGGAATGATTTGCCATTTCTTTCTCCAGTTCATTTCACAGTTAAGGAAACTGAGGCAGATAGGGAGAAGTGACTTGCCCAGAGTCACACAGCTAATAAGTATCTGAGGCCAGATCAGAAAGTTTTCCTCACTACCCACTCTGCCATCTAGCTGCCCCAAATATTTGTTAAGCATTAGTTATTTGCCAGATAGATTTTAATTGCCTTCCTCTAAACTCTCAGACTACACCGAGCCTTATTACCTCTTCCTAGAAAGTTATCTCTCCTCATGCAGCCCAAGGTCATGTTACCTCTCTTTACTGTCATTGTCAACTTAGGGAATGTGTGGTCTACTGAACCCCCCAGATCTTTTTCACATGAATTGTGTTTTGCTCACAGCTGCCATTTTAAATCCAAATATAAAAGTTTTTTATTTCTCCATATTCAATTTTTATTTTATTCGATTTGGACAAATATTCTGTTAGGTCAGGATTTTTTTTTTAAAAACCTAAATACTCTCATCCAAAATGTTTAACTACCTCTCAGCTTTATTATCTCCTGCAAATTTGCTAAGCTTGCTACGGATATAATTTTCCAAGCCATTGATAAAAACTTTCAAGCAGCCCTGGGACACTGCTGGGGACCTCCCGCCAAACTGACCTCAGCTTGTTGGCGGCTGTTTGGGCCAATTCCAGATCTATCTAATTGCAGTATCATCTTGCTGACGCCCATGTGTTCTCCCCAAGAATACTGGGAGGCTTTGATAAAATCAAGGAAAAGCCACATAGCATTTTTTAACTTTAACAGGTTCATCTGACCCTCTTGTTTTACAGGTAAGGAAACCGAGGGCCTGAGAAGGCCAGAGGTTGATAATAGACTAAAGTCCCCGTCTTCTGAGTCTGGATCAAAGTGTCTTTACAGAGCTGCTTCTGTTTTTCTTTCCTTTTCTCTCCACTAAGGCCCTAAATGTCCTCTCACACTCCTGAGACCAGGCTGAAGTGAGGTGTCCTGGAGTTGTTGCTGTTTGTTGTTCAGCCCTTCTAGTCGATTCCAGCTCGTCATGACCTTATTTTGGGCTTTTCCTGGCAAAGATACTAGAGTGGTTTGCCATTTTCATTTTCTTTTTCATTTTACAGCTGAGGAAACTGAGGCAAGGGGAAGTGACTTGCCCAGAGTCACACAACTAGGAAGTATCTGAGGAGTCTGGATTTGAACTCCATTCCCTTATCCCTGTGCTCTTTCCATGCACCTCCTAGCAGCCCAGGATGGATATTGTAGAGGCTTCCTGTCTTGGCAAAGATACAGGAGTGGTTTGCCATTTCCTTTTTCATTTTACAGCTGAGGAAACTGAGGCAAGCAGGGTGAAATGACAAGCTTGCATCTCTAGTGAAGACACATTTGACCTTGTCTTCCTGACTTATGGTTCCCTCCCTATTCACTGCCCCACTTAGATATCTTGAAGTCTAGTTGTGTGACTCAGATAAGATCCTGGGGCTCTGTTAACCTCTATGAGCCTCATTTTCCTCATCTGTAAAATGGGAATAATGTTTTGAGCATAAAATGAGGCACTCTGCTGGTAGCTGTTATAAATAATAGTATTAATCGGGGTACTTTCCCCAAGCTTTCAGCAAAGAATACAGTCCACAGTGTTTAATAAAGGCCTTTAAATAAATTAATTAAAAACCTGCCTCGGATCTCTCTCTCACTCACAAGGGTGACACAAGGGAACGGAGTCCCTCTCAGACATTGTCTGCCTCAGTTCACTCTGCCTCAGTTTCCTAATCTCTAAAATGAGCTAGAGAAAAAAAAGGGGGGGGGGCAAACCACTGCAGTCTCATTGCCAGATGGGATGGAGAATCAAAAGTGACCAAAAGGCAGGTCCTCCCCTCCCCCCCCACCCAAAGCTATTTGCCTGTAGTGTTGTCTCTGAGTGCTGGGGAGGGCTTCTCAAAGCTATGAGTCAAACTCTGCCAGGAACAGATCAGAGCTGATGCATGTTGACTTAGAAAACCACAAATTGCTATTATCTATGTTGTATTGTATTCCTTTATTTAGCTTGTTAACTATTTCCGGCTTAAATTTCCACCTGCTTCTGGCTGCTGTGGGGAGTTGGCCCTGCTCTAGAGTTTACCAAACCAGCACATTGGAGCTAGGGGAGGGGGGCTGTTATTACCATTTTGCGGATGACTAAACTGTAGCTGTTTAGAGGGGCGGCTAGGTAGATAAAATGTTGCCTCAGACACTTAGTAACCTGGTGCCCCTGGCCCAGTCATTTCACTCTGTTTGCCTCAGTTTCCTCATCTGTAAGATAAGCTGGGGAAGGAAATAGTAAACCACTACAGCACCTTTGTCAAGCTAACCCCATCGAGGGCCATCTCCGGTAGTCCTCTATCTAGCCGCTGAGCCCCCATGGCTCTGGAGAAAAAAAAGTAAGTGGGTGGCTTATCCAGCCCTCCCTCCGATCCAGTTCACTCTGCATGGCGGCAACTCCCTGAAGTCAAGGGCAGAAGGAAGGGCAAACAACCACCAGAAAACCTCATATGGGGTCACCGAGAGTTGAACACATCTGAACGACAAATAAAAATAAACAGCAAAGATACTGGACTGCTTTGCTGTTTCCATCTCCAATTGACTTTACAGAGCTGGAAACTGAGGCAGAACTCCGGGTCAGCCCGGACTGTCCCGGGTAGGATTTGAATCCAGGTCTCTTCCTCCAGTGCGGCCCCGCCGGGCCTCGGCCTGGTCTCCTTGTCGGCCGGCCAGGTTGGGCCAAGCTCTCCTCCTGCCCTGACGGTTTCGCCAGCTTCCTAATTGGGCGCTTGTCTCTTCTCCAACTTCCCCTGCACCCCGCTGCCAAATCGATATTCCTGAAACGCGATCTAGCGGCTCCTTCCTTCCTTGGGTCAAAACCCTTCCAGTTTGGCCCTGGCCGGCCCGGCCCAGCTCATTACCCAGTGCTCTCCTTCTCATCCTCCGCCTTCCAGCCAGACTGGCCTCTGCCACTCCCCGACTGCAGACATTCTCAGTCCCTTCCCCACCTCCTCCCCGTCCCGGGCGGCACAGTTTCGCTCCATGGCACGGCATCGAGCCCATCTGCCTTCAAACCCTGCGCTGACAATTCTGTGAATTTGTTCGAAGTCAGGGGAACCCTTGGAACCTCAGTCTCTTCTTTAAGGGAAACTGGATTGCTTTCCAAGATCCTGACTGGCCTTCCTGTCTCCTTCGAAGAATCTCAGACCGTTTTTAATTACTTTGTATATCATTTGTTTCAACTTCTCTGCTAGAAACGGGGCCTGACAGACCCTGTGTAGTCCTGGGCCAGCAGGGTTCCTCCCAACGGGGTGGGAGCTGCTAGAAGCCGTTACTTTGTAGCCTTCTGTCCCCGGCTCGGATACACAGTCCCATAATGCACCTGGAGCGAGGGGGCGGGGCTTAGCCCGGCTTCTCTACGCTCGGATTGCCCAGGTAAGAGCTCATTCCGACATTTCAGTCTGGTCTTCCTGACCCCTTGGGGCTTTTCTTGGCGAGGACACTGGTCGGCCATTGCCTTCTCCGGTTCATTTACAGAGGAGGAAACAGGCAGAGTTAAGTGACTTGCCCAGGACCACGCAGCTGCTGAGTCTTCCTGCCCCCAAGGCCGCGTCAGGATGAGATTGGTGGGGAGATCCCAAATCTCCAACCACCCCGCTCCGTGCTGCGGGCCGGGCTTCCCTTCACAATTCACTTCCTGCTGCCCTGAAAACAAACAGCTTTCCTGAGGAGACCAGCCCTGGGCGTGGGCCCCTGCTGCCCCCTGGTGGGCGCGGTATATACCAGATGTTACTGTAGGTAGGGCTGGCCCCCGAGTCAACTCTGCTGCCCCCTAGCGGTGGGGACTTCCAAGCCAGGTGTTCATAGAATTCTCAACCGCTGTGCAGGGGAAATTGGCCATTAATCCAGCCCTCATTCTAGCGTCTCCTCTCCCGTGAGCCCGAGGCGAACGGGGCAGCCCCCGGTGGCTTCTGGGAGTTTCAGTGCTAGCCGCCAAATCCGATTTCCGGAGGCCCCCTCCCCATTGTGTGCTGGGGAACCTCTTTTAAATGGTTGCGCTCGAGGCCTGCACTTTGCTCGTTTGCGGACGAGTCATTTCCCTGGTTGTAAATGGGGCGTTTTCGGCAGGTGCCCCCTAAGGTCTTTCCCCTTCTGCCCCCCCCCCCCTTACACCTGAAGAGAACGACGCATCCGAGGGGGAAGTGAAGCCGGGGATTTCCCCTGGGACTCCCAGGGAGTGCGGTTCCCCATTGTCAGGCGCACTGTCCCCGGTCCCACTTTTCAAGAGAAGATTGAAGCCCAAAGCGCTCAAGCCCGCCCGGACACACGGACACACTGGGATGGGAGGGGAGTTAACACAACTCTTTCACTTTAGGAAACTGAGGCACGGGAGAGTGGCTTGGCTAAGGTCATACGGATAATGAGCAGTTCGCCAGGGTTCAAGGTCAAGTCCCTGATTCTAATCCAATCCGTGTCCCGAGTCAGGCCGCTTCCCAATTCTTAAGGAAACAGATCCGCGGAGGTTTAAGGGGCACACATCCAACTGCACGCTGGCATTCCTCCCATGGAACGGTAGCCACAAACTCAATACTTCCTCCTTTGGACCTCAGTTTTCCAGTCTATAAAATGGAGCTCCTCCCAGCTCCTCCCAGTTCCAAACCCTGAGTGCTTTCATTGCATCTTATCTACACCTGACACTTTCCTCTCTAGGCCTCAGTTTTCCGATCTATAAAATAGGACTGCTTGTATCTGACCTCCCGGGGTTGCTGGGAGCTTCGTGGGTACCTTCCCATCATGCTCATCTTACATATAGAGAAATCGGGGCTCCCATAAAATGAGAACGGAGCAGAGGTTTTGGTTTTTGTATTTGTATCCCCAGCAACTGGCCCATAAGAAATGCTTTATTTTTTCCACCTTCCCTCTCTGCCTCCCCCTGCTTAACTCTGAGACTTGGCTCCATTCTGAGCTCCTGTAACTCTTTCTCATTGTCCCCAATCCTCTTTCTGTCTCCTGGGGACATAATTCATTTGTACATTTTTATTTACACATTGTCTCCTCATTCAGGCCACTAGGGGGCACATAGTGCACAGAGCCCTAGGCCTGGAGTTGAGAAGACTCATTTTCCTGAGTTCACAGGTGACTTCAGACATTTACTAACTGCATGTGTGACCTGGATACATCCCTTAATCCCTGTTTGCCTCAGTTTCCCCCTTCCTGGCCATTAGGACTGAGATGATTGGGGCTGCGGAGCTTGGGCCACTCTGGCATTCCTAAAACTCCAGATGGCTTATCTCGGGTACCAAGATGGCACCCCTACCTCCTGGGCCCAGACTTCCTGTCTCCTGCTTGACTAGCTTCTTCACTCCCAACTTCCCAGAATTTATGATCCCTCCTCCTTACTCCCAATCTGTCAGAACTGAGTTACGATTTTTCCTGGAATTTCCACTGTGCATATTCCTCCCTCCCATCCCCTTTGTTTCCCTGATAGCTGGAGGCCTGGAAGAGTCTCTGGACTTACTGAGGCTTTGAGATGATTCCGGCCGGCTCTGGCTATGGGTAGTAGGGCCACCAGTCCAATTTCTCCACTATTAAAATATTAAAAACCTCTAATCTCTGTCTTGCCTCAGTTTCTCCAGCATTACACCCGAGAAGGAAATAGCAAACCACGCCAGTGTCTTTGCCAAGAAAATCCAAAGGGGTCATAAAGAATGGGACATGACTGAAAAACCTGACAAAACTCCATTAGATTGGAAGCTCCGTGAGGGCAGGGACTGACCGGCTTTTGCTTTCCTGTGTGTACTCCCTGTGCTTGTCTTAATAAATGACTGTTCATCGACTGATTTACTGAAATGCTTCTTAATTGATTTATTCACTGAGAGAACCAAGATTTGGATCCAGGACTCCCGCCTCCACACCCATCTCACCAGTCCCATCCTGCCTCAGTGTCTGCCCGGAGATTATGAGGTGCCTTGATTTAGAGTTTGGGAGAGTGACCCCAAAGTGGAAAGGGGCCGCAATCACCCTAAGATCAGCCGAAGTCTGCAGGCGCCCCCTGCTGGTTTGGGAAACTGAGAAGATCATTTTTGTTGTCATTTCATTTGGGGTTTTCTGGGCAAAGACACTGGCATGGCCTGGCTTTTCCTTCTCCAGCTCATTTTAGAGATGAAGAAACTAAGGCAGGCGGGGTGAAGTGACTTGCCCAAGATCTCACAACTACTAAGTGTCTGAGGTAGGATTTGAACCCAAGGCTCCAGATCCATTGCTTCTCACATATGTAGTTTTGCAAATCTTAAAAAACACTTTTATCAATATTAGCTATTATTATTAGAAGAATTATTAGAACTTTTCAATTATTTAGCTCCTATCCTATTGCCTGAGTTTATAGACCTCAGGTTAAGAATCCTTATGCCAGTGGCTTTCTGGGGAGGTGAGAAAGGGATAGATTTGGAAATGTTAAATGTTTAAAAAAAATAAAGTAGATGAGTAACAAGTTACTTTCTTTCTCTGAGCCTCAGTTTTCCTAAATGTAAAATGGATATAATCACATCTACCCAGTTGTAAAGGAGTAGTGGGTCTAGTGCTTTGGGGGAGCTCGGAAGTGCTATAGCAACAGGGAGGATGAGGGGTGGTCCATCTCTTGAAGATCAGATGAGATCAACTATGGGGATGTAAATACATGTGCTGGACCAGTGTGTGGGGCAGTGGTGTTAACTGCCAAGAGGAGGCTGGACAGCATGAACTCCCAGCTCTGACATCCCGTGTTCTAAGCCCCCCAGCCCTGACATCCCCTGTTCTAAGCCACCCAGCCCTGACATTCTCTGTTCTAAGGCCCCTGCCAGCCCTGACATCCCCTGTTCTAAGGTCACTGCCAGCCCTGACATCCCCTGTTCTAAGGTCACTGCCAGCCCTGACATCCCCTGTTCTAAGGTCCCTCCCAGCTCTGACATCCCCTGTTCTAAGGCCCCTGCCAGCCCTGACATCCCCTGTTCTAAGGTCACTGCCAGCCCTGACATCCCCTGTTCTAAGGTCACTGCCAGCCCTGACATCCCCTGTTCTAAGGTCACTGCCAGCCCTGACATCCCCTGTTCTAAGGCCCCTCCCAGCTCTGACATCCCCTGTTCTAAGGCCCCTGTCAGCCATTTACCTGACCATGCTCCAATACCCTTGGCTCTGGTGCCTGAGAGAAGGGGATGGTTCAAAGGAAATTGAGGTCAGTGCACTCAGAAGAGACTGCACCCTGAAACTTGACTCAAGGTGGAGAAATTTCCTGTGCCGGGCTGCACAGGCTGCCATCGCACAGAGAGAGCTGCCTGACATTTCCTCTTTGAATGTGGCGGCTGAAGAAAGTCTCCGGGCCCAGGAAACCTCCTTGGGATGGAGCTGGGCGTGCAGGGGCATACATGACCACTCCCCTTGCACCATCAGAAGCCCTGAGATGGAACACAGAAACACCTATGAGCTTAGGCAAGGGACTCAAACTTCTGAGGCCTTGGTTTTCCCACATGCATGTGAGTGATGATTGCAGCTCTAAGGGCATATCCCCTGAAGGGAATGGAGAGACACTTGCCTGGTGTGAACAGACCAAACACTGAAGTGAAAAGTAGCAAAAGGAAATTGGATGGGGAAGAAGATAATGTGGGTCACGTGGCAGAGAGCTGATAGAGAGGACTCTTCCTGAATATAACTCTGACCCAGCTGGGTGACCCTGGGCAGGTCACCTCACCCTGCCTGCCTCAGTCTCCTCATCTGTAAAATGAGCCGGAGAAGGAAATGGCCAGCCACTCCATTAGGGAAAACCCAGCGGGGTCACGGACAATCACCTCTGACTAAAACAGATCCAACCTTTTTTCAGGGAAGGAATCCACCCTGTGTTGCTCCCAGTCACAGGTTCTCACAGACCGTATTTGCTTTGCAGAACAGAGATAGCTGGAGCTGTTTGCCTTCTCGGCTTGGAGGGAGAGTCCACCCGGGTCCCTCTGACCTTGGGCTTTTCTCTCGTGGGGATCATGGAGCCCTCACCCTGGCCAGTGGGAGGCGCACATCACGCCCTGACAAGGACGCCCACATCCCCAGTTCTCCCATCTTTGTTGCATCAGTGGACAGTCCCACAGTTCCATTCACTAATTTTCCGGGTGCTGGACTGCTAGGGGGCGCCATATTGCATAAAGCCTTTTCACAAGTTCAAATCTTGTTTCCCTATCTGTACAAATGATCGGGAAAAGGAATGGACAAACTGCTCTGCTGTCTTTGCCAAGAAAACCCTAATCGGGGTCACAAAGTCAGCTCTGAAGGACAAGGAAGTCCATTTTGGCCCCAGTCTCCATTATGAGTGGTTTCCTGTGTCAGGGTGGGAGCTCCTTGGGGGCAGAGATCTCCTGGTGTGTCCCTAACACCCCCACAGAGCTCTTCATTCACCTGGGAAATGACTAGGCCGCCTTTAGAGTCTTTCCTGACTAAATCCATGACTCCCCAACACACTAATCCTCCCCCCCCCCCATCTCCTTCCCCGGACAATTGTGGAGTGTTGGACCTGGAAGGAAGCCCCGAGCTCAAAGGCAACCTCAGATATTTACTAACTGGGTGATCTTGGGCAAATTCATTTGATCTCTGCCTGCCTCGGTTTCCTCATGTGAAAAACTGGGATACTAATACCTGCCTCCCAGGGTTGTTATGAGGATCAAATGAGATATTTGGAAAGCGCTTTGCAAAGCTTTATAAATGTTAGCTGCCTTCCCCTGTCTCATCCATATTCCCCACTCTTGCAGATGTACTGTTCCTAAAGCACATGTCTGACCATGTTACTCTTTTTTTTTTCTTTTTTGCTGAGGTAATTGGGATTAAGTGACTTGCCCAGGGTCACACAGCTAGGAAGTGAAAGTGTCTGAGGGCAGATTTGAACTCAGGTCTTCTTGATTTCAGGGCAGGTACATGACCTTGTTATTCTTGCTAAATAAACTTAAATGGCTTCCTATTATTTAAATGAAATTAAAAACTTAAATTACTTCCTATTACTCCCTGACTCCAGGGCAACTTTCCTGGTTATACAGCCATTAAAAGTGCAAAGCTGGTCAGGGTTACCTGAATTTGAACCCTCTCTCCCTACGTTTCTAATTTACAATCGAGGAAACTGAGGCAGACAGCAATGAAGTGATTTGTCTAGGGTCACACAGCTTGTATTTGAGACAGAATTTTAATTCAGACCTTCCTGATTCCAAAATCAAGCAAGAACAGTTAGAATTGGGAGCTTTCTCTAGACCTGCTGTCTTTAGTCCTGGTATAAAATGAGAGGGCCCCTCCCAGCTCTCCCATTCAGTGCTCTGAGGTCCCACCCAACCCTGACAAGATGCACATTAATGCCCCTCCTTTTTCTTTTCTCACATTCTGTGCTTTATGGTCTCTGCTGGCTGTGCCATCCTGTGTCCCCGGGCCCCTCCAGCTGTGCCATCCTGTGTCCCTGGGCCCCTCCAGCTGTGCCATCCTGTGTCCCAGGCCCCTCCAGCTGTGCCATCCTGTGTCCCCGGGCCCCTCCAGCTGTGCCATCCTGTGTCCCCGGGCCCCTCCAGCTGTGCCATCCTGTGTCCCCGGGCCCCTGCAGCTGTGCCATCCTGTGTCCCAGGGCCCCTGCAGCTGTGCCATCCTGTGTCCCAGGGCCCCTGCAGCTGTGCCATCCTGTGTCCCCGGGCCCCTCCAGCTGTGCCATCCTGTGTCCCCGGACCCCTGCAGCTGTGCCATCCTGTGTCCCCGGGCCCCTCCAGCTGTGCCATCCTGTGTCCCCAGGCCCCTGCAGCTGTGCCATCCTGTGTCCCCGGGCCCCTCCAGCTGTGCCATCCTGTGTCCCCGGGCCCCTCCAGCTGTGCCATCCTGTGTCCCCGGGCCCCCGCAGCTGTGCCATCCTGTGTCCCAGGGCCCCTGCAGCTGTGCCATCCTGTGTCCCAGGGCCCCCGCAGCTGTGCCATCCTGTGTCCCAGGGCCCCTTCTAGCTGCGCCATTCTATGTAACTCCAGCCTCCCAGAGCAGCAGGTGTATGCCGGAGTGGGTGTCTGTATCCCACAATACTCCGGCTTTCTAGGAGTGATGCTGAGAAAATAGAAGGAAGGAAGAAGGCTTTGGAGCCCCCTCAGAAGCAGTTCTGGCTTAAAGGGAAGAGGAGGAGGCTGGTACGAAATCCAGCTCTGTTTGTTCTAGATTTTAATAAACTGGTGAATAAATACAATGGAGTTTGGGATCATGAAGACTTGGATCAGGCACTATGGCAACGGGGAAGGTACGTGTGCACAGGCAGCCCCCAGGGGAGCCCTGACTCTAAAAGTGGGAGACTTGGGACTGAAAGGGACCTCCAGAGAGAGCCCTTGTCTTGGCCAAGGAGTCCAGACGCTTCGTTTACCGAGAAGGAAGTCGAGGCACAGAGTCTGTGACCTGTCCAAGGTCACACCGCTTGTGATCGCCCGACTCCATAAGTGGCATTCCTTCCACCGTGCCGACGTTACCGCTTGGGGGGGGGCTGGAAGAAAAGGCCTGGGTCTGGTGGCTTTGGGAGCATAACGTCCGGAGATGCAGGAGCCCTGGTCAGAGGGGGAGCGCCAGCTTCTGAGAGCCCAAAGCGGGCCCAGGACGAAGGGCGCCTCAGGGGAGCTCCCTGGGGGGGTCTGAGGGATGGGGGCTGAGACGGATGAGGGAGACCGCCCACGTCCCCCACCCCCGGGGAAGCACCCAGCCTGAGGGGAGGGAGGGGACGAGGAAGGGAGATAATGAACCGCTCAGACCCGAAAGGCCCGGGAGATTGTGGGGGCGAAGGCGCGAGGCTGGACCCGAGACGGGATTGCGCTAGGACCAGCCCCCTGCCGCCTCCGCCTCAGTTTCCCCCTGGAGGGCAACCGCACGTTCGGCTTCTGGGGACGCCCCTTAAGCCGCGGTCCCGCCCCCTCGGAGGAGCCCCCCCCCTTCCCTTCCCAAAGGCGGCCCACCCTGTGGGGTCCGTGACCTAGGGAAACTGAGGCTGGGGAGCGCGGCGAGGAGGGGGAAGAGAAGCTCGGGTCCGGATCCCGGGTCTGCCGCGGGGCGGGGCTTGGGCCCAGGGCTCCGCCTCCCCCCTTCCCTGCCCCCTCCCAACCCGCGCCTCCACTTGCCTCCCTCCTCGCTGTGGGCAGCCCGGGCGGCCTCGGCTCTCGGCCCGCGCGCCCCGGGCCCAGGCGGCGGGGGTCCATGGCAGACCCCGCACCCCCGGCCCCCACGCCGGCCCCGGCCCCCGGCAAGAAGGAGCTGAAGATCGTGATCGTGGGGGACGGCGGCTGCGGGAAGACCTCGTTGCTGATGGTTTACAGCCAGGGGGCCTTCCCGGAGGTGAGGACCGGAGGGGGGAGGGAGGAGGGGGAGGGGGCCTCGCTAGCCCCTTCCCCAGCCGCGAGCCCGCCGGTGCCCACGGTGCGCGGGGCTGAGCTGGACGGCGGGCGGCCGGGGTCCGGGCTCTCGGAGTTCCCCGGCGGGAGGCGGTCAGAACGGATGCGGGGAGGGGTCCGGGCTCCGGGGGGCAGCCGGGCTGGGGGGCGCCCTCTTGGCCTTCCCCCCGACACAAGTCCGGGGACTGGCGCCAGGATGGGGTGTGTGGGATCGGCTCCCTCTCGTCCTTCGGGTTGGGCGTGCTGCTTCCCCCAGCCATTCCCCTTCCAGGGGAACTCTAGTGGGGTTCGGGGGACTCCTTCCCCTCCCCCGCCCAGGCCAACCAGCGGGGAAGACGTGTGAGAACTTGGCTCCTCTGGGGGGGGGTGCCCCAGTCCTCAGGCTCACAACCAGGACTAAGGCCTTGTGGGGGGTACCTCCGCATGAAACGAGTCTCGAGTTTCCCCAACTCTCCCCCTTGCCCTGACGTCCCCGTCTTCCCCTCCCCCAGCACTACGCCCCTTCGGTCTTCGAGAAGTACACCACCAGCGTGACCCTGGGCAGCAAGGAGGTGATCCTGAACCTCTATGACACGGCAGGTGAGTGGGGCTCCCGGCATGGAGGGGGCGCGGGGCGGGACTGCCCGGGAGCCTGCTGACCGCCCCGACTCCCGCCCCTTCTCGGAGCAGGTCCCTCCCAGCGGGGGAGAGGAAGCTGAAGACTCCCGGGACGCTATTATTAGCAGCAATAGTTAATAGTAGAACAATCATGGGTTGATAATTAGCAATTATTATTCTGATGGATCTAGCCCTTAAACTGACTTGTTACCTTGCGGGGCTGCCCCCGGGGCACTAGGGGAGTGTAAAGGCTGGCGGAGCTTCTTGACATTTGGGGTGTCCTGGACACCCTCCTGCTGTCAGATACCACTGGAGCCCTGAGTGTCTTTCAGTGATTGAGGGCATTTCCAGTCGGAGGTTAATGACCATAAAGTTGTCACTTCTCCCTTCAAGTTCACAGAATCCCCTCCCCCCACATAAACATGTACCCATGAGTCTCCCTGGGATCCATTAAGAACCCCCGCTCTAGGAAAACCAATTAAACTAACAACAATTTGAACCAGGGACCAGCCGAGCTCAGTTAAGAGAGAGCCTCGAGATGACAACCCATGGGGCAGGGCCGACAGCTCCAGAAACCATTACCCAGGGGCGACCCTCTCCCCCTGTTTGGGGAGCACCCACGGGATGACATCACAGAGGCTTGAAATATTGAGGAGGAGGGAGGCACTTTTCCCATCATGGGATTTGGAGCTCTAGAGATCTTTGAGAGATCATCTGGCCCACTTCAGTCCTTTTATGCTGAGAAAGCTAAGGCCCAGGGAGGCCGGGCTCAAGATCCCCTAGTGAGCGAGCTGCTGTTCGGTAATTTTCAGGCATGTTTAACTCTTCAGTGACCCCCACGAGGTTGATTTGCCATTTTCTTTGAGCTCATTTTTCAGACGAGGAAACAGGGAAACGGGGTTAAGTGACTTGCCCAGGATCACCCCGCTAGGAAGTGTCTGAGGATGGAAGAGGAGTCTTCCTGACTCCAGGTCTGGTGCCCTAACCATTGCACCACTGAGCTTCCTTCATGAGTTAGTGAGAACCCAGGTCTCCTGACTCCCAGACCAATTCCCGTTCTCCTAGAGCAAGCTACTTTCCTTGAAGCTGAATGAAAGCTTTAGAAGGTGGGAAGGGGACTGAGATTTAGAAATGTCAGGCAAGATCATGAGGTCTGCAATACTTGATGATCACTAGATTCATAAATAAGCAGGTTTATACAAATGATGCTAAAGAAAATGCTTAATAGAGAAGGGGTAGAGAATAAACATTGTTATGGAGCCTGCTGTTTGATCCTCAGGACAACCTTGTGAGGTAGATGGTGCTGTTGTCCCCATTTTACAGTTGGAGAAACTAAGGCAGAAAGTAGTTAAGTGACTTACCGAGGATCACACATGTATGTGTTTGAACTTGGTCTAGCACTCTATCCACTATACCACCCTTTGGCATCGTCCAAGTTTCCTGAAGTTGGAAGAATTAATCCATCAGTCAGTAAATGTTTACGTAACACCTACTATGCGCCACGTGTATGTCAAATGCTAGAAATATACCTATAAAAGTGAGATCACTCCGGCTTTAAGGAGCTTAAAAGGTTGAGTTCCAAATTTTGGAAGCTTTGGCACCTCCCACAAGTCCCCCAACTTATTTCCCAGGTATCTTAGCTAAGGTTGAGCCTAACTGTGGCTCCTGAGTCATGAGCCTTGCCACCAATGTTTATCATTGCTTTGATCTTTCAGAGAGAAAGATCTGGGCTGAAGTATCTAGAATTTTTTGGCCTCTGCTAAGGCCCCTTCATCCCTAAGTTATAGAAACAGGCTCAGAAAGAAAGGAATCATCAAAATCATCGAGTCCAGAGACCTTATCCTACACAGCAAAGGTCTGTGGGGAGGTTCAGTTTCATTCCAAATCCAGACAGATGGGACTGGGGTAATGAGAGGGGAAAATTGGGGAGAGGGGTGGTCCAAATCATAGAATGGGAGAAGGTCAGCCCAGGCAGGGGCCAGACAAACACAAACCCTAGAATCTGTAGTCAGATTGTCTAAGTTGGGAGGGACTTTAGCAGATAGACTATCAGAAATGGATCGGACTTTAGACTATGGCCTGGCTACACTGGGAGAGATCTTAGAAGAGAAAGTCAGAGCTGTAGGGCACATAGAACATAGAAAGTCAAAGCTGGAAAGGTACTAGATTATGTAGCTATGTCCCAAGATGGGAAGTGTCTAGGGGTGTCAAAGACCAATAGAAAAGATCATTAAACCTTGCATAATAATCCCTGCAGGCTACATAGTAAGCACATATGAATAGTAGAAATTCACCTGTTGACATTATTTATATTTTATCTTTTTTTTTGTTTATTTTATTATTTTCCAATCACATTTTAATCTGCTTTGGGCCACACTTGGGAGTGTTTTAGGTTCATGGCCAGGTTTCTTAGAGCATTAAAATGTCAGGGCTGGGATTATGTAGGATTAGATACAAGATAATATAGGATTCAGAGCCTAGAGGATACTTAGAACCTAGAATGTCAAAGATAATAGTTTCCTTAGAATGTCACAGATAGAACATGGACTATCAGGCGTCCTTAGAACCTCGAATGTCAGAGGTAATAGCTTCCCTAGAATGTTACAAATAGGAAAGACAGAACATGGAAAGTCAGAAGGAGAAGGGACTTTATGCCATAAAAATGACTGAACTGGGAGGGGCTTTAGTTCAGAATATATTAGATCTAGAATAATATTTCACATGTATACACTTCCATGTTTACGAAGGGCTTTCTTCAAAGAACCCTAAGCAGCAAGTTTACTGTTTAGAGATCAACTAGTCCAGGCCTATCATTTTTAAATGAATCTCAGAAAAGGAAATTGGTTTGCCAGTGTCACATGGCCAAATTAGAGATCCTTGTAGTGCCTGATGGATTTAGGGGAGAAGGAAGAGGAGAGGAAATCCCCGTGCTCAGTCTTGAGTTTAAAAAGCCCTCATTGCTTTGGCTAAATCTCCACATCCCATTTGAACATCATTCATGCTGTGAGAGAACTAACATCATGAAGATGCTTGTAAGTTTCTAAGCGTGGCCAATGACCCTTGCCCCTCAGGACCCTCCCAGCCACGAGACAGGGATGTCTGTGAGCTCCCGTATACATACGGGGACCTGCGGCCCAACTCCAGGTTTCATTGCCGGTCCATATCATAGCAGCTGACTAAACACCCCTTTGCGATTCCATTCATGTCAGTTTGATAAGCATTTATAAGCACCTACTGTATATAAGGCATTGTGCATGACACCGTGGAGCTACACGGCAAAAATGAGGAAATTTCCTCCTTGGAGAGCTTGTCTTTTACTGGAGACAAATAAGGCTTCCTCCTTTGGGAGACCGAATAGTGCAATAGAAAGAGCATCAAATTTGGAGTCAAAAGACTGGGGTTCAAATCCTGCCTCAGATGCTTTCTAGGCTGTGTGGCTTTAGGCAAGTGACAAACTCTCTGAGCCAATTTCCTCATCTGTAAAATAAAGGAATTGGGCTGATGGCCTTTGGAGCATCTTCAGCTATAGATCCGTGGGTCTATACATTGACAGGGCTCTATGATCCTTTGACACAGAGAAGATCAAAGAGTTGTTTAGAAAGATGGTGATTATAGATTTCTCTTGGTTTCTCATCCCTGGGAGTTAGGAGGAAGGGCAGGGTCTATTAGTGCTACTTTTCAGATATAGCCAAGATCAGATGCTTTTCCACTGGTTTTTGTTGGGATAAGATTGTGGAACTTTGGAGAGCTGGGGATATAATCTGCTTGGTCGCCATCACAGATGGAAGAAAGCACTCAGTACCTCAGCCCTGCAGAGCTTCTGATAAATGAACGTCTGAATGAATAAATGAAAAGTGCTTATTAATCTCCGCTCTTGGTATCCAAGAGATCACATAGTCCACAGCCTTAAGGGACCCCACTCTCAAAGAGCATCCTGGTCTGATCATATATTTACTGTTGTTCAGCCCTGTCCAACTTTTCATATCTCCATGGGGTTTTCTTGGCAAATCTACCATTTCCTTCTCCAAACAGAGGCTGGCTTGGCCAAGATTAAAGAGCTGGGAAGTATCTGAGGACATATCTGAACTCAGGTCCTCCTCACTCTAAGCCCAGAGCTCCATACAGTGGAGCACCTAGAGCAGACATACTGTCCCTCCTCAGTCCTAATCTGATAGGAGAGATGCTATTAACAAGGAAGTTAGGAGGTTAAGAGAACAGACTGATGTCCAGAGCGAGAGATTGGTCAGAAGGTACTGGAGGAACTGGGCTGGCAGCGCAGATAGGAAGTGGAAAAATTATTAAGCACCTACTATGTGCCAGGGCTCTGCTCACTGAACCACCTACACAGATAAATAGACTTAGCATCCCTTCCAAGTCTTAATCTGATAGGAGAGATAGGATATACCCACCCACTATTAATGAGTAGTTTAGGAGAATATGGACTGATGCCCTGAGCAAGAAGTTGGTCAGGAGAAAGTGGGTGGAGAACTTGGGTTGGCAGAGTAGAAAGTAAGAAAGGGGAAAAATTATCAAACACCTACTATGTGCCAGAGTTCTAGGCACTGAGCCACCTACATACATGGATAGACACATTACCCTACTAAATCCTAATCTGATGGGAGAGATAGGATATCCTCATGCACTATTAATGAGTAGGATAGGGGGATACAAAATACAGACTGCTCTGAGCAAGAGATGGGTCAGGAGAAGATATCTACAGAACCTGGGCTGGCAGAGGGAATTTATTAAGCACCTATTATGTGCCAGACACTGTGCTAAGTGTTTTACACTTTTACACAAATATTCTTTCATTTATTCTTTGCAACAATCCTGGAAATGGATAGAATTTTCCCCATTTTACAATTAAAGAAACTGAGGCAGACAGAAGTGAAGTGATCAGCTAATAAGTGTCTAAGGCTGAATTTGAATTCAGATCTTCCTGATTCTAGGAAAAGCTCTCTACTGCACTGTCTAGCTGTCTTTTAAATATACACATATATAAATATATAATAGCTTTTACTTTTTCAAAATACATGCAAAGATAGTTTCCAGCATTCACCCTTGCAAAACCTTGCATTCCAATTTTTTCTCCCACCCCTCCCTGGGGCAGCAAGTAATCCAATATAGGCTAAACAGGTACAGTTCTAAACATATTTGCACATTGATCATACCTAGTTGTCTTTTAAGAAGGAGGTTAGTCCCCTGGGTCATGAGTAACAGGAGAACAATAGTCAGTTGTTCAGTCATTTTGTGATTCCATTTGGAGTTTTCTCGGCAGAGACGCTGTTTTCTTCTCCAGCTCATTTTACAGGTGAGGAAACTGAGGTGACCAGGGAGGGTTCAATGACTAGCCCAGAGTCGTCCAGCCAGGAAGTGTCTGACTCCAGACCTGGCCGTCTCTCCCCTGTGCTGCCAGTAATAATGATAATAATGGCTACCACTTAGTGCTGTGCTAAGCACTTTACATTATTATCTCATTTGATGCTCACAATAAGTAGAATTAGGTGCTATTGTCACTCCCTATTTTACAGTTGAAAAAATTGAGGTAAACCGAAACGAGGTGACGGGATCCCACAGCTAATGTCTGAGGCTGAATTTGAACTCGGATCTGCCCGGCTCCAGGCCTGTCACTCTGTGTAAGGCGCCACCTCAGTTGCCGTTTTAGTTTATTGTGTCAGAGATGGCGGCAGAAAGCAGAGCAGGGAATAATCCCGACCTCGGGCTTCTGGGGGAGGTCTGCTAACAGCGGAAGCGCTTTCTCCGGCTGGCGGGACCAGTGTGGGACGGGGCTTGGCCATCCCAGGGCTCCTCAGCAGGCAGGCGGAGCCTCATGATGGCGTTTAAAAAACTGACCATTGCAAGGAATGCCCAATTGCAGTTCAGAATTAGTGAAAAACCAAAGATGTCGTTTTTCCCTTCCAAGGGAATGAATGAATTCCGTGAAACGTATCCCTAGCGTCTTTATTGCACTTGGATTCCTGGGTAAGAATTCCTGATGATTCCAGTCTCCAGTCATCTTCCCTTGACCAACCTCTTGCTCCGGGCATCAGTCCATACTCTCCTAACCTACTCTTTAATAGTGGGGGGTATGTCCTACCTCTCCTATCAGATTAAGGCTTGGAAGGGATAGTAAGTCTACTTATCCATTTGGTGGTTCAGTGAGCAGAGCCCTGGCTCATAGTAGGTGCTTTCCCTCTTCCTTTCCCTCTGCTCTGCCTGCTCAGGTTCTCCAACCCCTTTTTCCTGACCAACCTCTTGCTCAGGGTACCAGTCCATACTTAATAATGGCTGGGAAGGGGAAGTGAGATCCAGGGAAGCTTGGGCATGGAGGCTCCCTCCATTAATGGGAGGGGCCTTAGAGCCCTTGTCCAATCCCCGGCCATATTTTACAGGTAACTGAGGTCCCAATCAGTCATAGAGAGCAAAGTGAAGCTGAGTGTGGATTCGGCTCCGTCCCCTGCCTTCTCCCCAGGCCCACTGTGGGGCCGGGTCAGTGTTATTTCAGCTGGGTGAGCCTCCCAAGGGGGGGGGGGGCCAGGAAGGACAGACCGGGCCCCACCTCCCTTTGCTATTCTTCCTTGGAACAGTGGGAAATTTGGAGAAAATGCCCAGATGCGTCAGGGGCCTGTGGGCCTGTGGGGGTGCCTAGCTGGAGGAGCAGAACCTTAACCCACCCTCTCCACTCCGGCTCTGAAACAGCCACAGGCAGGAAACTGTGGTAAAGTCAGAAGCTTCCTTGGGGGGGGGAGGAGCAGAGAGATAACAGTAGCTGGGAACTGGGTCTCCTCCAAGGCAGATAGGACGGGCCCTGAGGGGTGGGGACGGGGCAGAATTTGGCACCCGAGCCAGAGCCCCCCAGCACCCTGCCACCGTCCATCAGTCAGGAGGTGGCTAGGTGGCTCAGTGAGCAGGGCACAGGGCCTAGAACAAGTTCAAATCCAGCCTCAGACGCTTCCCATCTGCGAAAGTCACTTAACCTTTTTGCCTTAATATACTAGAGAAGGAAACGACAAATTATTCCAATATCTTTGCCCTCCCAAACCCCAAAAACCTATAGATGGTATTGGTGTGATGTGGTCCAAGGGATCATGAAGATCTGATACAGCTAAACTGACCGAACATTAGCCCATCAAGAAGCATTTATTAAGCACCTACTGTGTGCCTAACCCTAAGTAAGCATTGGTGATACGAGGAAGTCAGAATGTCGGCCCTACAGGGATGCACATTCTCGTGGGGGGTCCCAGCCGAACATCCCTCCTCTCTGGGCAGCCCAAGTGCCCTCGAAGGAATGGTCTCGATCACCAAGTTCCCCAAGCACTGAATCTGCCAAGAAGAAGACGGAGGGCTCCGCTGTGCTGGGCAGTCAGTGGGAGGTCAGGGCTGCGCCAGTCAGGGTGAGCCGCGGAAGGGCACGATGTCACGGCGCCGGGGGGTCACTGATCCAGTCCGAGGGAAAGGAATTGGCCGGTTGGGCTTGCTTAGGACCTGAGGAGTCTGATGTTGCTGGCAAAATTGGAATTACCCATAAGCCACGTCTTGCAAGCCTCCCCCACCTCCCCCTGCAATAAACAATGTGCTGCCATAACTACAGAAAGGGAACAAAGCTGACTGGGTGGTGCGGAAGACAGAGCAATGGGCTTGGAACCAGGAACACTCATCTTTCTGAGTTCAAATCCAGCCTCAGACACTTAATGCTCCCTGCCTCAGTTTCCTCATCTGTAAAATGAGCTGGAGAAGGAAATAGCAAAGCACTCCAGTATCTCTGCCAAGAACTCCCCCTGTGGTGTCGTGTCTGAGCAACAACAAGGGCTCAGGGAGCAGGTAGAGCCGGGAGTGGCTGGGAACAGCCGAGCCCCCCCATGTTGGGGTTGAATGCGTGTGAAAGCAGCTAAAAGAGAAGTGAGATCTCTGAGGGTGAGGGAGACCTGTAAGAAATGATTCAGAACAGGCCGGTGGTTTCCAAGCTGCTCATGCCTCTGGGGAGGAAATGAAGGTGGGCAGGAAACAAACAGTGCCCCTGCCCTCACTCAGAGCAGCCCCCTTGCTTCCCTGCCACAGGACAGATTTTTCCCAAGGGCAAGGTCACCTCGCCTCCATTGTCATTTCAGGGGGTCTGAAGGAAAAAAAAGAGTTGGAAATGAGTGGCAAGCAGGGAAAGAAATCATTCTTGGGGGAAATCACCTCATCTTCCCCGTACCTACCCCCACAAGGGAGGGGGGGTGACCTGCTGACCCTGAAGTGAGGGAAGTGGGTGTTGTGGGGGCTCAGGGTGAAGAGCAGCAATGCATTCACCCTCCTTCTCTTTGTCCCCTGCCCCTCTCCCGGGTCAGGACCTCTCTCTTCCCATCATGCTCCAGCTCGGGCAACTGGAGAGAGCCCCTGATCTGCATGCAGCCTGGGTCCCTCAGTCGTTGTGTGATTTTTGGACTCTGGCAAGCTCCCTCCCCCAGCCTCAGTTTATTCATCTGTATAATAAGGGGAATTCATTGGATGTCCCCTAAAAGGCCTTCGGACTGTAAACCCTAATATCATGAAACCTCTCCCACCCAGAAGCAGCAGCATGGCAGACGCGTGGCGTTGGGCCCTTGGTGGACGTGGATAGATGGGGAATCAGGGCCGAGGGTAGAATGAGAACTCAGGGATGAGGGGCGTTTCAAGTTGGGCTGGGCCCAGGGCCTTGTGGCGAGACGGGCCTCCCCGGGCCCTGGCCAGCTGGGACCGGCCTCTGGCTGCAGTGTGTTGCAAACGCCCTCCCTGAAGTGAACCACAGGCCTTGCATTAGAGTTTTCTGCTGTTAACAGGAAACCGGGGAGTGGGGGAGTCAGGATGTGACAGTGGAAAGAGCTCTAAGTTGACCAGAGATGAGTCTTGCCGTCCCATCATGCCCCAGTAAAACTCTGGGAAGTGATTTCCCCTCACTAGGTTACACTTTGTGCACCTGTGAGGGAGTCAGGTGTTATTCATTTATTCATAATCAGTGTCCTGAGATCAGAGAGGGCTCATCACATAGTCATTCAACAAACCTTGGAGGGGGAGGGGGGACCCACAGAAGACCAAACGTTAGCTAGAGGTGCTCAGTCAGCCCAGGAACAAACTTTCTCCAGAGGGCTATGTACTCAGTAAGCTCCTGCTGTTTACTCAGCACTAGAAACGCAATAAATGAAAACCTTTACCATCAGATCCTTTAAATCATGTATCATCTTTTTTTTGGCAAGGCAATCCTGGTTAAGTGACTTGCCCAGGGTCACACAGCTAATAAACGTTAAGTGTCTGAACTTGAACTCAGGCCCTGATTCCAGGGCCGGCACTCTGCCCACTGTACCACCCAGCTTGAATAATCTGATAGGATGACTTAACTGGCTGTGCGATTTTGGATGTTGGGCAAGCTCCCCCTCCCCCCCAGGCCTCAGTTTATTCATCTGTATAATAAGGGGAATGGATCAAACGCCCCCTCAAGGCCCTTCTAGCTGTAGCCCCTAACACCACCTTCTCTTGCCCAGGAGCAGCTCCATGATGCATCAAAGTTTCCAAGAATTTTTTATGACAATTTTATTTGAACTCATTACTATGAATAATATCTATAAAAAGATCAGCCTGGTACCTGACATATAGTAGGTACTTAATAAATGCTTGTTTCATCCTCTCAAATCCTATCATCACAGGATCAGAGACCCAGGGATCTTGGAAGCTCAGTTAGGGACCTTAGAGCTCATTTAGTCTCCCTGTTTTCACAGGAGTTTTTGAACTGATTTATCTGAGGTCATGTGAGTAATATCTCTGGGATTTCCTCTCAGACTTGCCCATAGTCCCTTGCTTAGCCATGCTTCATAATGCTGGCTGAAGGGCCAGGGAATAGTGCTGAAATCAGGAGGAGCTGAGTTCAAATTCAGCTTCAGACACTTCCTCGCTGTGAAAGTTACTCCCAGATGCTTTGCCAAAAGGAGATAGCTGACTGGCTGACTTTCCACTGAACCGTGCTGTCTCTATGGGGCATCCTGGTTTTGCAGATGAGGAAACTGGGGCAGACAAAGGTAGGATGACTTGCCTGGACTCACATAGCCGGGAAGCATCTGAGGTAGAATTGGGACCATCTTGAAAAATCCAGACTGACCAGGAGACAATTCTCCCCTGGGGGGAAGAGGGTTAGGTAAGATGACCCAAAAGTCAGCCTTGGAAGAAGAAAAAGATGAACGGGCGGAGGCAGAGGAGCCAGTGCACCAAAGCACGGAGGCGGGAAAGGGGCGTGTTGTGGTTGGGGAAGAACTCCAAGTTCATTTTCATTAGAAATTGGAGATGTGAATATGAAACAGGACTAGGAAAATTAGTTGAAGCCGGAGTGAGACATGGCTCATAGGCCAGACTAAGGAGCTTGAGAGGGAATACAAAACGGGACTAGGAAAATGAGTGGAAGCTGGAGTGGAACATGACTTGTAGACCAGGGTAAGGGGCTTGAATGTTATGCTGGACGTCATAGGGAACCATAGAAGTTCCTTGAGCAGGAGAGTGACATCAGAATCTCCCTCAGACTATTTTGGTGGAGATTCAGAAGATGAGTTGGAATCAAGAAACTCAGGGAGAACAATAGCAAGAGTAAGGGTCCATGGGTGGGAGGAAGGGATTTGGGAGGTGCTGTGGAGGCCATCTCGAAGCTGTTGGCTGGGAAGATTTTAGGGCGTCTCTAGCATCCCTTCCAGCTGGAGTTTGAAGTCGAATTCTACTTTCTGGGGCCAAGGGGGCTCACCAGGGGGGAACTAGAGCTCCTGTTCAGGCTAAGATGGGGCTCGGGCCTTTGAAGGAAAGTTGTCTTGGTGAAGGAGAATGAGAGAAATGCTGGATTCCAGCTTCCCTCATTATCAGTCCCTCCAGGCTCAGGGAAACCAGGTCAGTGGGCTCCATCATCCCATCTCAGCAGAACAAGGAAACTTTGGGACTTCCCAGAACTGGGAAACTGCTGGTGCGCCATGTCCCGTGACTCCGGGGTGCAGAGTTGCAGGACAGGGACCGTTAGTCACCTGGGAGTTGCGCCGGGGAGCTGGCAGGAGGCCAGGGAGGGAGGGAGGGTGATCTCAAGGGGAGCTGGGACCCTTCTCATCTCTTCGTTTGGAGCCAAAGCCAGGGGTTCTTTTCTTCCTCCTCCAGAGGTTGCTGAAGAGGCTCCAGAGAGTCTCCAAGGGCTCCTGCCTCCCAGCCCTGGCCGGGACCAGCTGACGATGCTCCTTAGGAACGCCGGCCTCTTGAAACTACTTTAGCACTGAGCCTTTCTCTCCGGGTCCCAACTGGCGGCTGGGGGCGGCGGGGAACCTGCCCCTGAGAAGAAATAGGAATATAGAAATGGGGTTGCTGTGTGTGTGTGGGAAGTAACGGGGAACGGGTCTGGTCTCCTTGCCGATCATGGGAGAGGAGCCCCCGGCCTGGATTCTGCCTGGGCCCTCTTGTACAAACCGCTGCTCTTCTCTGGGCCTTTATCTCTTCACTTTGTAATAATGAGAGTTCTGATTTACTCAGGGCTTTATTCTTCATAGAACTGACATTCAACATCTGTCCGTGGCCACAGCTTTGCGGCTATTGGTGCTATTTTAAAGCACCATTTACAGATGAGGATCGGACCCCAGGAGGCTAAATGTTTGTCCAGGGTCTTACAGGTAACTAACTGGCCTAATAGAAACCCAGGGCAGCCGGGAGTGCAGCAGACTCAACCCGAGCCTGAGAGATCCGAGTTTGAATCCAGCCTCAGACACTTAGTAGCTGGGTGACTTTGAGCAAGTCACATAACCCTGAGTTTCCCGATCTGCAAAATGGAGATGAGAGTAGCACCTTCCTCGAGGGTAATGTGATAGTTAAATGGAGTAAAAGCCCTCAGCACCATGTCTTGCACACAGTAGGCACTTAATGAATGCTCGCCCCCTTCTCTGCATTGTGGCCAATTAGAGTGGAAAGGATCTGAGTCAATTCAGTCAGTGCAGTGTTGTTGGGCATTTTTTCTTGGAACCTTCCCGCAGAGGGCTTGGAGGTGTAACACGCTCGGGGTTGGCAGGAACTGCTGACTGCCATTCAAAGGGAGTCGAAGAACTAGGCTGGCATCATTTCTTAAGAGAGAAAATGGCAATGAAATACCCAGCAAACCCCCCACCCAGCATTTGGCCACGTTTCTTCCTCCCTTTTCCCCTTTCTTCTTTCTTCTCTTCCTCCCTCCTTCCTTCCCTTCCTTTTTTCTTTCCTTCCCCCTTCTTCCTTCTTCCCTCCTCTTTTCCTCCCTTCCTTCTTTTTCCTTCCCTCATCCCTCTCTCTCCCCTCCTTATCTTTCTCCCTCCATTCCTCCCTCCCTTCTTCCTTTTTTCCTTCCTCCCTCCCTCTTCCCTCCTTCTTTCCTCCTTTCCTTCTCTCCATCCCTCTCTTCTTTCCTTTCTTCCCTCCCTCCTTTCCTCTCTTCTTTCTTCTCTTTCCTTCCTTCTTTCTTTTCTCCCTTCCTTTCTTCTTTCCTCCTGCTTCCCTCTATCCCTCCTTCCTTTCTCTTTTCCTCCATCCCTTCTTTCTTCCTGAGAATGAACCAGCAGATCTGTCCACAGAAACAGCAGGACACGAAGGGCAAGGTGACCAGTGTGCAGTGTTTGTGTTCCTGCCAGTACCAAGTGACAGCCACAGGCAAACAATGTGCAAGCTGGTTTCTCTCCTGCGGGGAAGTAAAAGGCTGCTAATGGTCAGAGAAGGGGGAGCTCCTGGCGGTGATTGGTGGGCTGCTGGTCCGCTGGACACGAGTGAGGGAGCGACCGGGCGTCTTTCCAGGACATGAACCTGGGCGTGTTGGAAAGCTTGCCAGGACCTGGCCGAACTCACCGTGTGTACCACCCACTTGTAGTGAGTGACTCTGGGGCAGCCAACCGGCACTTCCTGAAGGAAACAAGGGCATCTCAGTAGTGAGAGGGCTGTCCTGGGCAGGAAACAAGCTGATATTTTTATCTCTTCTGTGGGTGAAAGGTAGGGACTTCAGAATAGAAAGGTGAGAGAGGCAGCCTGACATAGTGGATAGAGGGTTGGCTTTGGAGGCAAGAAAACTTGGATTCAGATCCTACCTCTGATGCGTGCTGGTGTGTGACTTTGGGCAAGTCACTTAAACTCTGAGGAGTATTCCAGGCAACTCATTGGAAACCTGAAATTCTAGAGTGTGTGGGAAAGCCACAGGTCTAGATTTCCCCTTCCCCTGAAAAAGGGAGGAGCAGAAATCAGTTAACAAGGGTCGAGCATTTACCATGTGCAGGTGCCGTGCTAAATCCCAGGGATACAAAAAAAGCGGGGAGTTTGGGATGTGAACGATTAGTTAGAAAAGCAGCTTCCCAATCTGACGAGGCAGGGAAAACCAACCAGATTGGAGGTCGGGGCTATATTTGGGAGAACACACAATAAAGCCGCTTTTTGATTTTCTTTGTCTTTCTCGTCTTAACATAGAACCTGACACAGAGTAACTGCTGTAAAAAAAAAAAAAAAAAAAAAAAAAAATTGTGTATTAACTGACCAAGTTCAGTGAAACGATGGATCCCATGGTTAAGATTCTGTAGGGCAAGTTGTCTCAAGATGTTTAGGACAGAGAAGGAAGGAAGGAAAAAATGGGATTTGAACATCAGCTTCAGACTTTTTGGTCTCTAGCTTTAAAAATAGGCCTATTGTGCTCTTGCTCAAGCAGGGAGTGGATCTCACGAGCACTTCGAAGGGTGCTTTGCCTTAGATCCTTGAAATTCCAATTAAAAAGAGTTTAAATGGAAAAGTTAAATAACGTTTGTTGATTTGAACTGAAAGAGGTGGGAGGAGGGAGAGAATTACCTTTGTGTGGCTGCCGAAGTGAGAACCACAGAGAGGAGCAGGTACAGTGTAGGCAGCGGAAAATAAAAGTAGGGAGGACCCAAGGTCCATGGAAGGCAGGGGCCACAATAGAGGCGGTGAGTCAATTCATGGCAGCAGGGTGCAATATGAGCAGTGAATAAGGCGAATGAGATACCTGAATGCAAGGAGGCAAGGTGAGAGTCATGACTTCAATGTGTAAGAAAAGATGGACCTTATTCAGAAGAACAAGACAGGTAAAAAATGGTGTAGTGACATGTGGAGTGTGTGTGTACATATGGAGAAAACCAGGGTTTAGTGACTTGCCCAAGGTCATGTGGCTAGTAAGTATTGATGTCACATTTGAATTCAGATCCTTCTGACTCCAGGCCTGTTGCTCCATTCACTGTTCTACCAAGCTGCAAACATGAAGCATACCCATACATAAAAATGCAGGAATCAGAGCAAAGAAGCCTCGTGAAAAGCTTTTGGGTCAAGATTAATAGGATGGGGGCAGCCAGATGGTGCAGCGGATGGAGCCCCAGCCCTGAAATCAGGAGGGCCCGAGTTCAAATCTGGCCTCAGACACTTAATACTTCCTGGCTGTGTGACCCTGGGAAAGTCACTTAACCCCAATTGCCTCAGCAAAAAAAAAAGATTAATAGGATGGAAAACAGAACTGTAGCTTATTACAGACCAATAGAAGAATTCAAGAAACATTAAAAACTTGACATAGAAATATAATAGTGATTGGGGCAGCCAGGTTATTCAGGTATCAGCTTCAACTCTCATTTTTCTCTGTCTCTCTCTCTCCCCCAACTCAGGAGAAGCATTTATACCTCAAAAAACACCACAAATGAAGTTTTGTTGATTGTCTAGACTTAAGGAAGTGATGTAAACAATGTTGCTAATGTAGATTAAACTTGAAAGTGTGTCATGGATACTTAAAGAAAACAGAACAAAACAAAATGGGAGAGCCGGTTGTATAATATTTGCCAGTATGCTTCTGCATCTGTACCATTTGACACTATCAACTGCCTTCTCTTTCTGGATACTGTCTCCTCCCTGTGATTTCACAACACCGTTCCCTCCTGCTTATCCTCCCACTTGTCTGACTGATCCTTCTCAGCCTTCCCAGTTGACATTCTCATCCATACTTCCTATCTTTGGGTTTACTCCAGGACTCTTCTCTGCTGTCTCCTTACTCTTTCTCTTAAGTGATCTCCGGAGCTCCCACACATTCACCTGTCATCTCTGTGCAGATAATCATCCAGAGCAGAGGCCCAGCCCGCCTCTGTCTCCTGATCCGCAGTCTCACATCTCCGCCTTCCTGTGTGACTTCCCACCTGGATATCTACTGAGCACCCCAAATTCGCCTTATCCAAAATGGGACAGATTGTCTTCCCGCTCGCCCGCCCCAAACTTCCCAACTTCTCTGTCTCTAGAGAGGGTGCTGCCGCCTTTTCAGTACCTCAAGTCTGCAACCTGCAATCACTCCTCAGTCCTTCCTTCTCCCTCACGCCACACGGCCCATCGGGTTTCAGGTCTTGTCGCTTCTCCTCAATATCTATCCCATCCACCCCCTTCTCCTCACTCCCACAACCACCCCAACTCCTCTGAACTTTTTATTAGCCCTAGAATCTTATACTTCTGTTGTAGTATACTCATAGAGTGTTGTCGTAGTGTAGTCATGTAAGTATAGTATACTCTTGTAGTTATGGTATACCCATAAAATTCTGTGATAGTACACTCATATAGTATATATATGTTATAGTATAGAAATATAGTTCTGTTATAGTACACTCATATAATATATATGCATATATATATGTTATAGTATACTCATGTAGTTATGGTATACCCATAAAGTTCTGTGATAGTACACTCATATAGTATATATGTACATATATATATGTTATAGTATAGCCATATAGTTCTGTTATAGTGTACTCATGTGTACTCATTTAGTATATATACACATATGTTATAGTATACTCACATATACTCATATATATGTTGTAGTATAGTCCTGTAGTTAGTTATAATATATCTGTGTAATTGTTATAGTATACTCATATATACATATGTGTGTGTGTGAGATAGTATACTCCTGTAGTTATAGTATACTCATATAGTTATAATATACCTACAAAGTTCTGTTCTAGCATACTCCTGTAGTTATAGTGTACCCATATTGAGGAATACATCCAGTATACCCATATAGTTACAGCGTACACATGTGGCTGTTACAGGACACTCATGGTTATAGGCTGCCCATGTAGCTCTGTTCTCTTATGCTACAGCCGTTCTATAGCAGAGTACTCTCCACCTCGCCCTCCTCACAGCTGCCCAACTGAGGATTGGGCACCAGCTGGGTGGTGCAGTGTATCCAGGCCCTAGGCCTGGAACCAGGAAGACGCTTCTTCCTGAGTCTAATACTTAGACACTTTTAGCTAGGTGACCCTGAGCAAGCCACTTACGCCTGTTTGACTCAGTTTCCTCGTTTGTAAAATGAACTGGAGAAGGAAATGGCAGGCCATTCCAGTACCTTTGTCAAGAAAAACCCAAATGGGGTTACAAAGAGTCCTATGTGATCAAAAATGGACTGATCAACAACTGAAATACAAATCCGTGTTACGGATTTTGCCTGTGTAGACGTGGCCTCCGGCAGAATATAGGCTCCTCAAGAGTAACGATTACAGAATTTTTGTCTGTGTTCCCAGGATGGTTCCTGGCACATAGTAGGTGCTTAATAAATCTTGTCGGACTGAAATGAATGAATGAAATGCATTCATTAAGAACTTGCTATGTCTCAGTTAATTAGATCACTCACTGAACAAACCTTTTCCTTGGGGAATATAGGATGAAATCATAATTGATCAAGTGAAGGCTGAACTACTCAATTCTGCTTTTGCCTTTGTGTTTTTTTGCCAAGGAATATAAATTTCAGAAAAAAAAGGGAGGGGATAAAGGAGATGAAAATCAAAGGAAACATGGAGTTTCTAGGAAAGTACTGAGTTGTCATCCGTGAATTCAAGCCATAAGAGCACTGATTCTGGAGTCAGGAAGACCTGAGTTCAAATCTGGCCTCAGATCCTTGCCAGTTGCATGACCTTGTTAGTCTTAGCCTCCATTTGCCTTCTTTATCTTATCTGTAAAAGGGGATATGATAGTATCTATCTTCTTGGCTGTTATGAGGGTCAAATTAGGTAATAATTGTAAAGTACTCGGCACAGCGCCTGGCACATGTGAAGCACTCTATAATGTTAGTTATTATATGATTGCTGAGCCGTGGACTTTTCGACAAATCATTTAGAGAAATAGTGTCACAGAATGGAAAATAGCCAAATGCCCTGAAGAGGAAGAAAGAGGGAAGGAGGGAGAGAGAAGAGGAGGAAGAGAGAAAGAGAGAGAGATTTATTAGCTCTGGGACTTTAGGCTGTCACTTAATGTCTCTCAGACTCAGTTTTCTCTTCCATAAATGGGCATAATAATAACAATAGTGGTTAACTTGTGGTTATTTTATGTCTGCAAAACTTGAAGCTTAAAGCATCAGACAGGGCCCTTTTGTGTTAATAAAGCACAACGCTACACTGAGACTTTTGGGATAGTCTGTATAAATGCCACTTATGACTATTACAAACCATAGTCCAGGAAACTTGTCTTTGATTCCTGGTAAAACCCAAGAACATGTTGTCAAAGGGATGGTTTTGTGAATATCTAACAAAAAAAAGGAAGTGGTAAAAATAGAGTCAGTGTGGCTTCCCTATGAGCAATTCATGCCAAATTGACCTCATTTCTTTTTCTGACAATGCCATGACACTGGTAGACCAGTTGGCCATTGTTGATGATTTACCTAGGTTTGCGCAAAACAATTCGTGAAGTGCCTCATTGTCACCTTGTAGGCAAGATTGGGGAGATGTGAGCTGAAAGCAGCTAAGTGGAACAGTAGAAAGAGCTCTGGGTCTAGAGTCAAGAAAACCTGAGTTCAAATCCCACCTCAGACACTTATTGTGTGTGACCTTGGCCAAGTCATTTAGTCTTGTCTCAGTTTCCTTATCTGTAAAATGTGGATAATAACTACCTTGAAGATGTCATGAGGATTGGATGAGATGATAATATTTTTTAAAGTTCTTAGCACAATGCCTGGCACATTTTGTTGATGTTTGATGTCAAGTCATCTTACTTGTGTCCAACTCTTCATGGCCCATTTGGAGTTTTCTTGGCAGAGAGACTGGAGTGATTTGCAATTTCCTTCTCCACCTCATTTTACATATGAGGAAAGTAAGTAACTTGCTCAGGGCCACACAGCTGGTAAGTCTGAGGCAGAATTCAAACTCATGAAGATGAAGATGAGTCTTCCTGACTCCGGGTCTGTTCTATATACTTTGCCCTAACTTCCCTAGCAGGCATTATTCCTAAATGATAGGACAGTTGTTTGTGCTGATCTAATTAATGCAGTCATTGTGAACTTACTGTGTCTAATGGAGTGGCCCAGAGATCTGTCCTTGACCAACTCCTATTTAACTTTTTTTTATCAGTTATTTGAATAAAGGCATAAACAAATAATGCTTATCAAATTTCCAGATGACATAAGATTGATAGCAATAGCTAACATTTGTTAGTTAAGTCATTTTCAGTCATATTTCACTTGGTGACTCCATTTGGGGTTTTCTTGGCAAAAATATTGGAATGGTTTGTCATCTCCTTCTCCAGCTCATTTTACAGATGAAGCAACTGAGGCAAATGGGGTGAAGTGACTTGCTTAGGGTCACCCAGCTAGGAAGTAGCTGAGACCGGATTTGAACTCAAGTTTTCCTGATTTTCCTAGGCCTGGCACTCTATCCATTGAGCCACCTTGCTACCTGATAGCTAAAATACCAGGTGACAAAGTCAGGCTTCAAAAGGCTCTTGAATGAATTTTGGGCCAAATTTAATTAAATGAAATTCAATTGGGATAATGGTCAAGTCCTATATTTAGGTTCAAGAAATCAACTGCCCAGGTATCCTTTGAGGATGTGGTGGCCAGAAATTAGTTCCCACAAGAAAGAGGCAGTTTCAAGTAGATTACAAGATTACAAGGGGCAGCCAGGTGGGGCAGTGGATAGAGCACCAGCTTTGAGTTCAGGAGGACCCGAGTTCAAATCTGGTCTCAGACACTTAACACTTCCTGGCTGTGTGACCCTGGGCAAGTCACTGAACCCTAGCCTCAGAGGAAAAAAAAAAAAAGTATACTCAGCAACCAAAAGTAACCAATGTGAACCACTCAGCATGGATTCCCCCTTTATTTCCCCCAGTGTACCCTTCAAATGACTTAATCCTCCCCAGTTTATCCTCCTTTGCATCAGGCTCAAAGGAGGAAATAGACATTTTTCTTGCCAACTCTAAGCCCTGTGTTCTTCCTTCAGCTCCATCTTCCTTCTCTCCCCCAGTAGACTAATGTAGGCAGATGGCACAGTAATAAGGCACTAAATCTGAAGTCTGGAAGACCTGAGTTTAACTATGATCTCAGATGGTTCCTAGCTGTGTGACCCTGAGCAAGTCATTTAAACCCTATCTACCTCATTTCCTCAACTGGCAAAAGAGGGTAATAATAGCATTTCCTTTTTAGTGTTGTTTTTAGAGTCAAGTGAGTCTATTTTTTTTCTCTAATTTTTCCAAATCCATGTAGAGATAGTTTTCAACATCCATTTTTGTAAGATTTTATGTACCAAAATTTTCTCCCTCCCTCCCTGACCTCTCTTTTCCCCCAAGACAGCGAGCAATCTGACACAAGTTATACATGCACAATACTTTTAAACACATTTCCATCTTAGCCATGTTGTGCAAGAAAAATCACACTAAAAGGGAAAAAACCATGAGAAAGAAAAAGGAAACAAACAAAAAAAGGTGAAAATACTATACTTAGTTAATATTCAGGCTTCATAATTCTCTCTCTGGATGCAGATGGCATTTTTTATCCCAAGTCTATTGGAATTCTTTTGGATCATCTGAGAAGGGTCAAGTCTATCACAGTTAATCATCATAGAATCTTGCTCTTATTGTGTACCATGTTCTCTTGGTTCTGCTCGCTTCACTCAGCATCAGTTCCTGTCAGTCTCTCCAGGCCTCTCTGTATTCATCCTGCTGGTCGTTTCTTATAGAACAATAACATTCCATCACATTCATATACCACAATTTATTCAACTGTTCTCCCACTGATGGGCAGCCACTCAGTTTCCAGTTTCTGGCCACTACAAAAAGAGCTGCTACAAATATTTTAGTACATAAGGGTCCTTTTCCCTTTCCTGATCTCTAAAGTGATCTTTTTAAAGCACTTAGCAATGTCTAGCACACAAGTCTTAAAAAATACTTATTTTCTTACACCCCCCCTCCTTCTACGAGGAGGAATAAAGTCTCCCTCCTCTTTCTGAAAAGCTTTTCCTGGCCATTAATCTTAGTATCTTCCCTGTGAGATTGCTTCCAATTTACCTTATATAGATCTTGTTCATACGTTGTCGCTTCTACATTGTTTCTCACTTTAAACTGAGAGCTCCTGGTGAGCAGAGACTTAAATGTCAACAGGCTGACATTTTTATAAATTCTTCTGTGCCTCAGTTTCCTTAACACTCAAAAGGCATATAATATTATAATAGCAATTATAATAACATATAATAATAATATGTTAAATAAATATAAAAGTATGAATAAAAATATAAATAAGATAAATATAATAATAAATACCACCTCTTTTGCAGAGTTGTTCTGAGGATCAAATGAGGCAATATTTTTAAAGCATTTAGCACAGTGCTTGTCACACAGTAAGTGCTTAATAAATGTCTGCTTGCTTGATCTGATTTGACTTCAATCTTGCCATGTCCATGGGCTCCTTCCTCATTGCCTCTTATTAAAAACCCTCACTTGACAAGTTTGCTCAAACTGTTATTCCATATGACAGCCGTCTTACACTTCTGGCTTCTGCTTTTCCAGCCCCTATTCATTTTTCCACCTTTTGCAATGTGGCTTCTGCCCCTGACTAACCTGAAGTTAACTGTCCAAAATCACCACATCGGTCACTGTTTCTCCATCCCCATCCTTCTCAATCACGCTACAGCGTTAGGCTCTGTGGCCCACTGCCACTGTTTTCTTCTGGTTCTCCTTGCTTCTTACGCTCAGTAGGCTCCAGCATCCCTGTCCCTTCCCTTTAAATATTCTCCACTCCTCTTTGGCCTAGCCATGCTCTCTCTCCCATAAGCTCCCTTAGGTGCAAATCTACGTATCTTTTCTTTTCTTTTTTTTTTAAGGCACTTGGGGTTAAGTGACTTGTCCAGGGTCACACAGCTAGGAAGTGTCCATTGTGTATTTGAACTCACATCCTCCTGATTTCAGAACCAGCTCTCTATTCATTCTATATCTATTTTTTCTTCCTTCCTTTCTCTCTCTCACTCTCTTTTTCTTACTCTCGCTCTTTTTCTTTCTCTCTTCTCACTCTTTCATTCTCCCTCCCTCCCTATTCCCTCTTTCTTTTCTTTCTTTCTTTCTTTTCTTTTCTTTCTGTTTCTTTCTTTCTTTTCTTTTTTCTTTCCTTTTCTTCCTCTTTCTTTCTTTCTTTCTTTCTTCCTTCCTTTCTTCCTTTCTTTCTTATCTTGCTTCCCAGATCTACATATCTTGTCCCCATCTCTATCCCAAGCTCTGTTCTCATATCTCCAACTGTCTGTCAGAGACAAGTATCTCGATCGCAATATATTGCAAATGATCATTAAGTACTTATTAAATACCTACTGTGTCCCAGGCACTGAGAATCCACAGACAAAAATGAACCTCCAAGGTGAAGAGAGAGTACATTCTAAGCATGAGGGAGACCCGCTGCAAAGAAGCAGGGACCACAGACCAAGTGTAATGGATGAGGAGAAACTAGAAAGCATTTGGAATAATGGCTAGGTGAGTTGGGAAGTTTTTATTTGATTTTAAAGACAATAGGGAGCCAACAAAGCTTATAGTGGAGGGGAGTGACAAGATTAGATTTGAGTTTTAGATATGTGGAGAATGGATTATCATATAATCCCTTAAACCAGTTCCTTTTCTGAAATTCTCCATTTCCTGGAAGGCATCCCCATTCCATCAGTCACCAGGTTCACAGCCTTAGAGTTATCCATAAGTCTTCACTCTCCCTTCATGTCTAATTAACTAAGTCAATAAATATTTACTAAGAACCTACTATGAGCCTAGCTCTGTCTGTGCTAAGTGCTGCAGATTCAAATTAAAAACAAAGACAGTCCCTGCCCTCAAAGATCTATCAAATTGGGCACACCCTTTGACCCAGCAGTGTCTCTACTGAGTCTGGATCCAAGAGATTATAAAAAAGGGAAAAGGATCCTCATGGGGACCCTCATCTGCAAAAGTGTTTGTTATTTTTTTAATCATGTCCAGGTCCTCCTAACTCCCTTTTTGAGGTTTTCTTGGCAAATGTACTGGAGTGATTTGACATTTCCTTTTCCAGTTTGTTTTACAGATGAGGAAATCGAGGCAGAGTTAAGTGACTTGTCCAGAGTCACATTGCTAGGAAATCCCTGAGGCTGGATTTGAACTCAGATCTTCCTGACTCTAGCTAGCACTCTATACAACGTACCACATAGCTGCCCTAACAGAGGAAGACAAAACACAAGAGGAAGCTGAAAAGTGTGGGGGGGGAGTTCTGTATCCATAATGTCTCTCAACTTTGCCCTCCTTTCTTTATTAACCCAATCATCATCTTGATTGTCTTTCTCTTAGACTATTGCCAAAGTCCCTAGTTGTCCTTCCAGTCTCCAGGCTTTTCCTTCTCCAGTCCTTCCTCTTCTTGATGACCAATTGATATTCCTCAAGTCTGCTGCTGTCACTTCCCTCCTCAAGAAGCTCTAGTGGCTCTCTAGTGCCTCCGGTCCGGCATGGAGGACAAACGCCTCTGCCTGGCATTGAAAGTCCTTGGTGATCTGCCTCCAGTCCTTCCTTTCACACTAACTGCCAGTTACTTCTCTTATCCTGTGATCACATCAGCCCACTGGCTAGTGCTTGTATGTGACATCTCCCACCTCTGTTCCTTTGCCCAGGGGGTGATCTGGGTCTGGATGTTCTCTTTGCTCACCTTCAAGTGTTGTTACCTCTTCTAAGCTGCCTTCCCTGATTCCTCCCAGGGGTTAACCCACCTCTCTCTCCTCTGCTTGAATGATTATATCTTGTATTTATTGATCTGGGTATGTATCATATTCCTCAAATATAATATAACTCCTCCAGGGCAGGGTCTGGTTTCTTTCTTTCTTTTGTTTTTTTCTGAGACAGCTGGGGTTAAGTGACTTGCCCAGGGTCACACAGCCAGGAAGTGTTAAGCGTCTGAGACCAGATTTTAACTCGGGTCCTCCTGACTTCAGGGCTGATGCTCTAGCCACTGCGCCACCCAGCTGCCCCTCATTTCTTTTTTCAGTATGACCTGAAATCCTTTACCCTGGGCTCTTCCAGTGAGGAAACTGTCTCCATCAAAGCAGAGAGTGACAGCTCTGAAAATGTTTTAGACAGTTGGTCACATATATATCAGAGCTGTAAATTTAAAACTGCAGAAATCTCAGAGGTCAGAGAGTCCATTCTCTCCCTCCATTTTACAGATGAGAAAACTGAGGCTCAGAGAGGGGAAGTGACCTGATCAAAGGCACATTGAGAATGAAGTGGCAGAACTAGGGATGAAGACAGCCCTTTCTCCAGTACTCCCTTCATGATATTGCCTCCTATAGGTGCCTACCAAAGCCCCAACCAGCCAGTCACTATGTAGCTGGTACATAGTAAGAGTTTAAGAAGTACTTGGTGGATAAATGGAAGGAAGGAAGAGAAAGAAAGGGAAGAAGAGAAAAAACAGAGAAAAGACAAAAGAGAAAGAGTCGGGGAAGAGAGAAGAATAACGGGAAAGGAAGAGGAGAGAAAGAAAAATGAGGAAAAGAAAGAAGAGAAAGACTGGGGGAAAGAGAAGATGAAAGAAAGGGGAAAAGAACAGAGGAGAGAAGGGGAAAGAATAAAGAGAGAGAAAGAAAGACTGGGGAAAAGAGGAGGAAGAAAGTAGAAAGACTGAAGAGGAAGAAAGACAGAAAAAGGGAAAAAGAAAGAAAGAATAAAGAACAGAGAAAAAGTAAATTAAACAGGAAAAAGGAAGGGAGGAAAAGAGGGAGGGAGGAAGGAAGGAAGAAAAATGCATAAAGAGAAAGAGCATCCACAACAAGGGAAATGATAGGTCCATGGTCCTCCGCCTTAGTCAGACCCCAATTAAAATACTGTCCACATCACTGGGTGTCTCAGTTCAGGAAGGACACTGTGGAAGCAACAATCAAGTTGTTTAGAAAACTATGTGGTAAGGTACACAGCCCTTAACAACCAAGCTCCTATCTCCCTCTTTGGCTTTAGTAAATATGACTCCCCATCCCCACTTTAGCCGTATTGTTATTTGTCACATGGGACATTCCATTTCCCATCTTCGTGCCTTTGCCAAGGCTGTCCCCCCTGCCTGGTATGCCCTCCTTCCTATTATCCTTTATTTCTTTCAAAGCTCCCAAATGCCTTTCCTGCCTTTCTTTATTCCCCTCCCTTCTTCCCATCCTTCGCCCCCACCTGCTGCCAAATTACCTTGTAATGTAAGAATCTTGTATACACTGATGTATACAAACTGTATTAACTAGGATATTATAGACCCATGTTACCCATCTTCATTGCACCCAGGAAGTTCTTTATTTCTCTTTAACTGATTCCATATTTGACTCTCCATAGGAACTATTGCAAACTTTCTCTTCCCCTTCCCATACATCTTATCCATCCTTCAACTGAAGATCTTGGAGAAGTAAAGGATTCAAGTGGGAAAGCAGCTTGGAATCAAGACTTGAGTTCAAATTCAGCTTCAGGCACTTTGTAGCTATGTGATCCTATCACCCTTCACTTCTGCCTCAGTTTCTTCAACTGTCAAATGCACATAATAGCATCCTGCTTTGGAGACAGGTTGTGAGGACCGAAGGAGACATGATGGAAAAAGTGCTTAGCACAATTCTGCGGTTTTCTTCCTCTTTTTCTAGTCTCTATTTCAGAATCTTTGACACTGAATCTTCCTCTCTGCTCCTTTCCTCTAGTCTTTGACAAAAGGATGGCCTTTCTGGCTGAGACCCATCTTCTCTGCACGTGACCTCTGGCCCATCCCCTTCTATCTTCTCCAGAAGATTATAACCTTAATCATCCTCTCACTCTTACTAGTCTTCAGCCTCTCAGTCAATGAACATTAAGCACCTATTATGTACCAGCAGTGTGCTGAGCACTGGGGATACAAAAAGAGGCAAAAGTCTGTTCCTGCCTTCAAGGAGCTTACAATCTGATGGAGAAGACATCATGCAGACAAATATGTGCAAAAAGCAAGCTACATACAAAATAAATAGGCAACCAATCAATGAACATTTATTAGGCACCTATTATGTACCAGGCACTGTGCTGAGCACTGGGGATACAAAAAGAGGCAAAAGACAGTCTCTGCCCTCAAGGAGCTTATATTAGTAACCACAACAGAAGCTAGAATTTATATAGCAGGTTTAAGGTTTGCAAAGCATTTTCCAAAATTTATCTTGTGTGATCCTATCTACACCCCTTGGAGGTAAGTACTAGTATTATCTCCATTTTGCAGATGAGAAAACTGAGGCAGATAAGGGTTAATTGATTTGCCTGTGGTCCTACTGCTTGTAAGTGTCTGAGGTGGGATTTGAACTTCCTGTCTTCCTGATTCCAAGTCTCACCCTCTATCCCTGTATCAATCAGCTCCCTTTTGCCCCACCTAGCTTTCTCTGGCTCTTTTGTCCCCAATTGTTGTTTTCCTCCAAAGTTCTGTCCTCATCTTTTCTTCTCATCTTCCCTTCCTCCTTCCTTCCTTTCCCCCACTCTCCCTTTTCTCTTCTCCTCTCCTCTTTAACTTTCTTTTCTTTTTCTTTCTCTCCCCCCCTTATTTTCCCTCCCTGTCTGTCTTTATCTCTTCCCTCTCTTTCTTCCTTCCTTCCTCCCTCCCTCCCTTTGTTTCTGTTTCTATTCCTATCTCTTTCCTCATCACTTCCCAAAGTAGTTTACCTTAAAACAAAGATCTGCTCTTTGACCTCCAGTGGCTCCCTGTTGCCTCTGTGATAAAATAGTTTGTTTTTGTAGCCCTTCCCCAATGGGCTCCAACGCTCTCTCTCTGGCCCTGTTGGCCATCGCTCTCCCTCCAGCACCTGAGGAGTCGGTCAGACTGGGCTCTGCTCAGTTTTCGGCACGTGTTTCACGTTCTGTCTCTGGCTGTCTATGTGTTTATCCCGCCTACATCTGACCATCCCCTGGTGCTTGGGACGCCCTCCCTTCCTCCCTCTGCTTCTCAAGATGTAACTTGGACTTCATAGAGTGAAGCCTTTGCTCACTCCGCCCCCAACTTCTGGTAACCTCAGTCTCTTCTGTTTGCCTACTACATATATTCTGTCCGGGCCCCATATAAGTACCTAAAAAATGGTAGATTGTTGTTGCTGTTATTATCTCTTATTATTATTATTGGGGCTCAGCGGCCAGAGGAAGAAGGAGTAAAGGTTGCAAAGAAGCACATCCAGACTAAGGAAAACCTTCCCAGTCCCCTGAGCCATCCAAAAGCTGAATGGGTTGCCTTAGGAGGCAATGGTGTCTCACCACTGGAGGTCTTCAAGTAGAAACTGGATAATTATTTAATCAAAATTTTATTGGGTATGTTATAAAGGCCAGTTAAGGCCATGAGTTCAAATCCAGCCTCAGACACTTACTAGCTATATGACCCAGGCTGCCTTAGTTTCTTCATCTGTCAAATGAGCTGGAGAAGAACATGGCAAATCACTTTGCCAAGAAAACCCCAAATGGGGACGTGAAAAGTCAGACGGGACTGAAGTGACTGGACTGCAATTCCAGTCAGTATGGCGGTACTGGATGGCGTGTGATTGCTCTTTCTCCCTAACTCTAGGTCAGGAAGACTACGACCGCCTTCGGCCGCTGTCCTACCAGAACACTCACCTTGTCCTCATTTGCTACGATGTCATGAATCCCACCAGCTACGACAATGTGCTCATTAAGGTGAGGACCTCCCGATGAAGGAGCTGAGGGCTTTCTGGAGAGCTCTGAGCCTGGCTCCCCCCTCCTGACCTCTGCGACTTGGGGGAGAGGTCAGCACCATGGAAAGTTCCTGCTGGAAAGAAGGGAGCAGGAGGAGTCTGGGGGACTGTAACAGGGTTGAAACCTTGGCCCAGATGTGGCAGTTCTGCCCGCAGCCCCTTCCTAGGGCCCTGCTGGGCCCGGCATGTGACCACCCTCCGACTGCTCAGAGATCATGGGAATCACAACTTCCTTCCCTCAGACGGCACTTTCATTCTTGCAGCAACTGAAGATGGGAGTAGGGCAAGGATGGGGATCCTCATTTTTCAGATGAGGCAGCTGGGCTTTGGGAGATTAACAAATTAGGGGCAGCTAGGGGGCGCAGTGGGGAGAGCACAGCCCTGAAGTCAGGAGGACCCCAGTTCAAATCTAGTCTCAGACACTTAACCCTTCCTGGCTGTGTGACTCTGGGCACATCACTTAACCCCCACTGCCTCAGCAAAAAAAAAAAAAAAAAAAGGAGAGATTCACAAATTGGCCAAGAGGCTGGGTGGTACCAGGAGCCCGACATCTGGCCCAAGTCCCTTTGCCTCTCCTTGGCATTTTCTCCATCCACCTACTTCTCAGGTCGGCGTGAGAGTAAAGTAAAGCACAGAAAAGGCTCTGCAACCCTCACAGCAATAAATGTCAGAGTGCTGGTAGGCGGAGTGGACACAGAACCTCAGGACTTCAGGTCCTTCCTCTAATAAGCCAGCTGTGTAATCCTGGGCTAGTCACTCCCCTCTGTCAGTTTCCTCATCTATAAAATGGGGAGAAGACTAGCGCCCACCTCAGTGGCAAAGGAGTCTCCTTATTAGGGAAGAGAACAAGTTTTATTCCAATTTCACATACCAAGGAGACTGCAGGTCTGCTCCTTTTATTATTGTAATTAGTCATTAATTATAATAATAAACCTCTATTACTCATTATTATTAGGCCCTTAGGGATCATCTTCAGATGAGTAAAGGGGCCTGAGAGAAATGGCTCAGTTAAGATCTGCTAAGTAGGTGACAAAGGGATTAGAATCCACACCCGTAGCCTGCCTGGCCGAGCTGGCTCTGGGGTAAAGGACGGCCCAAGTTCTGGCCGCAGATGTGATTCTGGGCAAGTCACCCCCTCCGTGGGCCTCAGTTTCCCCATCTGTGAAAGTGGGAAGCGGACGTTGGGTGCCCTTAGTTAGCTCGGGTTGCGCCTCCGAAGTCCCTCCGGCTTCCCCCGCCCAGAGACCGATGCTCCGTGTGCTCCGTCCCGACAGTGGTACCCAGAGGTCACTCACTTCTGCCACGGGACGCCCGTGGTCCTCATCGGCTGCAAGACGGACTTGCGCAAGGACAAGGAGCAGCTGCGGAAACTGCGGGCGGCGGACCTGGAGCCCATCACCTACGCCCAGGTCAGTGGGGGCTCCTGGGACCCTCCCAGCCCGGTTCTCCAGGGACTTTGGGGGGGGGTCTGGGGGGAGGGCCCCCTTCGAGCGTCCCTGACATTTTACAGCCCCCCCCTCTCTGCTGCCCCTCCTTGATCAGTCATGGGGCAGAAGCTGAGCTCCTTTATGGCTCCTGCACCTGCCCCACCACAAACAGATCTTTATTTTCCATCAACATAACACTGGTGCGGGCAGTGCCGGTGGGGGTGGGGGCTTCTGGAGGGGGAAGGGAGCCACTGGCCAACCCCGGGGCTCAGGGGCGGAATTGGGAGAAGCCTGGGGAGGTGGGGGCCCCCAGCTCTTCCGGTGACTAATGCCGGCCGTCCCCCAGGGCGAGAGCGCCTGCCAGCAGATGAAGGCCGCGCTGTACCTGGAGTGCTCGGCCAAGTTCCGGGAGAACGTGGAGGACGTGTTCCGGGAGGCCACCAAGGTGGCGCTGAGCGCGCTCAAGAAGGCCCAGCGCAAGAAGAAGCGGCGGCTCTGTGCGCTGCTGTGAGGGGTCCCGGCGCGGACGGTGGCCCGGCGGTCCGCCTCTCCAGGCTCCTAAGAAGCTCGCGGCTGGGGAGGGAGGGGGGAGGGGCGCGCCATCCTGCCCCGAGGGGTCCTGAGACCCATCCCCAGGAGGGCAGAGAGCGCCTCCCTGGAACGCACACCCCGATTTCCGAACTGACTCCCAACCAGTGTCGGCTTTGGCCCTCGTGGGAAAAGGAGGTCTTGGGCGATCGAACCACATTCACCCGTTGATGACCCCCCACGTTCCGGGCTCTGTGCTGGTTGCGAGGGCTACAAAGATGGCGGGTGGATCCCTCCCCCCAGGGGCAGGAAGAAGCGGCTACCCGGTCACATCCCGCCTGTTCCTGGGCCACGCCGGAGCTCCAGGGAGTGAGGAGGCCCTGGATGAGCCGGGACTAATGTGGGGAGAAGGCCCCGGACAGGGGCCCAAGCGCCGAGGTCTTTGTCCTCCTGACTGCGGCTATCTAATCTCTGGAACGCTATCATGCTCCGCGGCTCTCAGTCGCCCAGCTGCCACAGGAAGGCCCCCTGCTGTTGGAGGCCCCCTGCCGTCGGGGCCCGCCTGAGGGGGACTATTCCCCAAGGCCCTTTCCCACACCGTCTTGGCCACATTCAGTTTGACATTAAAAAAGGTACAAAAAACTACAAAACACACTCAGCCGGCCCGTGACTTGGTCGGGTCTCACTGCTCTCCGGGAGGGGGGAGCCCATCCTGTCTTGTCTCCCTTTCGGGAGCACCCTTCCCCACTTCCCAACCCCCGGTGGCCGCGATAACTAGCCTTGCCCCCCTTCCTTCCTGCCTATCACAAAGTTGCAGACAGCAACCACCAGCCTGCCTTCCTTCCTCAGACACACCCTCAGGGGATGTGGCCAGCGGGGTGCTTAATTTACAGAGGGGTAAACAGAGGCCCGGGGAGGGAGACGGGATCTCTGCTCGGGTTCTGGAGGAAGGGAGGCAGACCCAGAAGCTCTCCCATTAAAGGATCCCTGCTGCTCATCAGCGCCACAGCCTCAAACCGGTTCTTTTCCCCTTAAATGCCACTTTTTTGGTTTTTTTCCGAGGCAGTTGGGTAAACGATTTGCCCAGGGTCCCACAGCCAGGAAATGTGTCTGAGGGCAGATTTGAACTCTCCTCCTGACTTCAGGGCTGGTACTCCATCCATTGCGCCATCCTCCTGGCCCCTTTTTGCTTTTTTAATTCTACCCTTTCAAAGAAAGTAGGCTTCAGACAAGAGAGCATTTTTTATTAAAAACGGAAACCATCCCAGGGTCTGAGAGCGCGCAGTGGTCACTTAAAGACTAGGAAGGTGGGGGAGAATTGGGGGGGAGATTCTGGCTGGCCAACGTCCCCCTCGGCCCCCAAAGATGGCGGCAGCTGGAGGAGGTGCTTATGGCGCAGCCACCGCGTAGACAAGCGATTCTCACCCGGCTGCTTCCCTCAGAGCAGCCAATCAAAGCTCGGCTCTCCCCGGCTTTCTCCCGCCTTCCTCTCCTCCCCACTTCACCCCCTCGGTGACCTCTCCCAGGAGCCCACGTGCCCGGACTGTAAGAGTTCCTGAGTCCTAGCCCAAGCCCGTTTTCCCTGAGTGTGCCCACACTGCCCTGGGGCGGCGTCCAGAGTTTGAGGGTCAGCCCTCCGCCGACCCCCCTGCTCCCTTCACCCCCCCACCCCCTGCCAGGGACCCGGTCCAGTCTTTAGAAAGTGGGGGTCCCAGAAGGCGGCCCCAGGCAGCCATGATAGGAGAGGGGTCCCAGGGGCTGCGGGGCTCTTTTGGTAGGAGGCGGAAGCCCAAAGAGGCCCCATTCAGCCCCTCCTGTGACCAGCGGGACGTGAACCGTTGCCTCCGAATCCAACGCTCTTTCCAGCGGGGAGCCTTGGGAGTCCGTCTCTTAACATTCAGCCCTCTCTCTCCAACACAAACATGGCGGGAGGCGGGAAAGAGTCCAGGAGAGGTGCCTTGGGGGCGGGGGGAGAAGCCCTGGCTCCGGGGGCGCCACCCCCAGAGACTGAGGGGCCGGTGGTGCGGGGAACACAGGAGGGAGGAGAGGATCCTGGGGGAGTAGCAGCATTCCCGGGGAGAGGCCTCCAGGACACTGAAGGATCCGTCACCGCTCCGGCTCACATCGGAACAGTAAAGTTCACCTCCAAACACGGGGAGACGCTGAAACATGCTTGCTCTCCCCGCTCCTATCCAGCTGGAGGCGGAGGGCCCGAGATGGGGACCGGGCCTGTGGAGGCTGGCAGCTATCAGGGCAAGAGAGGTCTCTGGTTCCGGGGGCGGGGAGACCCAGTCTTAAATAGACACAAAGAGGGAACCAGGCATCTAGATTGGGGGCACAGGTCTGGGGTAATACTGAAGGGGAGCGTTCACATTCTTCTAGTCTGGAGCTGGCTGTGACTGAGGTCCCACAGCTGGCTCCAGAGCCCCAGGGGCCTGGCGAGGGCGTCCAGGACCCCAGGGTCCCTCGGGCAGGGAAGGCCTCGCTGCTCATAACTTCACCTTGCCTCTATTCTTCTGGAGTTTGGCGTGCACGACTTTGAGAGTGGTCAGGAAATTGCCCAGGAAGAGGATGAGGAAGGTGATGGCCAAGACGAAGACCTGGAAGAGAGGGGAGAAGGGGAAGAGCGATGGGCACGGGTCCCCCACCAGCTTGCCCCCTTCACAGTCCACACCACTGTCCCCCTCCAGACCCAAGGAGCTTGCCCTGCCATCTCCTTCAAGGAGCACCCCCCATACCTGCCACTCCTTGCATTCCTCATGGGTAGAGAGCTCAAACAACGTGATGGCGTTATAAAGCTGCCAGAACTGGAGGGGAGAAATCAAGAGCCTCTTATCATCAGGATGGCTGCCTCTTAGGCTCTGGGAGAAACAAGTTACCCCAGACGGGGCAGAGGCTACCCCACTCCCTGGAGGGCCCTCCCTATCCCCAACTGGGCTAGTGGGGCTTCAGGCTGGAGCCCAAGAGGGCCTCCTTTGTGTCCTGGAGCCCCTAAGCAGGCAGGCTGAGGAACTCTGAATTATTCCTCAGAATCCTAGTTCTAAATGCATAAAACAAAATCCCGGGGAATATAAAGAAAATGAATTAGACTGGAACTGGATGTTCAGCTTTTCCCATCTACGTTACCCAATGAGATAGCAGAACTACAAAGTACATACCTGGAAGTTCTCTATTAATGCCATTTATTGTTATTTTGTTACGGGCAGACTGCAGTTGATCCCTAGGCCCCTTGGGGAACTGCCACCCCCAAAAGTTACGAACCCCTTCATCCACGGGCTTCAGGCTCTAACTTGTGAAGTCCTAAGTCCAAGCCACTTTGTAATCTCTTAAGCATGACATCAACTTGTGCTGTTATTATTATTGCTTTATTATCAGGAATAGGTGAAGAGAAACGGACCTATTTAATTTATGACTTTATTGGCACCAGGAACTACCAGGTGTGGAAGCTCCCTCTACTGGAACAGAACAGCACTTGCTCTGCAACTTACAGTCTCAGAGAGACTTGGTTTTCTCCTTCATAAAACGGAGATAATAATAGGACTTAGGGTTGTGAGGGTCAAGTAGGATCCTATTTGTAAAGCACTCTCCCCTGCTGGTTGTTGTGGCCATTACTATTGATGCCTAGCTCCAAGGCCAACTCTTCGTCCACTGCCGCACAATTACGAGTCTCCATAATTATAATTGTTATTACGCCTACCATGTGGGTGACCCAGCCAGCCCCGCCGCCCTGCTTAGCCACAGCAGGGAAGAACACAACAAGCAAATATATTGGGGTCCCTGAGAGTCCCGGGGGGTGACTTACATGACCACAGAACAAGAACGGTAGGAGAAAGGTAAGACCCCTCCACATCCAAGACTGGAATCCCTCTGGAAAAGAAGGCAGAGTTAGGGGACAGGGGGAAGTCAGATCTGCATCATGGGCCAGGAGAGCAGTAGATGCCCTCGTTCCCATCAATCAATCTTACTGTCTCTGTGCTTGAGATTCTTTCTTGGTTTACTTCAGTTACCCAATAGCCATATGACTTGTTTTTAGTCAATTAAAAAAAAAATTTTTTTTCTGGTTATACATGTACATCTCTCTTTACAAATCATGTTGGGAGAGAAAATGTTTTCAATCACATCCAGCTCTTTAAGACTTCCTTTGGGGTTTTCTTGACAAAGATATAAGAGTGATTTGCCATTTCCTTCTCCAGTTCATTTACAGATGAGGAAACTGAGGCAGATAGGGTGAAGTAACAACTCACACAGGTAGAAGTGTTTGAAGCTGGATTTGAACTCACCACAATTGAGTTCCTGACTCTATTAGACCCTTTGGACTGTGGCACCCCCTAATGGTCAAGTCCTTAATAAGTGTTTGAGCTTAAGGATGTATTTTATAGCAACTTTTCCCCATCCTGACTCTGAGCCCAGCACTCTATCCACAGCACCATTTAATCTGTCTCAGCCTCACTGGACATTTTCCTCATCTGTAAAATGGGACCAGCAAGGTTACTGGGCAGAAAGTGCTCTGTAAATTTTTGAACCTTAAACAAATCTGTGATTATCATTATTCTGTGACAGAAAATAAAGGTCACAGGATCCTGGGATTTCAGAAATCCTCTATTTCAGGTGTCAGGTGTCAAATACTCAGTTCATTCAACTTGGCTCACAAGGTTCCTAAACATGGCCCAAATCAGATTCAATAATAATTGGGAAATATTTAACAAAGGAAATCAAAATATAAGAAAATAATGTTAACATGTGTTTTTCTAAGTCAATAAGGAGCCTACAGGGATCCCTAGGGACAGTTTAGTTGGCCCCTAGTTTTATTTTTATTTAAATTTGATAATACTCTAATCTGACCCTTTTAATTAAGGGAATGCAAGACAACCCAGAAAAATTGAATCATTTTCCCTAAATCACCCAGGTAGAAAATGGGAAATTGTGAGAGCTAAATCTCAGTCTTCTAACCAAGGAAATCAAATTTGACCCAAAGTGAATTAAGATGAATGGGCAGAGAGACCCCATGAAGCTTAGAAGGAATGCCGGAAAAGCTATAATTTTTCACACGCTGAAATTCCTTGAATGTTCCGGGCTGTGTTGATGGGTCAATGTTAACCTTTCATTAAAACCTTTATTTTTTCTACAGAGATGTGCCCCCAGTGGAGGAGGCTCAGCAGCAGTACTCACCCACTGTGAGGTCCAAATGGTTCCTTTCCCCCAGAGCCCGGAGTCTGTAGAGGCATCCACTCTGATAATAATATTGTAGGAACTGGACACAGCCTGCAAAGGAACAGGGGAGAGGACAGCCCTCAAGCAGAAGTCACTATATCAAAGATCTCTAGCTGGAAGGGCGCTCAAAGACCAGAAGGGAAACTGAGGCTTCTGGGAAAGTAGTGACTTGCCCAGGATCATCCAAGAAGTATTAGAGGTAATTTTTGACCTCAGATCCTCCAAATTGAGTTTTTTATTCTTGAAACCTCCTCAAAGGACAAATCACAAAAGGGGGAGGGGAGATTTGGGAAGGGGCCATCTCAGTCTTACCCCAGGGCAGTTCTCCAAGGCCACAAGGACAGATGTTGTCAGTTCATTAATCAAAAAAACCTAGATGGGCTGGACAGGGAGGAGGCCTTCGGGTCAGGGCTTAGTTGACCAATATTAGGGCTTTCAGCCCAGCCTATGATGTTGGCTGGGACTGATTTGGGAAGGAAAAACAGCCTCCTCTCCCTTGACCCTCACTCCAGGCATCTGGATCTCCTTCCCCTGGTCCACTCTGACCCCACTCCCTTGGCAATCAAATCCCCCTCTCTGACATCCCACAGGAGCTAAGAACAGAGCCCTCCCTCATCTGCTGCCAAGGGAGGCCCTCGCTTAGGGCAAAGGAGCAAGAAAGAGGCACTCACTCTGAAAGATGGAAAAAGCTAAAAACTGATTGCGAAACTTTTGATAGATGAGTCCATTTGGCCTGGAGAAGGGAGGAAAAGTAAAAAAGTAAAATAAAATAAAAGGAGACAGGGTTGTCAAATCCTAATTGCCAACATCACCAACCTATCCATCCTGCATTGGCCATGGCCCCAGGCCACACACTCCCAGGGTAGGAAGGGAGAAGCCTCTGGCTGGGCTCTCCCCACATGGCCAGATACATCACATCCCCAAGCCCGAAGGCATGGAAAAGCAGAGCTTCCCAGCTCCCTGATCCCCTGGTCCTGGGGGCCGGACATGTCAGTCCCTTCTCTCTATCTCCCGAGGCCCCTTGCCGAGGACTTCCAATTTCCTGTATTCTCTGCCTTTTATTTTCTTCTCTCCCCTTCTGTTTATCACTTTCATTCCATCTTCCCCTTCTCATTCTGTTCTCCCCACCCCTCACATCCTGCTTTCTCTCTCATGCTCTGCTCTTCATCCCTCCTACCTTGCTCCCACCTGGAGGTGCAATCCCACTATTAAACCTTGCTTCCCTGAGATAGACCCCAAGGCTCTCTACCATGGTTGTTCCCCAGGCTTCTAAGTCAGGGAGCCACCTGCTCCTCTGCTGAGGAGTTGTCCTGAGGCTGTGTCCTTATTGGCCTCCCATATGGATCCAGTCCAGCCCAGGCCCAGTCCTATTTACAAGCAGATCCTGTATCTTAAGTCTGGCCAAGGATGTTCTCAGCCTCCAGCCCCCCACCCCCCTTCCCTGAGCAGGGCAGGAGGAGGGGGAGGGAGCACTCACCAGGTCAGCATTATCCCCGACAGAAATGTGGAGACGTAGTGGTGAGACACCCACCAGCCTTTAATTCTTGGAAAGAAAGACAAAGAAAGGGAGACTAAATGAAAAGAGGAAGCTGCCCCCTTCGTGGCACACCTCTGGGACATCTCTGACAGGGAAGCTCTATTTAAGAGCTTTTGCTACAAACCGAGCCTTGGAAAAGGGGCTTCTGTGGGTGGGGGGCCAGGCTTGACCCTGCCCACAGAAAGGGACACCAGAGGAACAAAGCTGCATCTGCACAGACATCCAGCTCACATACATCCTGTGGGATCCTGGGCAAGTCATTTAACATAAATCTGCCTCTGTTTCTCCATCTGTAAATTGGGGATAATAAGAACACCTACCCAGCAGGGTGGTGGTGGTCTAAGGCTGGATTTGAACTCAGGGTTTATTCACTCCAGCCCTGCCCTTCACTCTATCTGTCCCACACAAACTGGCTCTACTTCACTTACGACCATTTCAATTCGACCCCAGTCAATTCCACCCCACAAAGGCGAGGTTGTAACTTCTGGGCATTTTTATTGACCGTCCCCATAAATAGAATTCGTTCTCCTTCTTGTGGCTTCTTTCAAATCCAAATAGAAAGTCTCTCCTTTTATTAGGGGTCTTCCCACTGAGACTAGTCCCAGTTTATCCCGTTTATCTCTTATTTGTACAGAATTGTTTGCATAGAGACCGGAGCTCCTAAGAGAAGAGACTAGTTAATTTTGAGATTTGTGATCTTTCTTTGCATCCATTCTCACTGCGCTTGGCTCATAGTAGGTACTTAATAAATGCTTGTTGACTGACCTCTTGGGGTCATTTAATCTTGACACTCCTCCTCCCCTAATTTCTTCCTGACAAGTGACAACCAGCTTCCATTTGAATACTTCTAGTAGTATTCTAGTAGTGAGTAACTCACTACCTTTCCTAACAGCCCAGCCCATCCTTGTTTATAAATAGAACTGAAGTTCTTTAAGGACAGGACCTGCTTCTATTTTCGGTCTTTACTGAGTAAAATCTGCCTCCTTGTCATTTCAGAGAAACACAAAATCTCAAGTAGGAAGGGCCTCCAAAGGTTGCCTAAGGCTGACCATACCTGAATATGAATTTCCCCCACCACACAGAGGGAAGGGAACCCCTTCCCCCTCCTCCCAAGGCAGTCCATGACACTTGGGAGCAGCCAGAGTTGTTCCCATGCAGCGTCATGTCCCCCCAGGCTTTCTCCTCCCTGGCTAACCAGCCCAAGTTATTTCAAACCAGCCCCATGTTGCAAGACTTGCTGCTCTCCACTCCAAGTCAGCTCCATCTATCTCACATTAGAAAATTACATTATCTCCCTCAATCTTTTCTGTATCCCATGCTGGGGAGGAAGGGAGACAATAAGGAGCAGCAGAAATACAAGTGGACATTGGGGTCAGGAAGCCTAGGCGGCCCCTCCAGCTCAGGCACAGACTAAATAGTGACTGTGGGTGAGCCCCTTTGGCCTGTTTTCTAATCTATGAAAAAGACAGGTAGAGACAACATTGGATTTGCAATCTGGGTTCAAATCCGGTCTTTGATACCATCTGACCAAGGGCCAGGGAAGACCTCTTTGGGGTCTACAGTTTCTTCATCTGTGAGATGAGGACTTCAGACTGATGGCCTCTGGGGGCCTTTCAGCTATAAATCTATGCTCCCAACCAATTTAACAATGAACATTTATTAAGCACCTACTATGTGCCTACGAAGAGGCTGGGGCTGGAAGAGTCCCTTCCAGTTCTTATTATTCCTTATTATTCCCAAGTTATTACTTAAGATTTGGTGCTCATCTCTGAATCACACCCAGATTTTATAGCAACCCAATATTAGAGAACACCTACTATGGGCCAGATACCACAAATGGCCCTGAAGGGAAAAAAAGGCAAAAAATAAAGTGGTCTCTGCCCTGGGGGGATTAATAACCTGTTCTTGTTTAGCTGAATCCGATTCGAAAAGGGGCAGGTAGGTGGCTCCGTAGTGAATAGTGCTGGGCCTGGAATCAGAAAGGCACTCATCTCCCTGAGTTCAAATCCTGCCTCAGACACTTATTAGCTATATGATTCTGGGCAAGTCACTTCCCCCTCTGCCTCAGTTTCCTTATCTGTAAGATGGACCGGAGAAGGAAATGGCAAACCACTTTGGTATCTTTACTAAGAAAATCCCAAATGGCGTCATGAAGGATTGAGTGCAATTGAAAAACTGCTGAACGACAGCAACCACAATCTCTGTGTACGTGGCCAGTCATGGCAGGGAGCATGTCTACAGCCCCACTGCACATAAACAGGGCTTGCCTACCTCAGTGCAGAGGGACCAGATTTCCTCCCCTTCCCCTACCCCCAGAAACAAAGATGGCGGCAGATACACTAGGAAGACCTCCTCTACTTGCTCTATTCTTCTTTATGCCTTATTCCTTGCCCTCTTAACACATAAAGAATTAAAGACTCCTTGTCCCCTTTGTGAAAAGCGTTAACCAATTCTCTTCAGCTCTCGGTCATGTTAGCTCTCAGAGTTATGGCAGAGCACGGCACTGACAGGGACCAGAGATGGGAGAACACAGCACCCCACAGCTGACAGACCATGCTTCCCAGGTAATAAAAGTGGGCAAAAAAGGAAGGGGAGGAATGAATTGTTCCTTTACGAAGGAAAATAGAAAATTATCCTAGCATATGTTTTAAAAATAAAAAGCTTCAATAAATTTTTTTTTTTTTTAAAGTGAATGTGTAAAAGGATCTTTACATGTGTTTGGAAAAATAAAATATTGGGGGGAAAAAAGGAGGGAAAATAGAAGAGAAAGAGATGAGATTTTAAAAGGAGGGCCAATACAGGGGGGGAAAAGCACATGTCCTGGAGGATGAGAAGCCCAGGATTCCAATCCTAACCTCACCAGTGATTTACAAAGTAGAAGTCACTTAAAAGTCACTTCTCTCAGACTCTGTTTGCTAATCTTTAACATGAGGGGACTGGGCCAGCCAGTTAACAAAGCCCTTTGAGGCGCCAAGAGTCTATAATTCTAGGCAGGTTCTCTTTCCATTATCACGCCATGTGATAAATCTCAATGCTCTAGAGGGCCAAAGAGTGATTTCAAGGTGCCCATGAATCCATATGGAAAACCCATAAATAAGCAAATGATTTTTGGAGGCTGAATAAACACCCTGTTCTTGGAGATATATTTAGATTTTTTTTTTCCCCCCAGTTTGGACTTGTATTTTGGTGAATTTAGAGAGATCCTCCATAAGGAAACTTCTCCTACCAATGCAGAGCTCCAATCCTTCTCCAGTGTATTAGGACATATGGCTATGGAATCTGAGCACCTGGGTTCAAATGTTGCCTCAGACACATAACAGCCATATGGATGATGCTGGGTAAATCCCTCTACCTCTCTACATCCCAGGAAGCGTTCTAAGGCTAGTAAGGCTGCTCTGCATTCAAGAAAGGAGTTTTCTGCATGGGGGACATCTTAGGTCGAGATGAAAACCAATCTGTTTCTATGTATGTGTGTGTGGAGAGTGTGTACATTCAGCCTACAGAAGGAGTGGCTAAACCTGCTGCTTCCTGAGGGGTTTTTCAGATAAGGGTCTGGGGTCCTCAGTATCAGCTGCAAAGGGCAGGCCAGAGCCAAAGACTGGGTGGTCTTCTCCTCCTGTTCCCCACATTTAGACAGAGAAAGGATTCTCAAGCTGGAAAGTCCTCTTAGAAATCAGATTCATCATCTGGTGCTGAAAGGGGCCGGAGATAAGAAGACCTAGAATTTACAGGGTGCTTTAATTTTCTTTTCTCCAAGCACTGCATATATGTTATCTTGTCTGATTCTTGCAATGGTCCTGGGAGGCAGGTGCTATTATCGCCTCCATTTTACAAATGAGAAAATTGAAGCAGAGAGGGGTGAAATGATTTTTTCAGGGTGGCAGCATCTGATATAGGACTTGAACTCAGGTTTTTCTGATTCCAGGCTCATTCTACCCACTGCACCACTTAAGGGGCCTTAAAGGCAAAATTGTGGCAGGTAAAAGATGAAATGACTAAGGAAACAAAAGTCTGCGCTTCAGAGAATATTGATTTATTAATCAATGCGTGTCAACTGCCCAACAAATCAGGACCAGCCACCCTCCTCAGCTTTGGCGCTGGATCCCAAATACAGAGTGAGACCGGTTTTTATATGTTAAAATTGATTAATCAAATAACAACTGGATACAAAATTTCAACTGGAGGGGAAACTAAGAGCTTTCCAAGTTGGGAGGGAAGAGCAAACCGGCATAATTCTCTGAGATCAGAAAAGGAGGTGTCCCTCTCCCCCCTCTAACAGCCTCAGAGGTCCACCAAGACCACCTCTTCCTTTTTTAGTAATTCAAGGGTAAGGGCCGAATTTGTAAGCCTGGCACCCACTGAATAAATACACCACTGCTCGGACCCTTCTCAAGTTACACCGACATTATTTGGGTTTAACTATTATGTCAGCCTGACATTGAGGGCAGGGATCAGCTACCTTTCTGTCTTTTGTCACCAGGGCCTAACACAGGCCCCAAGTCACTGCTTGCTGATTGATTGTCCGGGGCATAAAGGTCACTCGATTCTTTGGCCCCTAAATCCAGGGCCCATGGGCCTGTTTTAGCACTTTCTTTAAAAGATTCAATTCCATCACAAATGACAAAAACTGCTCATTGTTACCAACTTGCCCACAAATAGGGAAGAGAGACAATGAAGCGGACACAGCTCTCCCCCACACAGGAAGGAATGCTTCTTCCCTTTAAAAAATGAGAGCTGCCTCCGTGCTTCCAGACCCAGGATCCTATGACTCAGGGCCCCGCCGTCCTCTCCCCTGGGACGCCCCCTCCTCCCGAGACCCCAGGCAGCCTTCAGTACCTGGAGCCGTTGCTGATGAGGATGCTTTCCCGGATGGTGAGCGTGCAGTAGTACCAGACCAGCAGGAAGTTGAACACTTCATCAGTTACTCTAGGACAGAGAGAAGCGGGGGCTGTGAGGAGTTAGGCTTGCAGATCTCCCAGGTGGGGGAGAACATGGCACGGGGTGAATGAGAAAAGCTCTTTCTCTTCTCTTGGAGGAGCTGGTGAGTGACCAGCTGGGATGAACACCGACTCTCTGCCAAAGCTCTCTTGTTTCCCAAGATGAAAGTTCTAAGCTCGATTCTCTTACTCTACTGATGAAGAAAGTCCAGCCCAGAGAGGGGAAGTGACTTACTATTACAGGATCACAGACCTAGAGTTTGAGGCCCACCTCTGAATTTTACAAAAGGGGAAACCAAGGCCCAGACTTCATGCAACTTCTTCCTTCTCATAGGTCTTAAGCACACGAACCATGCTAGCCATCCCCATGACATATTAATTTGCATTTGTAAAGCACTTCAAATGTCCAACTCAAACAGAAATAGATCCCTGCTCCCTACTACGGAAAATCATAAAATAACATTATGTTGTACTGTATTTTTAATTATTTTGTCAAACTTTACCTATTTATTACATTTCAATCTGGTTTGGTTTTGCCAGCCTGAGTTTGCCCTATTTTATATCATTTGAGCCTCACTATAATCCTACAAGGTAACAATATTATTATTATTCCCATTCTACAGATAGGGAAATTGAGGCCCAAGGTTTGAGTCTGGATTTGAACTCAAGACTTCACAACTCCAAGATCAACACTCTACCCACCATCTAGCTACCCCTAGCACAGAATCAGTGCTTAATAAATGTTGATTTGTTTTTTCTCTCTGGGTCTCAGTTTACCTTTCTGTAAAAAGAGGAGCATGGACAGCTGACCTCTGAGGTTCCTCCAAGCTCCTTAGTTTCAACAGGGAAAGCAAAAGCTTAGGTTTGGGGTTGGAAAAGATGGAAAGTCTTTGGACTTCAGATTATTCAAACTGTTTACTGAAAGCCTGGGAAAAGGACCTGAATAGATTGAGCCAAATGCCCTGTGGCAGTAGGTTGCTTGAGTTCCCAGCAGGCTCCAGAGAGTCTCATAGTCAACTCTGTGGATTACCAGTCCATTATCCACTCTTGCAACAGCACCTCCCAAGGATGCTGGGCCTAGTGCTTCCCTCCCTTCCCCACCGCACATACACAGCTTAGAAAACAAAATCTAATTTTAACAGTGTCTATCAAGCAGTTCAAGAATTTTGGGAAACTCAAGCCTAAGGAGTGGGAGAAAAAGGCATTGCAGCTTTCTCCATTATATTCTCCGAGCCATTCTCTTGCTCTAGTGAGAACGAGACATTTCTTTCTAAGATTATTTCTTGTCAACTCTATTTCTTTTATGTGTCTGCGTATGGGTATTTCATCTCCTTCTTTGCCCCCCTCCATTAGAATATGAGCATCTTGAAGGCTGGGCCGTTTCATTATTGTCTTTGTAGCTTTAAAGCCAGCACAGAGTCTGGCCACAGTATAGGGGCTTATTACGTGCCGGCTGATTGTTCATTATCGATACCATGTGCCCATCTGGGAGCCAGGAAGTGTTAAAGAGAACTAAAGAAAAATCTGCACTAATTAATATACTGGATAGGTTTTCTGTGAAGGATTTATGGGAGGTCACAGAGAAGAGTCCCAGGATGGAAAAGCCTGGTACAGGAGGGGAGATGTATACCAGCAGAGGGAATGGATTCATCCCTATGTCCCTACAAACATCTCCAACAAGGGGTCAACCATGAAACGCACCTGCTTCAGTGTGCTGAAGACATAGGAGGTGGAAGAGGTGGGAAATCTGATACATAGGAGATATTATGATTCTCTTATCCTCTGGGCTTTGGAGGTAACCCAATCCAGAAAGCATTTTTAAAGGGCCTACTATGTAGCAGACATGAGGCTGTGGGACTCTGGACAAGGTACTAGACACTGCGGAGCAGAAACAGGTCTCCTTGGCTGCAAGGAAGCTCCTGCCCAGGAGGCTCCCACCCCCAGGGCCTAACCTCATCCCATGGTACTAAGAACACAAAGATAAAAAGAAAAAGAAAAAAAAAAAAAAATCCAGTGCCTGTCCTTAGGTTACTTACATTCACTGACAGGAGGCAACATACAAACAGAGAAATATAAACAGGATCATATGAGGGAGTGGAGAGTACTAAGAGCTAGGTGAAAGGAACAGTGGGGCGTGCATAATGGGAATACTGGATTGGAAGTGGGATGAAGACCTGGATTCAAAACAGACTACGTTCACATCTACTAGATGTGTGATGATCGGGCCTGTTATTTCACTGTTTTCGGCCAACTTGTAACTGGGACTCAGTTTCTATATACATAATATGGAAGAGATGGACAAAATACTATCTTGCCTGTTCTAAATCTTAATAAAGCTTTTTATTTATAAAACACATGTATGAATAATTTTTCAACACTGACCTTTGCAAAACTTTCAGTTCCAAATTTTTCCCTCCTCCCCTGGATGGCAGTAGTCCAATACATGTTAAATGCCTTTTCTAAATCTATGAACCCTCAAAGCATCAATGCAATCTCAAACTCAAGAGCAGGGCTAATGCCAAGGTTGGAGATGAATAATCATTGGTGGATTAACCTGGGATGGGCAACCAGGCCTGAAACCCACACACTCCACCCCTACCCCCACCCTAAGAAAGCCAAAAGCCCCATCTCGGCCCCACCCACGGCTGTCCTAGATATCACCCTAGCCTTCCAAATTCATTGCCTTCTCTGGTCTGGAATAGGGCTGTGAAGGGGACATGGGCACCTCAGAAGTCCAAGCTTCCAAGACCCTACTCTTCCCCCCCCCCCCACCCTCTCCCCGGCCCCACCACAGTCCAGGTCCCAGACCACTTACCTGTAGTGTAGGAAGAATCTGCAGGATATGGCTCCAAGCAGGAAGATAATAGTCAAGTAAAGCTTGAATTTCTCGTATTCATCCTTATAAGCAAACCTGCCAAGAACAGCCCAGCCAGGATTAGATTAGAACCCCACCATGTGCTATCATCCTCGATACCAGCCTCTCCCCTCCCCTCCTTGCAACAGATACAGGTACAAGGGTGCTGGGCGCCCGGTTGTCTGACTATAGGGCAGTCATGTTCCACCTCTGGCTATCCCCGTATTCTCATCTATAACACAAGACCACAGACCGTCCCTGTATGAGAATGCCCTCTATGACATCTCCCACAAGGGACAACCATAAATTCGCCAGCCTCCTTCTGTGGGAGGGGAGGAGGCGGAGGCTGGAGATGTGGAATATGCTGCTGATGTAGCATAGTATGGTTTTCCTGAAAAACCTGAAGACCTGGATTCAAATCGCACTTCAGATACCTTCCTTCTTTTCTGCCTTGGACACAGAAAGAAGGAAGGGAATAATAAATACAGAACCTACAAGGTGCCAGGCACTGTGTTAAATGCTTCATTATTTCATTAGAGCCTATTATTATCATCCCCATTTTGCAGATGAGGAAACTGAGGTAGAGTGGTTAGGTGACTTGCCCAGGTTCACACAGCTACTACATCATCTTTGGGGCTGGGTTTGATTTCAGGTCTCGTGCTCTATCCAATGTAGCACTCCCTGATGTCCCCTAGTCAGCTGTCAAAGTCACACCTTACTTTCCTGCTCTATAAAAGGAAGGGTTGGTCTCTAAGGTCCCTTCCAGCTCTAAAATATAAAAGTTTATGAGCCTATTGGTTAATTCTGTTTAACATTTTGATCACCAGGAGGCAGACAGCAGGAAATGACTATGATGTGAAAAGAAGACTTCAAAAAAACTTTTTAAAGAGATGCTCCTTGGTCCCCCAATGAGGAGGAAGCTGCTGTCTCTCAAAGAAAGTCCCTTCCACTATGGGAGACTCATTGAGAAGTTTACTAGCAAAAATCTTGTCCCAAATTTGTCTCTTTACAACGCCCATGCATGGTTCCGGGTTCTAAAGTCAAGCAGGATAGAGCTAATTCCTCCAGCAGGAAATGGCCTTTCAAACACCAAAGGCCACAAAAGCAGGAGCAATCTCTTAAGGTCCCTTGTCAGTTCTAACCTTACACCAGGAACATCGACTTGACCTGGGGTGGGACACTGGAGGAATGGAAGTCTACTTCTACCCTTGTTCCCAAATTAAAGCTTGCTGTTAATAAGAGGAATCCGTGAGGAGAGGAGCAGGGAGGATTACATGCTGCACAGTACTCTTCACACCTTAACCTGCTAGATAAGGGCCTGGGACAGAAACTCAAGCTTCCTTTCCCTTTTCAATACAAATTCCAAGGTCCATTTTCCACAGGACTCAGTGTTCTGCCTTTTAGGCCCACACAGACATTTAAAGGGAAAACCGGATATCAGGAAATCTAGGGGTCTGGAGGATTAAACATATCTTATACAAGAACTTGAAGTGTACATTCTAATTGAGGACTGTCTCTTGTTTCCTGGGTCTCATGAGGGAAGGCCATGGTCCCCGGCCCACAGTACAGGGGACACCTCCTAAAGCACAACTAGGAACCTGTTTTTTCTGATATTGGGATAGTTGTATTTCAATACAATTGGTTTCCTTTTTAAGCCTTTGTATTTTATTTTATATATTTAAAAATATAATCCTGAGAAGGGTTTCCCTAGGCTTTGAAGGGGCATGGGGTTAGGTTCCTAGAGAGTCAAGACATACACAGAAAAGGTAAAAGAACTGGACATACTCACTTGGCCTGATTATTGAGGAGGGTAACGTTGACATTGCCCAGAACCAGACTAAGATACAGTCTGAAAGAAAAGAATAGATCATCAATGAGGCTCCTTTCAAGGTATATAACTCAGGTGCCCACACCCACACAAGACCTTTCTGGACTCTCTCCCCCATATAAGTCATTGAAATACTATATATACTGTAATTCTGAAATGATTTTGTGGCTATTTATTTGTGCCCACATTGTTTTCACTGATCTTTAAACATAAAACATAAACTCCTTGAAGACAGGGATGGCTTCCTTTTGGTCTAGCCCAGCATCCACATATTTGTTTTTTTTAATCGGACCTATGATTTCTTCATTACAGAAAGAAGTTCTTCTACCAAAGCTGACTGGCCCAGACTTATTGCATGTGGCTAAATGACTTCACCAGTCACATGGCTGGTAAGTGCTGGAGGTGGGAGCTGACCCCATATTTTCCTTGAGAGGCTGACTCTTTAGCCATTAAACCAGGCTACCTTTAACCCAGCAGCTGGGTTTAACCTTTCTGAAGCTCTGGCTCATGGCAGTCAGTCATCAAATGCTACTTGAATAAATGAAAGCCTAGAGTAGAAAGTAAGCTCCTTGAGGGCAGGCCTATCTCATTTTTGGTTTTAAATCTCCAGGGCCTGGAAGATTTCTTTGGTCTCAATCTATGACTTCTCCTGATTATGGAATTTTAGACTCTATACTCTCTTTGTTCAGTATCAATTCTATCCTGGCTTGATTCTTCATGTATGTCTTATCCACTCAGCTGAATTAGAAGGGCAGAGACTACATTTCTATCCTATCTCTGTGACCTCAGTATCCAACACAATTCTAAGTGTTAAAAAAACAAAACATGGAATGAATTCTCTCTCCTGGAAGGCAGGGGCTATTTAGTGGTGGCCTTTGTATCAGCACACAGCAAGTACTTAATAAATGTTGCTTTAATTGCATATACACACTGCTGATTCCCCTACCCTCCCCAAATCCTAACTCTCTGGGGGAGTCCTTTATACAGACATACAGATACTGTTGAGGAAAGCTAAAGTATTATTATCCAAAACACCCACAAAAATCGTGAGCACATAATTAGCCTGGGCAGGTGTGCAAGGCTAAAAATGGATGAACGGAGAGATATAAACTGTAGTTTTCGGAATAAAGAAAAAGGTGGGAGGGGCCTTTAAACAGGAGATATCAGCTGGGAAAGATCTTAGAAATCATTTAGCCCAAACCCTTTGTTTTCCAAATGGGGACACTGAGGCTCAGAGAGTTAATTTCCCAAGGTCTAGGACCCCAGACTGCCTACCATCCTCTCACAGTCATCAGATGTTTGTTGCTGTCTCTAGAATTACAAAATCAATTATTTTAAAAATCATGCAAATGTATACCTTTGCTAAAGCATTTAAGAAGATAATCAGGGATGAGCTGATTCAGGCCCCACTGCCTCCTTTTATGTCAAAGATGATATCTCAGTTCACAAGGAGCATAGGATGTTAGTGTTGAATGCCCACCTTTACTGCCCTGGGAGCTTCCTAATGGTACTTCCTAAAGCACAAGGGTAATTATTCCCCTGGCCTAAAACCTCAAATAGCTCCCTATCACTTCTAGAATAAAATAATTTGGATTTAACATATATTTTTACCATGTTTAACATTTATTGGATTATATGCCATCTGGGGAGGGGAGGGGGAAAATTGGGACACAAGGTTTTTCAAAGGTCAATGTCAAAAAAATTATCCTTGCATATGTTTTGAAAATAAAAAAAAAAACTTCAATTAAAAATACTAACAAAAAATAAAATAAAATACGAACTCCCCAGCTTGGCATGGAAAGCCCTTTATATTCCATCACTACCCCTTGTTATGGCAGATAAGGGACTAGACCTTTTTCAAGCAAGTAATCAATAAGTATTTCTAAGAGGCTACAACATACAAGAGGTCATGCAAGGTGCCAGTGATATAAAACAAATGATAGTCCTTGTTCTTAATTAAGGACACCTAACTTTAAGGCAGGTATCAAAGAAATGCAAATAAATGAGGGGAATAGTTAGGAACCAGTTAGAGTCTCTTAAAGGAGGGGGGCACGGGAAGGAGCGGGGTTGAGAGTGTGGGTGATTTAGGGCAGCCTCCTCCCCACTGCTGGAAAAAGAAACAAAAGCTCCTGTCTTAGTAATGTAAGCATGGGCTTTGGCCCATATGGTTTTTGAATGCATGTGTCCAAACCCTCCAATAGGGGGTGACAGAGGCAATCTTAAGAATAAAGGCCAGCTGGAGAGACTTACATGAACTGATCCTGAGTGAAATGAGCAGAACCAGGAGATCACTATACACTTCAACAACAATACTATGTGATGATCAATTCTGATGGACGTGGCCATTTTCAACAATGAGATGAACCAAACCAGTTCCAATAGAGCAGTAACGAACTGAACCAGCTACACCCAGCGAAAGAACTCTGGGAGATGACTATGAACCACTACATAGAATTCCCAATCCCTCTATTTTTGTCTGCCTGCATTTTTGATTTCCTTCATAGGCTAATTGTACACTACTTCAAAGTCTGATTCTTTTTGTACAGCAAAATAACTGTATGGACATGTATTGTATTTAATTTATACTTTAACATATTTAATATGTATTGGTCAACCTGCCATCTTGGGGGGAGGGGAAGGAGGGGGAAAATTAGAACAAAAGGTTTGGCAATTGTCAATGTTGTAAAATTACCCATGCATATATCTAGTAAATAAAAACTATTATTAAAAAAAAAAAAAAAAAAAAAAAGAATAAAGGCCAGCCTCTGGGAAAATCCAGAAGTAGTCAGTCAATAAGCATCTATTAGGCGCTTACTATATGCCAGGCACTGTGCTTTGTATTGGAGAAAACTAGCCGTATTCAAGATCCATCCAGTACAAATGGGAGATAATCTCAGAGGGAAGGCATTAGTGGGGGAAGATCAAGATAGGGCTCCCACAGAGGGGAGGATGTGAGCTGACCTGAAACCAGCCTGGAGTTGTATTATAGGGCAGCAAGAAGGCCAATTTGGCTAGACCACAGTATTTATGACAGTAAGATTCCTCATCAGCCTGGAAGTACAAGAGCCAGACTATGAAGAGTCCCTTTCTTGGCTCTGCATGTGATCTCACAAACTTTCTGCCCCAAACAGCTCTGAGAAAGCAGAGATACCAATCTGGCTGGGGCCTCTGTAACTGGGTACTCTGTGCATCATCTCTCCTACAGCCCTAGAGCTGGCCAAGTCTAGGGAAGCCACCAGAGTCTCCTACCTTGTATGTGTGGAGCCAGAACCTCCCCAACTGCCCAGAGCCCCCTACCCGTTCTTCTTGGGCAGGTAAGCTTCCATGTCAAAGAAGATATTCTGCCGTTCCTTGATGTTGGCGCTCATCTGCTGAATGAGGTCGGCCTCTTCAATGTTGGCATGCCGCTTACACCTGTTGTTGAGATTAAAAGGGAAAAGGGTGGGAGTGTTGGCTCAGCTAGCTGCCAGCGTGTCTAGACACTCCCAGGTCTGGGCACGCAAAGGCATCTCACCACCGTCCCCCTCACTTTAACTCAACAGTCAGGCTTCTTAACTGAGTGGGAGAAAATAAGGAACACACTGTAATCAGAGGACCTGAGTTCAAATTCCATCTCAGACACTTATCTGCATATTCTTAGGCAAATTACTTCACCAACATGGTTTTCCCATTTACAAAATGAAAGGGTTGGAATAAGACAGCCTCAGAGTCCCAGTCAATTTTACATCTCTAATCCTTCCTTTGGCCTCAATTTATCTTTTGTATAATGGAAACAATCAACTTTACATCTCTAATCCTTCCTTCTGGATAATAGAAACAACTTTACATCTCTAATCCTTCCTTCTGCTACAATTTATCTTCCGTATAATAGAAACAATAGAACCCAAGTTCAAATCTGGTCTCAGACACTTAACACTTCCTAGCTGTGTGACCCTGGGCAAGTCACTTAAGCCCAGCCTCAAAAGAAAAAAAAAAAAAAAGTATTTCCTGTATGACAGAAAAAAAGCATCCAAAAGCAGAAAGAGACTCAAGGAGACTCAAGGAGAGAATCCTTGCCCTCCAGAAGCCCATGTTGTACTTATAAACAACTGGTAAGAGTGTAAGTATTTGACAAGTAAAAGCTCTACAATAGTATATGATCTGGATGCCATTCATTAGCAAAAACTCTTCCCCCAAACTGGAAAAACAGCTCAGAGGGCACACCCACCTCCAGGGCCAGCAGCATGACCTCTACCTTGCATTATAGACTCTGAGGCACTAGTTGAATGTTTCAGGAATTAGTGAATGCAGAACAATGCAATCACAAATCATATATTGTCATTTACAAAGGCAAAGCCTAAGCTTACATTGCTAAGATAGGAGCTTTCAGTTCTTTTTTTTTTTTCACAGTGAACAAGGGAGTTGAACTGTCATCCTCACTCCCTTGACAGGGTCTCCCTTACAACCAAAGAACATTTGTTTATAAATTGAGGGTCTAATCTTGTAACTAGGTCATCAGCCTGCTAAACCTGGGAAACAACTTTTCAAACATGACAGGATGGCAGGATTGTAGATTAGAACTGGAAGAAGCCTTATAGGCCTATTAGGTTAAAAAATGTCCTCATTTCAGAGATGAGGAAAATGAGACTCAAAGAACTGAAGGCATTGCCCCCATCACTCAAGCAGTAAATAGCAGAGCTGAGTTTCAAATGCAAGTCAGACTGCAATTTCAGAGCTCTACCATAACCATACACTGCCCTTCCTCCCTACCCACTGTCTCCACTCCCAAGATAGCAAGAACCTTCAATCCAGCTGGATTATAAGTGTAGAGATGCTTTTACTCTGGGTCCAGGAAACTGGCTGATCCAAAATAATAGTTTGTGTCATAATAATCTGTGTATGTGCCAGACAACACTAGTTTGGGTGCTCTTTAAGAACAGAGCCAGACTTATATCCCAAAGAAATACTTAAGATGGGAAAGGGACCTGTATGTGCCAAAATGTTTGTGGCAGCTCTTTTTGTAGTGGCTAGAAACTGGAAAATGAATGGATGTCCATCAATTGGAGAATGGTTGGCTAAATTATGGTATATGAAGGTTATGGAATATTATTGTTCTGTAAGAAATGACCAACAGAAGGAATACAGAGAGGCTTGGAGAGACTTACATCAACTGATGCTGAGTGAAATGAATAGAACCAGGAGATCGCTGTACACTTCAACAACAATATTGTATGAAGAGGTATTCTGATGGAAGTGGATATCTTCAACATAAAGAAGATCCAACTCACTTCCAGTTGATCAATGATGGACAGAAACGGCTATACCCAGAGAAGGAACACTGGGAATTGAATGTAAATTGTTTGCACTACTGTCTTCCTACCCAGATTACTTATACCTTCGGAATCCAATTCTTAACATGCAACAAGAAAATTGGATTTACACTCATATATTGTATCTAGGTTATACTGTAACACATTTAATATGTATGGGATTGCCTGTTATCTAGGGGAGGAAGTAGAGAGAGGGAGGGGAAAATCTGGAAAAATGAATACAAGGGATAATGTTGTAAAAAAAAAAAATACTCATGCATATATACTGTCAAAAAAAATTATAATTATAAAATAAAAAAAAAAAAAAAGAACAGGGCCAGAGTTTCACCAGGGCCTAGCACAGATAGTAGTAGGCATTCAATAAATGTTTGTGTAAATGGAATAACAACAGCAGCAGCTGACTTTTACATATTACTCAGTGCTTTTGAAAGTGCCAAAATAGACAGTTTGGTCAGCAGAAAGCAAGCTAAATGATAAGGAGTCTAAGGACCTGAGTTCAAATCCCAACCTTACTATTTCCCCCCCCTAAAGCTGGGGTTAAGTGACTTGCCCAGGATCACACAGCTAGGAAGTGTTAAGTGTCTGAGACCAGATTTGAACTGTGGTCCTCCTGAATTCAAAGGAGAGAGGGAAGAAGGAAAGAAGGTGCAGAGGGAAAGGATGAAAGAAGGGAGGGGAAAAGAAGAAGGTAAGGAAAGGATGCAGAAGGGAGGGAAAGAATAGGGAAGGGGGAAGAAGAAGAGAGAGAGTGAAAGGATGGAGAAAGGAGGGAAAGGAAGAAGAGAGAGCAAGGGGGAAAGATAAAAAAAGGAGTATTAGGAAAAGAAGAAAGGAGGGAAGGAAAAGAGAAAAGAAGGGGAGGAGGAAAGAAAGTAGGACCATAGATGAAAATCAAAGGCTGACAACTATGGGGTGTTATGAATTGAGATATGGGTTAAGATTACAAGATCCAGCCAAGTACCCCTCCCCTGCTTGACCATCCCCAGTCTGGAGGCCTATGGGCAAACAGCTTGTTCTTCCCCTCACCTCTGGAGACTACCCTTGAGGTCTGATAGCCGTTTCTTCTGCTTGCTGATGGAGCTACTACAGGAGGCCTGGAGTGCGGTCAGCTCTTCCAGCTTCTGTCTATACACTTTGTGGGTTTCCTAGAAAGAAGAGAATGAGAGGAGGCTTCATGAGACAGGATCAGCATGCAAAAGCAGCATCTGCAAAACAATGAAGAGTGTTTCAGGTGGGACTGATAGAGAACAATTTAACATGTCCTGCCTGATGGCTGATGACAGAAACCAGATTACCAGGACCAGTAAGACAAGAGAAGGTTCACCAAAAATTATGGATCACTTTTTTTGCTGAGGTAATTGGGATTAAGTAACTTGCCCAGGGTCATACAGCTAGGAAGAGTGAAGTGTCTGAGGCCAGATTTAAACTCAGGTCCTCCAGACTTGCAGGACTTCTATCCACTGTGTCACCTAGCTACTCCTATGGATCACTTTAAAAAAAAAAAAAAAAAATTATCACTTTCTACTGACAGCAAATCACTTTTAAAAAAAGAAATGTGATATATCAACAACTATGAACAAAGGTGAGGTATCACTTGAGAGACATAAACTAAAACTGCTCAAATCGGCAAGGAGAGTTAAAACATGGCAAGTCTTTGTTGGAGGGGCTGTGGGAAGGCAGGCACATGAATACACTGTTGGTGGAGTTGCAAAGTGGCCAACCATTTGGGGAAATGTTGGGGAATTATTTGACAAATGTCACTAAATTATTCATGTTAGTTCCCAGGGATCCTTCTGCTTTGTATATACCCTAAGGAGGTCAAAGACAGACAGTAAGACCCCATGCTAGTTGAAGGATTTAGAGCAGAAGTCCTCAAACTGCAGCCCGCTGAGGACGTTTATGCAGCCCGCCAGGTTATGGCAAAAATCAGACTGGAAGTGACGTTCAACCTAAACTCGAGTTAGCAACGTACACTTCCAGCACTAGGCTGAGGCAGCGGAGACAGAGTGTGAGGCGCTCCAATAGTCTGAGGGACAGTAAACTGGCCCCCTATTTTAAAAGTTTGAGGTCCACTGATTTAGAGCAAAGAACTGGAAATAAAGTGAGGACCCTCTACCAGGAGAACGACTAAAGAATCATATGAGTGTAGTGGAATATTATTGCCAGTGAGAAATGGCAAATTGGAGGAATTCAGAAGAACATCAAAGACAACACTGGCTTTGGGGTTAGAGATCCTGGATTAATATCCCACTTTTGCCAGCAGGGACAGATGGATGGAGCAGTGCAGGATCTGAAATCAAGAAGGCCTGGGTTCAAATCCTACCTGTGATGCCTTTCTTAAGTGATATAACCATTAGCAAGTCACAAGAATTTTTATCAACCTGTTTCTTCATCTATAACATGAGGATAATAATGGTTCTACTTTCTGCAATTTCTGAGAGGATCAAGAGAGAAAACATGTTATAAAGTGTTTTGAACACTTTAGGGTCATGGAATAGCAGAATGGACAGAGGACCTACCCTGGAGGAAGAACCTGAGTTCAAATACAGCCTCAGATTCTTCCTAGCTGTGTGGTCCTGGTCAACTCACTTAATCCTAATTACCTCCAAAAAAAAAAAAAAAAAAAAAAAAAGCAACAGCAAATGTTAAAGCATCCAATTAATGCTATAAAATAAATAATAATATAAATAAATCTGTGTGACCTTGGGTATGCTTATTTAAATCTATTTATCTGTAAAATTAAGGGGTCATATTTAAGGTACTTTTGGGGGGAAGATATTTTCATTTCTATTATTAATTTAACAATCATAAATACAAAGAACAGATAGGATTGTGTGTGAAACCACAAATTCCTATTACATATTCTTTGTTTTTAACAATGTATATTACATTTATCAAAGTAGTTACAAAATTACCTTGTCTACATTTCCCTTCCCCCCCGGATGTTTAGTTTTCTGTGCATTTTTTTCTTTTTTGCTTTATTGATGGTGAGATTATACATGTGTATATGTAGGCATGTTGTATGTGTATAGGTATGTATCTATGTGTGAGTCATTTCCTACTGACTCCACCTCCCCAAAACTCTCTTTTGCATCAAAAAAATTTTCAATCCAAACAAATCATATTTATTGCTGCTCAAGTGTTTCAGTCATGTCTGAGTCTGTGACTCCATTCAGGATTTTCTTGGCAAGAGATACAAAGTGATTTGCCATTTCCTTCTCCAGCTCATTTTACAGATGAGAAAACTGAGGCAAACAGGGTGAAGTGATTTGCCCTGGGCCACCCAGCTGGCAAGTGTCTGGGTTCAGACTCCAGGATTGGTGATCTATCCACTATGGCGCTACTAGCTGCCATGTACAGCACTCCATCCACTATGGTATCACTGAATATCATCCATGTCTTACTCCCGACCTCAGATTCTAAGATCCCTCTAGTTCTAAAATCCTTAATCACAAGACTTATTTGTCATGACTGGTACAAAGAGAAAAAGGAGAATATAGACAGAATTACTTCAGTAATATAACCTCAGATAACAGAACCGATCAAAGGCAACCATCCAGCCTGATTCCAGATGACTGAAATTACAAAAGCATTTTCTTCTAGACTATGGACTAGTTGTGTAATCTTGGGCAAGCCATTTACCTTGGCTGGGCCTCAGTTTCCCCATCTGTAAATTGAAAGAGTTGGACTCAAAGACCCTGAAGGTTCCTTCTAGTTTTTAATCTATAATTCTGTCCTGTCACAACAAATACAGTGCAGAGCCTAATGTCAGGAAGATTTGCAAAGTACTATACAAATATCTCCTGTGATTCTCTCACAACCATCCTGAGAGGCAGGTGCTAAGACTGCTTCCATTTTACATATGAGGAAACTGAGGCAGACAGAGATTATGTGATTTGCCCAGGGTCATGCAGTTAAGTCTCCCTGACTCCAGGCCCTGAACTCTAAGCACTCTTGCTACCTAGCTGCCATTCTGTTATTTCCCTGGCATAGGGAGCTCCCTTTGAGAAACTGATTCCTGACTTTGTTTTGGCAGGTAGACTCCCAAAAATTTTATATTATCTATAGTTATTTTTTTTCTTTATTAAAGTTTGTTATTTTTCAAAACATATGCATGGACAATTCTTCAACATTAATGCTTGCAAAACTTTGTGTTCCAATTTTCTCACCCCCTCCTCTAGATGGCAAGTATTCCAACATATGTTAAACATGGTAGAAATAGATGTTTAATTCAATATATGCATACATTTTTATACAATTATCTTACTGCACAAGAAAAATCAAATCAAACTAGAAAAAAAAATGAGAAAGAAAATAAAATGCAAGCAAACCACAACAAAAGAAGTGAAAAAACTATGTTGTGATCCACACTCAGTTCTCTCTCTGGGTGTAGATGACTCTCTTCATCATAAGATCATTGGAACTGGTCTGAATCACCTTACTGTTGAAGAGAGCCATGTCCATTAGAAGCGATCATCTTATAAAATTGTTGCCATGTACAATGATCTCCTGGCTCTGCTCATTTCACTTAGCCTCAGTTCATGTCTCCCCAGGCCTCTCTGAAATCATCCTGCTATGATCATTTCCATTCTTATAGAACAATAGTATTCCATAACATTCATATACTATAACTTATCAGCCATTCCCCAACTGATGGGCATCCACTCAGTTTCCAGTTTCTGGCCGCTACAAAGAGGGCTGCCACAAACATTTTGGCATGTGTGGGTCCCTTTCCCTCCTTTAAGATCTCTTTGAAATATAAACCCAGTCTATAGTTATTTTCAATGGAATTTCTCTTTGTGTCTCTTGCCACTGGAGAAACTGATTCATGATCAAAGCAGACTGACAAGTGCTCTGCAGTCTGTAACTTGAATGGCCTGGAGGTGCCAAAAAGTAGAGTGATCACAGCCAATAGAATGGAACCTGGGTAGTCCTGCCACAGAGGCCAGCTCACTAACTACACCACCTCTGAATCCATGGATGGTGCAATAAAATACAAGCAGAGAACCTAAGAAATTACATCAGAAATGTAATGGGGAAACCTATGGGAAATGTGGTTCTGGTGGATGGAAGGGAAGAAGGCAGATCAGAGATTGGAGAACGTGCCCAAGAGCACAGGAGCAAAACATTCAGAGGGAGACTTCAGAAGTCACTGAGCTGTCCCCTCTCCAATTTTACAGAAGATAAGCTGTCCTGTCTGAGGTTCCCCAGGCAGAATAGGGCAAAGCCTGGTCTCAAACCTGGTTCTGATCTTAAGGGTTCTTGGGCGTTCTTTGCATTGTTCATTATTGCCAGCTGTGTCTAAGGCATTAGGGATGAAACAGCCCAGGTGCCCAGCATCCCCAAGCAAGCAAGATGTGCTTCAGGTTCCCAAAGGGGCAGGAACCAACTGAGAAGCAGCTTGTGGCAGGAACTAACTGGAACAACTGGGAAAGCCCTCCATGAGGAATCACTCCATCCTGCAGATTCTCACAAGCACTGAGGGGTAGCAGTACTTGGCACAAATCACTGGATCATCCGACACCGAAAATGCTTGGGGGGCATAGATTCAGCTGGAAGAGAATTGGGGGTGATCCTCAATCCTCTCATATGAGGCAATTGAGAGTCAGAATGGTAACAGGAACAGACCCTAAATCTAGGGCAGAATGGGACTTTAGAGGCCATTTAGCCCTTCATTTTACAAATGGGGAAACTGAGTCCAGGCAAATTAATGGAGCTTACCCAAGGCCAAAGTCAGCACTTAAACTATGTCCACATCCTGTGATCCTCCCAACAAACAAGCCATCTCTCCCTCCCACTTATCAAGGTTTCCAAAGCAAGCTCCCTTCCGTTGTAACCCCGTGAAGCGGGTCTGTCAATCTTTCCATTTTAGAGGGAGGGAAGATGAAGTTCAGAAAATCCAGGGATAGCAAGACACCCCCCCCCCCGTACCCCCATCTGCACTATGAATCCCAGGCTGTCTTTGTTGGAAGAGATGTCTGGGTATCATCACCGCAGCTGATGAGCAAACTGAAGTTGAGAAGTTCAGTGACTTGCCCAGGATCACCCAAAAAGTAAGTCTGGCTATTGCTAACCTCATGGAGGTCTAGATGCCTGACAAAGATGCCGAGGGCACTGGAGAAGTCTAGGGACTGAACCATTGTCCCTGGTCACTATCAAAGGCTCGCATCCAGCAAGCCAGCCACTAAGACAGATGCAGCCCAGGCCCCACTCCGAGATTTTATTTTTCCAGCAAAACCAAGGGAAAACTATCATCCTCTTGTTGCTGGGCCTAGCATGGGGTGGAAGAATGGGAGAGCTCCATGCAAACAAGAGGCAGATTGGCAAGCTACAGGTCTTGACACATAGGCCCCACACCAGGACACGACCTCTGAAAACTGAAAACTGCCCATAGGAGGCGAGGCGGGAAACGTGGAGCACCCTGCCTTCCTGGCATAGGGAGGAGTGATAGGGTCTGTAATATATAGTGCCCAGAAGGAAGAAATCCCTATTCCACCCCTATACAGGCACCTGAACCCCAATAGCTCGCTCCTGATTTAAAACCCTCCCATAATATCTGTTCCTCTGAGTGGGAAGGTAGTTAAGTGTCTTGGGAGAGTTGGGAAGAACAGGGGTCTCTCCCAGAATGCAGCAGCCTCTTCATGTGCTCATTGTCCCCTTCAAAGAAGGGAACTCATTAATCACAAACAAGTTTGCTTCTATTAGGAATTAGAGATACCTGTGTAAACTTCTCTGGCCTCTGGAGAGACTGCCCCATTGGGCTCCATGGCACTGAGGACCACAAAGCTTGGAAATAGCTGGAGATGATTCAGTGGCTGCAGACAAACCAGGGGGCGAAAGAGGCCCCCAACCCGAGTACAAGAAGGTGCCGAAAGGAAACAATCATTGTCCTGATACCTAGGGATCTGCAATGGCCTGGTGTGGAGCTAGAGGCAGCTAGGTGGATCAGCAGAATTGGAGAAGTCCTTCCTCTGACTTGTAGTAGGACCCCCTGCCTCAGTTTCCCTACAGGAATATCAGTAGCAACTTCCTCACAGAAATACTGGGAGTCCAAGTAAGTCAAAGGTCACATGTTAGCTGCTATTATTAATAAAAGGTGAATAGAGCACTAGGTCTGGAGTCAGGAAGATCAGAGTTCAAATCCAGACTCCAACAATGACTACCTGTGTGACGAGGGGCAAGTCACTTCACCCTCTTTATCTCAATTTCCTCATCTGTCAAATGAGCTGGAGAAGGAAATGGCAAAACCACTCTAGTGTCTCTGCCAAGAAAACCTCAAATGCCTGAAAAATGACAACAAAATTAATTAGCTCAGTTTACAGATAAAGAAATCAAGGTTCAAATTCACAAGTCAGAGGTGGGATTTGAGTCTACCTCTTTACTGATTCTTCATCTGCAATGGTTCTCATATTCACAGGTAGCTCCGGGAGCAAGAGACAGCAGCAGGCAGTCAGCTGAATAACAGAGCCCTTTCCAAGCCATAGGGCCTCATCACCATCATTAGCACCCTCTCAATCTTAACCCATTGGTGAACCAGTTTAAATCTGACATAATCCTCTGCTCTTAAATCTGTTAAACTATGGTCCTACAAGGATACTCCCTTGCCAAACTCAACCTTAGATCACTCTCCATCAGCCTCTTTTTTCTACTCATTGAACAGAGCTGACTGGACCTTTTTAAGTTAATGTTATATAATCCCGACTGGGCTCTCACAGCTGCCAGGCAATCCTTTTATTCTTTCCTAATTGATTCTCTATCCCCCTCTGCATAGAGGCTGGCTCTTTTGTTGTTGTTGTGTTGGGGGAGTTGACACTGTTCTAGCCAGTTTTTCCTCTTAAACATCTGATTGCTCACTCTCTTGTTTCTTTTGCTGGAGAACTCATTATACCAGTGGCATTTCACCGGTACATGGGGATCCCTGCAGGCCACCGGTTAATCTGGTTTTAAAATGTAATGCAATAGGTGTGTCTCATTGTGTTTTTATTGATTTTGTTAAATATTTCTCAATTTGTTTTTAAGGTTCGGTCATGCTCCTCAAGCCTCCCACATCACCCCTCATACATGAAGTCATTGGCTGTGAGCTCCCTCTCCTCTTCTCACCACCCTCAGTGACATCTATTCTCATCTCCTTTACTCCAGTCTTTGATGGAAAAATTCTTGCCTGTTCTCTCCATTCGTCTCCAGCGGACTGCTCCCATAATCATTCCCAATCTAACCTTTAATTTCACCCTATCATCAGCTTCTGCTTACAGACACACACCTAAGTTTCCCCCAAAACTTAAAAAACTCTCACTTGATCTTACAATGTTTTGCTTTTCTCAAACTCCTTGAACAAGTCTAATTATTGCTATCTCCACTTTCTCCTTCTATTTTTTCTCCCTCAATGGTATTTTATTTTTCCAACGTTTGTTTTTATAAGACTTTCCCACTTTCTTCTAAAACCTCAGAGATCTGGCTTCCAACCTTGTCATTTTGCTGAAGCTGCTCCTTACCAAATCACCAAAAATAAACGTATTATGAATCTAACATACAAATATAGTCATTTCCATACTCAAAGACCAGGAAAAAAAATTGTATGTATGTGTATATATGTGTGTATATACATATAAATACATATATATATAAATATATATATACATTACATTGTATACACACAAACACACACACACACACACACACACACACACACACACACACACACACACACACACACACACACATGTTCGAAACTCTGAATGTAGCTGCCCCATTGCTGCTTGGAATTCTCTCTCCTCATTTTCTACTTCTTTGCTACCCAGGCTCCTTTTGCATCTTACCCTTTCCCAGAGAGGCTTTCCCCAACCTCTTGTCTATATATCTTGTCTGTACATAGTATTTGCATGTTGACTCCCCCATTGAACTGTGAGCTCCCTGAGAGCTGGCACTGGATGTTTTCTTGCCTTTCTTTGCATCCCCCAAACTTAGCTGTGCTCCACACAATAACTGCTAAATGATGTAATGATTGAAACTATTATGCACACTTGCTTTTTTTCCATGTTTATAACACATTTAACATGGTAACTCCGATGCTAGCTTGTCTTTTTAAAATTTCCTTTAGCTTTTTTCAAGTCATCTTATAATTGTTCCATTCTTTTATTACTATCCCTTCTCCAGTATTTCTCCTCTCTCACCCCTCAAAATAAATTCCTTCTCTTGTAACATAGAAGCACAATTAAATAAGCCAGATCCAATCATTGGCCATATGTCTTCCTGCACCCTTATCGCCCCTATAGTCCAGTCCATCACCATTCAGTCAAGAGGAAGAGAAGATAATATCAGTTTCATCATTGGTTTTCTAGGGTAGGCCTTCTCATATTTGTTCTACTCACAACCCCTTTTCACCCAAGAAATCCTTCCATGACCCCAGGTATATAGGTAAATAAGATAGGTATATACAAATCAAACATTTGTTGATAATAAATCAAAAGTTCACAACCTCCATATTCAGTTACATGACCCCATATGGAGTTATGAACCACAGCTGGTTTGGGGGGAGCTCTGTTTTAAAGTTCTTAAATCTTTTAGTCACTAACAATCTCTTGCCAAATTAGACGGCCTTTTCTCCATCTTTTCTACAGTCTTTGCCACTGCTGACTTCTCCTTCTGGAGTATATTTTTGTGTATGTGACTCTCTTGTTGTTGACGCTGGTCTATCCAGGTTTTCCTCTTAAATAGTGTGACTGCCCAATCTTTGTCTCTTTTGCTAAATTGCCCATTATATCAGTGGCATTTCATCCATACATAGGGGATCGTTGCAGGCTAACGGTTGATTTCATTTTAAAATGTAATGCTATCAGTATCTCATTGTACTTTTATTTATTTTGTTAAATATTTCCCAATTTGCTTTTAATCTAGTTAAGTCATACAATGGAGTGACACCTCACATTCAAAGCACACTTTCACCCCAAGTGTGGATGCTCCCCAAGGCTTAGCCTTGGGCCCTCTTCTCTTCCCTCTCCACTCTCAGTGACCTCATCAGCTCTCAGGGGTTCAATTATTCTATGTGAATGATTCCCTAATCTAGAGATCTGGCCCGAGTCTTGTCTCCTGAGTTCTTTCATCTCAAATTGCCTTTTGGACACGTCCCACAGGTATCTCAAACTCAATGCATTCAAAACCAAGCTCATTCTCTTTTCCTCCAAATCCAGCTGACTCAGTAACCAGCAGTAGCTCCCTATTTCTTCTGGGATGAAATATAAACACCTTTGAATCTTGAAATTTAAATCCTTTCACAATTCAGCCCCTCACTATTTCTTCTGCAAAGAAAGGCAAAAAACCATCCAGTACCAGCTCTCAGGGAGCTCACAGTTCAATGGGGGAGACAACATGCAAATACTATGTACAGACAAGGTAATGACAGAATATAAGCACCTTAAAGACAGAGGCTTTTTCTAGTTTCCTTTTATCTTCAGTATCTAGCATGGTTGCTAGCATACAGTAGGTGCTTAAGAAAGGTTTGATTGCTCAACTGGCAAGGAATAATTTTCTTTTCGCTTAGTCCTAAACTTTTTTTGTTTTGTTTTATTTTGTTTTGGATTTTTTTGGGGGTCTAGACACAGTGTAGGGAAGTTAAATGAATTGTCCTTGCATTCTCTGTATACATAGAAGGCAGGATTTAAATTCAAGTTTTCCAGCTTCTGAAACATCCAGCCTACATTCACTAGTAGAGACCAAACTGCTTCTTTATGCACCCTTAAAATAAGAGACTGTTCAAGGTGGAAGAGGTTTACCCGCCCCACTCTAACACAAGCAGCCTTTACACATAGTAGGACCTAATGGGAGCTCCCTAGAAGTCAGTCACAAGACTTGGATGCCACTGGTTGGGTTCAGGCACTGCCACAGCCAATGTCTGCCTCAGAGTACACCCTGAGCTAGACACTGGACCTCCCACAGGTAAGACCACCCTTAAGTACTTCAGGACCTGGAGCCAGGAGGACCCGAGTTCAAAACCAACCTCAGACACTTATTGGTTGTATGACCCTGGCCGAGTAAAAGAAGGAATCAAGTCTCGTGACTACAGAATCAGCACGCTTTCCACCGTCTTGGAAAGGACTGTCATTGTTTGAACAATCTCAGGAAATCTGACAGAAGGGTCTCAGATTTGAGGTTTTGCCCACTGTTAGAGACCCCTGGATTTGGGGATGGAGACCAGACTTGGCCACGCTGCTGGCATCTCTATGGCAACCGATTGTTTACAAAGCACTAAAAGGTTCACAGGAGCCCCCTCCACGCTAGGAGCTGCTTCGAGCATGAAGCATTCCATTTTACAGATAAGGAAACTGAGGCACAGGGCAATGAAGCAAGGAGGCCCTGGTCACCTAGTTACAAAATGGTCCATCATCCATTTAATGATTAGCCAGATGTTACACTGAACTACAGGGAGAAAAAGGGGAAAAAGCAGTGACCGAGCCCAGAGAGTCTCCATTCTAATGAGGATGACAGCACACATACATAGAAACATTCATTCACAAGTATTTTACACATATGTGTGTGAACACACAAACATACAGCTATTAAGAGATGTTAGACATACACATATATGTGGACACTTCATGTAGATATATGTGTGTATACATATACTTACATATGATAGAATAAAATATATATGGACATATATGTACACCCACCCACAGATATATATACACACATACAGATACACTCACGTATGCTAGTAATACACACACACATATATGTACACAAACCCATAGAGAGATGTGTACATATATACTATGATAATTTTACATATATATGGCACATACCTATTAATAAATATGTGTGAGCATTATGCTCACACATATTTATATATATATATATGGGGTATATAAGCATGTGTGCAAACCTACATACACCAATGTGGATACATGCACATGTGGACATAAATATACACCTTCACCTACATGTGGGCATGTATGTATACACAGCACACCTGTGTGGCTCCCTGAGTGTATGCATGTATGTATATATTCACACACCTTTACACAAGTACTTGTGTGCACACAGGAGCCTTTAGGAGAGGGTTGGGGAGGGGCCTCCTGCAGAGAGGGGGTTGGGGGCTTGCTGAGTATCTGCAATCCTGCAGGGAGGGAGTCAGGGGCCTGCTGAACGTCCCCAAGGAGGAGCCTCCCACTACACTTGGCAAACCGCAGTCCCAGATGCTCCCCACTTTATGGGCTGCCTCTGTCCTAGAAGCTCCCAAGCTCCCAGGTAGCTGCCTCTGGTAACTGAGCCTGCCCTGCTGGCATTGCTGGCAGTAGTTTCTGCTAAAGGAGGCGGAAAAAGGACCAGAGGACAGATGATGACAACCGAAGGAGCATCGAAGGGAACAGAGTGACCTTGGCTGGGCTCTCTCTCTGGCAGAAGCTGAACCAGGTGACTGGTGTTTCCTGCCCGGCCTGCTGAGGAGCCACCTGCTCTAGGATGGGCAGAGGCTGAGCACTTGGGAGAGGAGGCGGCTCCATCCAACCCCCACAGCAGCCAGTACGCCTCGTGCTAGACAAAGGGGGCAAAATCACCATAAAGGCACAGTGAGATCAACAGAAACAACACATGTAAAGTGCTTTGGAAATCTCAAAGTACTAGCCAGCAGAAAACTGCCAGTTATTACTGTCGTTGCTATTAATAATAATTATTATAGTGCTAGTCCATCCCTGACACTTACTAGCTGTATGATCCTAAGCAAGTTGCTTATTCTGTTTGCCTCAGTTTCCTCATCTATAAAATGAGGGGGAAAAATTCAAGAGCCTCTAAATTCTTTCCAGAACAAAATTCATGATCTTTTGATAAAATGAAAAAGTCCCTAGACCCAAGGAGTTACGTCACATTATGAGGGAGCACAAAATGTGAGAAGCTAAATAAGTCTCTGGACGACAATTGGAGTTACAAAGCACTAACAACTAAGGGGCTCAGGGAACGTTTTTCAGGGGTGAAGCCTTGAAGGAACCAAGAGGAGGGGGCTCATTTTAGGGATGGAGGCACAGCATGAGCAAAGACAAAGTGACAAGAGAGGAAGTTTCAAGGTTCCATTTTGGGGAAGGGAAATTCAATCCAATGAACAATTATTAAGTGGTACTATACAACACTGAAGCAGTCACTGCCCTCAAGGAGCTTCCATTCAGGGCCCAAAAGAAGACAGAGAGGTGTGGTTTGGGGGGACAATAAAGAAAAGGCAGATTTGGGTCAGTGACCACACGTTCATCTCCACCTGAGGGCTGAGGGAAGGCAGTCCCAGGCTTTCTGGGCTCCCTTCAAAGCAAGGAGGGGGGTGGGCTTAAAGGGTCTCTAGGCTGTAAGCAGCATCAGTAAGTGACCTTCTATGGTCACGGCACAGGCCACAAAATCAGGAGTGTAAGCCACCCTAGCTGAGCATCATGCTGCGTGCCAGAGTCCAAACCACCCCACCCCACCCACCAGACAGCCTAAGGACCCCTCCCCTATTGCTCACAGGAAAGTCCCCCTCATCCCAAGGCACCCGGGGGCTTCTGAAAGAAAATAGATTTCTCTCTTCCAATGGAAAGCCCCCAAGTTATGAGTGGGGAGGGGGAAGTCCCAGCAGCCTTTGGAGTTCTGCCTCCCTCATCCTGAAGAGGAGATAGGCAGGCTTCCTCTTTTCTGGCTGCATTCTCTAGAACTGGGAAAAAAAAACCAGGACCTCAGTCACCGCCCCAGAGGTAGCTGCAGCCCCAGAGGGAAAGAACAGGATGTGGCAGACGGAGATCCAGATGTGGGGACACTGAGGAGAAACTGATTTAAACAGTAAAAGGGCTCGACTGGCCACAGCCTGCCAGGCACGTATCCCCGAGCCCCTTCCCTCGCCGCCCGATTCACACCCATAACTCTCTGGCGTCCGGGTCCCAGCAGCCTTCCATCCAGCCTCCTGGCTCCCTCCGTCTTTGGTCAGCATGAGCCAGCATGAGAGACAAGAGCAGGGACAGCGAGTGACCTACTTAAAGGTCCAGGCTGGAGGCAGGGGTCTTGCCTTCTCATCTGTACCACGGGAGGCCCTCTTCCATACACTGGAGGTCACCCACCTATGATCTACAAATGCATCAGAGGGACTAAGTGCAAGTGATGAGGCGCCTCCAAAAATGGGGTTCAAGTCCTATTTCTGGGATTTACTGGCTATGATTCTGACCAAGGTGAATTACCTCACCCCTCTAGTACTTCATCTGCAAAATGGACTTAATGCCCATGAAAGTCCTACCTGTCTGGAGGGATTTTCTCTTTAAAAACGCAGTATGATTGGTCTCAGACACTTAACACTTCCTAGCTGTGTGATCCTGGCAAGTCACTTAACCCCAATTGCCTCAGCAGCAAATTTAAAAAACTAAAAAAACAATAATAAAAAGGCAGTATGAGGCACAGTCCTGGAGTCAGGAGACCCTAACTTCAAATCTCACTAGCTTTGCCTCCCAAAAACAAAAATAAAGCGGCCCTGTAGCAGACAGAGTAGGTACATGGAGTCAGGAACAGGAAGTCCTGGGTTCAATGTTCACCTCTGATACAAAATGGGCCTATGCCCCTGAGACTGGGGGACTCAGGGTCTCCAGACAACGCTCTAAAATCAAAAATCGCAGAGAAAATGCATTGGGTTTACTCTTCTTCCAAGAAGTCACTCGGGGTGATCATGAGAATTAAATAGAGAATCCTCTAAGGCAGCTGGGTGTTAGGGTCCTAGGCCGGGAGACAAGACCACCTGAATTCAAATACAGCCTCAGACACACAGACAGCGGGATCCTGGGCAGGTCACGTCAGCCTGCCGGGGTTTCCTCCTCCATCAAATGAGCTGGAGAAGGAAATGGCCAACCTCCCCAGCGTCCCTGCCAAGAAAGGCCCGAAGGGGGTCCTGGAGGGTCAGCCTCCACGCCAGCCAAGCGAAGGCCGGCTGGAATAGAAGCTCCTAGGCGGGCCTCGCCCCTTGGTTTTGTATCCCCAGGAGCAGCATCATTTAGTGACTGATGTTATCACTCCCAGGACCCAGCTCTTGTGAATTCTGGGCTCTCAGACCAAGAACATAATAGGCTCGGAACCAGTGTGGGGTCAGGAAATTTGATCAACCTCTCCCGGCCTCAGTTTCCTCATCCGTAAAAGACGGGGCTGGAGTCAGTGGCCTCCATTCCGGACCTCAGGTCTTCCCCTGTAAAATGGGGTCAGAGGGAGGACGTCTACAGGCCCTTTCATCTTCAGAAAGAGTGAGCTGCGGCTCCGGCCACTGGCTCCCCTCGGAGGCCTTTCACCGGGGGATCCCCCTCTGCCCTCGGGCGAGGTACCCCCAAGCCTGGGAAAACAACAACCCCGGCTTGTAAATTATTCCTCTGCAAGCTTAGCCTGCCAAGACTTGCTATCTAATTGCTGTTAATTGCATTGATTACATAGCTCAGAAGTGTCAGCCTCCACCTCCTCAGCCCAGGCAAGGGCGAAGGGAAAGTACTAACAGCAACAGCATGAAAACCCCAGCCTCCCCCAACATGCACATCCCCAAGCCCCCTCCTCCCCGTTCCCCCAGGACAGCAGGGGAAAGCAGCTGAGCATGCGGGCTGAGACCCCGAGAGGGAGCTTTGGGGTAACAGGCTTGTCCGTTTTGGGGGGGGAGCGGAGCAACTGCTGCCCAGCGGGCGGAGTGGGCCGCTGGCCTGGCAGGCTTCTACAACTAGAGATCAAAGGGACCTGGGAGAGCGGACAGTCCAACCACTGCCTCCCGGGGGGAGAAGGCCGAGCGCTGCCCAGGAGGCCGGTAAGGAGGAGCTCCGGAATCTGGACGACCCCCCATCTTCCAAGGGAATCAAACTGGTTAAGCTGAGAGAGCCTCCAGCGCCCCGTCCTCCGGGGAAAGAGACGGACACAGAAGGAGCGCGGTCCGAGCCGAGGACCGCTCCGCTGAGCCGGGTGCTTCCACAGGCAGGAAAAAGGAGCAGAGACCCCTTCGGGCGGGGGGGAGGTTCTCCCACCCCTCTGCCCCCCCAGCCTCCAACTCAATCTCCCTCCTTCCCCCCCCCTCCCCGTTCCCAGCCTCCCCAACCTTCTCTGAGCCCAACTCTGGGAAGCCAGCCTCAAGCCAGTCAGCCCAGGGCGGAGGGGCGCAGCTCGGAGACGCCCATTAGTGTGAGCGCCCGGGCTGGCAGGGACGGCGGGAGATCAGCTGTGAGCAAGAAGCAGCCTTCGGAGTAAAGCCCCCCAAGCTTTCCCTCCTCAAAGCAAGTCCAGAGATGAACAACTAGGGGGCGCAGTGGACAGAGCGCCAGCCTGAGGACCTGAGTTCAAATCCTGCCTGGCTTAACACTTCCTGGCTGTGTGACCCTGGGCAAGTCACTTAACCCCAATTGCTTCTGAAGAAAGAGAGAGAGAAGGGAGGAAGGGAGGACGGGTGAGTCCCGTCTTCTAGCAGAGTCCCTGGGCTGGGGAAGCGGGTCCCCACCCCCCTGGCGGTCTCCTCCGGATGACAGCGGGCCCAGGCACTCCCCCCAGCAGCCCTCCCCCAGGGAGAAGCCAGGCGGGGGTGGCTGGGGGAGGGGAGCAGGTATCACCTGCAGAGCTGGGGCACACTGTGAGGGGTCCTGGGTGAAACCCGGGGGGGGGGGCCCTAGTTAGCAGCCGGGTGAAGGAAGCGGGGCGCGGGACAGGCCCTGAGTCAGGGGGGTCACCCAGAAAACAAACTAGCGCCGAGGCTCCAGCTTCCCTCGGGGGACCCCCTCCCCCAGCTGGGAGGGCTCTGAGGCCGGAGCACCCGCGTCCCCCTCCCATTAACAACTTTCTCAAGCAGCTTGTGAGACAAAGATGAGGCAGGAAAGATGGAGAGGAGAGACCGAGGAGGGAGCCGGGGACGGGCGGACGGGGCAGAGCTGGGCAGGAGCGGGCTCCGCCCGGGGGATCCCCGGGCGCGCCCCCCGGGGCAGAGGCCGGGGTTTCGGAGAAGATGGACACCACAAGGGGACGGGCCCAAGCCCGGCCTGGCAGGCGGACGGGGCTCGGGGTTCCGCGCCGGCTGCCGGGGGCGGACCCGGGCCGGGGCCCGGGGAAGGTCCCGGGTGGGGGCGGGGAGGGGACCGGGGAAGTGGGAGGGGGCTGCCCGTGCTCGCTCGACCCCCGCGGGCCCCACCTGCAATTCCTGGAATTCCTCCTCCAGCTCGTGCCACTCGCGTTCGCATCGCTCGAGCTGCGCGAACATGGTGCAAGGCGGGCGGCGGCGGCGGCGGCGGCTCCTGCTGCAGCTCGAGCCCCCCTCTCCGCCGCACACCCCGCGCACCCCGCGCGAGCTCCTCCCGCCCACGCCCTCGTCCGGCACCAGCTGTTCCTGCGCGGCCCGGAGCCACGCCCTCCAGTGACGTCACGCCCACACTGTCCCGCCCTCCCCGCATAGCCGGGCTAGCGTGGGGCTGATGCGCACGCGCATGCTCCCTGACCCCGCTCGTCCCGGGCCGCCCTCCTCCACATGCTAGAGCTCCGGGGACTGGGAGGCACGCGGGCTGACACCGATACCCTCGTTCTCCACAGGGGACCCCTCCCCCTCGGCCGGCTGGGCCAAGTCCCCGTCGCCACGAGGACTTCAAGCTGAAGTTTGAGCCCCATTCCGACCCCGCCCCCACGCCGCCTTGCGGACGGCCACAGCTGCCTCGGCGGAGCGCGCCAAGGTCACTCGCCCGAGACCTACGGGGAAGGCGCGCCGGGGATCTCCCGGCCTCCCTCCCGCGGCCGCCGGGCGGCCAAGCGGCGGGCGTTATTGTAACGAATTCTAGAGCTTTCTGCCGTTGGGAAGTGAGAAGCACCCCGGGCCGGGACTTCTTTGTTCGGGAAGGGCGGGGGAGAAGGCGCCGCCTCGCTTCTCCCCCGGTTACTCCCGCGGGCGCTCATCGCGGGGCAGCTGTCGGCTTCACTCCGGGCGGGGGGGGGGGGGGGCGGGTCTGGTTCCCTTCCGGCCCCCGCCGTTCTTTAGAATTTCAAAACCGGAAAATTCCTTAGAGGTCGTCCCCAGGTAGAACAATCCAAGATTCTAGAACTGGAGAAACTGGCCAGCCCGCGCAAAGAAAATACGCTTCAGCCCCTCCCTCCCCGGCCCGGCCTGTCATTCATTCCCAGCAGGTCACAATCTAGAACTGCGAGGCACCGCCCGGTCACTCTCCCCCTGCTCAACCTCTGTGGCTCCCTATTACCTCCAGGCCGGGGACTGGAGGCCTGTGCTAGGGTGTTGAATGGTGATAATTTGTATGGCCAGAGGGTTACCGGGGGAGAAAACTTGGCTGCTGTTCCAGAGCAGGAGAAAGCTGACTGGAGGTTGGAGGGATCAAATGACTCGCCTAAAGTCACATGGCACTTGAACCCGGGTCCTGCTCGTTCCCAGAGGGGATGTCTTATGGGACTGACTGCCCTACGTCTGTGTACGTGTATGGGCGTTATGTAAACAAATCCCGCCATTACATAAGCATATTTTTGATTAATTAATTTTTACAAAAATTTTATGCATAGGTAATTTTCCAGCATTGACAATTGCAAAAGCTTTTGTTCCAACTTTTCGCCTCCCCCCTCCCCCATGCCAGGTTGACCCATACATGTTCCATATGTTAAAGTATAAATTAAACACAATACACATACACATGTCCAAACAGTTATTTTGCTGGGGAAAAAAATCGGACTTTGAAATAGTGTACAATTAGCCTGTGAAGGAAATCCAAAAGCAGGCGGGCAAAATTTACATATTAATAATGCCGACATTTTAACTTACAAAGCCCATGGCCAATGTAATTTATCCTTACAGCACCCTTAGAAAGTAGGCGTCTCAGAAGCATCTCACGGCACTGAGTCCATTCGTCAGGGTCACCCCGCAAAGAAGTGTCCGGAGCTGAATTTGAACTCTGGTTTTCGTGTTTCCAAACCCGGCCCTCATTCTGTCCACCTCACCATGCCAGTCTCCTCTGCTGCTACTAGCCTCAGGAAACCCCGTAGTCCCACCCCGACGACTTCCCCTTTTCCTCACCCGGAATTTTCCGACCTCCCTTTACGTGGCTTCTCGTCCTACCTGGAATGTTCTCTCTTCTCACCTCCTTCCCTTGAAAACCCCCTGTGCCTTTAAGACTCAGCTCATCCCCTCCTTTCTGGAGGCCACTTTTCCTTGTCCCTTCACTTGCTCTTGGCCTACACTGAGTGGTTGATTCTGGGCACATCACTTAACCTCTCAGTGTTTCCATTTTTTACCTGCAAAATGGGAACAATATCACCTACCTGCAAGGGCTGTTGTGAGGATCAGATTTCCCCCCCCAAAAAAAAAGCCATTTAAAGTGTCTTACAAATCTTACTACCTAATAATATTAAGATATTATTGTAAAATTATATTTTCCCATTCATTATTTCCTTGTTTCTACTTTATAAATGTCTTGTATAAATACTTACCTACATACATCTTATCACCCCGATTAATTAATTATAAAACCCTTTAAGGAGGAGACTTTATTTTTGTCTGGCACATAGTGGACATTTCATAAACGTTTGGTCACATAACACAGACTCAAATCTCAGTCTTCTAACTCCCCGTCTAAAACTCATGCCGGTATCTAAGGAGTAATAACTGATCCTAATAGTACTCCACTGGCAAAGACTGATAGAAGAACAGTGGGATTCTATGCACGCTCTAGCCCACACAGACAACTTGGGCAACTTCATCTGGACGTAGGCCACCATTGATCTCCACTTCATTCCAAGAAAAACAGCTCAACACATAGAATCTTAGGAAAACTACTGCTGTTCTCCCCGCTCCCGAGAGGATGATATTCTTCGTTAGAGAGTCCCTGTTTCCTGAAGGTTTTAGTAGTACTTACAGGAAGAAATAATCTTGTTAGAGGTGATAGAGGGAAATGAGTATCAAAACCCAATCCAATCATTTTACAGGAGAAAGTAAGGGACTTATCCAAAGTCACTCAATCAGTTGAGTCTTAATCCCATAATCCTAAAAGCCAGCAAGATCTTCAATTTCTTATCTCCTACCTCTTACTTGCTTTTGATTTCTAAATGTAAATACTTTTACCTTTTACTGAAAGGTCAGAGAGGTAAAGTGAGGCCATTCAGGATGGGAGTCTAAAGAAAGGAAAGAAAAAAACCAAACAAACATTTATTAAGCGCTGGATATATTCCAGACACTCAAACATTTATCTCCACTTGATCTCCACAAAAACCCTGATAAGTTGTTCTTTGGTCATTTTTCAGTCATATACGAGTTTCTGGAACCCTATTTGGGGTTTCCTTGGAAAAGATACTGGAGTAGTTGTCCATTTCTTTCTCCAGTTTATTTTTTTTTTTAAATTTTATTTTATAATTATAACATTTTTTGACAGAACATATGCATGGGTAATTTTTTACAACATTATCCCTTGCACTTACTTCTATTCGGATTTTTTCCCTTCCTCCCCCAACCCCCTCCCCCTGATGGCAAGCAGTCTTATATATGTTAAATATATTACAGTATAATTTAGATACAATATATGTGTGTAGAACCGAATTTTTTGTTGCACAGGAAGAATTGGATTCAGAAGGTAAAAATAACAGTTTACATTCATTTCCCAGTCCTTTTCTGGATGTAGCTGGTTCTGTCCATCATTAATCAATTGGAATTGGATTAGCTCTTCTCTATGTTGAAGAAATCCACTTCCATTAGCATACATCCTCGTACAGTATCATTGTTGAAGTGTATAATGATCTTCTGGTTCTGCTCGTTTCACTCAGCATCAGTTGATGTAAGTCTTCTCCAGTTTATTTTTACAGATAAGGAAACTGAGGCAGATTTGCTCAGGGTCACCTAGCTAGTAAGTGTCAGAGGCCACATTTGAAATCAGGAAAATGAGTCTTCCCATCCCAGCTCTCTGTGGGCCACAGAATCACCTAGCCGCCATTATATAGGATAAATGACTGGTCTAAGATTACAAAATTAATGAGTTTCCTATGTGGATTCTCAAAAACCCATCACTCTACTGCCCCTATGCTGACTTTTTTGTAACTAAACTTGTAGATAGTAAGTTTGTAACCAGGAATTTTACTCAATTGAACAAATATTCATGGCATGCCCACTATATAAAAAGCACTGTATTAGTGCTGAGAATACAAAACTCTGAGACAGACGCTTCCCCTCACAGAGCTTATATTTTACCATGGGGGAGGAATATATACAGATAAATACAAAATAGTATCTTCTTTTGGGGTGTGAGGCAATTGGGGTTAGATATTTTGGTCAGAGTCACATAGATAGTAAATTATATATATATATATATATATATATATGTTTTTTCTTTTGGGAGGGGGGCTGAGGCAATTGGGGTTAAGTCACTTGCCCAGGATCACACAGCTAGGGAGTGTTGAGTGTCTGAGATCACATTTGAACTCAGGTCCTCCTGACTTCACGGCAGGTGCTCTCTCAACTACCACCTAGTTGCCCCTGTTTGCATATATTTTGAAAATAAAAAGCTATTATTAAAAAAAAAAAAAAAAAAAAAAAATTGAACTCAGATCGTCCTGACTTGAGAACTGGTGTTCTATCCACTGCACTACCTAACTACTCCTAAAATAATCGTTTTTTAAATCACTTATTGCTATCATTGTTTTTACATCACCTTCATGTCCATATATATGTTAAGTTCTGACCTTCTCCCTGACCTTCTCCCTCAGTGTTCTAGAGAAATAACCCCAGGGAGTTAAGGTATTTCTACTCTACTGCCATTGCCTTGAGCCCCAAGTAGTTGTGCTTCCTCTCATCAGCACCATTGTTAGGGAACTAGAAACTAACAAGCCAGTTCTATTTAGTATCAATTAGTTTTTAGAAAGAGCTAGTGACTTCAAAGATATAGAAAAGCAAATGTATAATTATTTCCTTCATCCCTTCAAGAGTATATTCTAACCCCTAGCTTCTTAAACTGTGGATTGCAACCCCATTTGGGGTCTTGTAATTGATTGTGAGATCCTGAAGTTATGATTTATAGGTAAATGTTTAATTTGTATACCTATTTTACCTACCTATATACACGGGGTCACATAAACATTTCTCGGGCTAAAAGGAGTCACAAGTAGAAGTTTAAGAAAGCCTACTCTATGCATATCACCTCACTTTCTGGGAAGGAGTAGCCTCAAAACAGCTTAGTTCCTACATAGCAGTAGTTCCATCAAATTCATGTCTGCATACAGATTGTAGATCATCTCATTCCACCTCATATTCTCCAGAAGATTGCTCACTCTACCATCCCTTCTCTCTCATTGATCGAGTAGTTTTCTGTTTATTGCTCTTTTCCTACCACCTATAAACATAGTCATATTTCTACATCCTCAACAAAAGACTTTCTCCATGTACTGGGAGAAAGGCATAAAGAGAGGGGAAATGGCATTAAAGTAACTTCCGTAAATGAAGCAAGAAAAAGCTTTGACAGTGGAGAGCAAGAGGGGCAGGGGAAAGGGAGTGAATGAATCTTTCTCTCATCAGAACTGACTCAAAGAGGAAACAACATATACACTCAATGTGGGTATAGAGATCTATCTTACCCTGCAGGAAAGTAGAAGATGAAGGGGATAGGAGAAGGGGGGAGCATGATAGAAGGGAGGGCATATTGGGGGAGAGGGTGGTCAGAAGCAAAACATTTTTTAAAGAAGGGACAGGGTGAAAGGAGAGAGAAAATAAATGGGAGATGGGGAACATAGTTAGCAATAGTAATCAGGAAAAGAAATTTGAAACAAGTTTCTCTGACGAAGGTCTCTTTTCTCAAATATATAAGGAACTGAGCCAAATTTATAAATAAAAAAAAGTCATTATCCAATTGATAAATGATCAAAAGATATGATCTGTGCCCATCATGCATGTGCTTTGATTTAACAATACCACTACAAAACATGAATCCCAAAAGAGATTACAAAAAAAGGGGAAATGACCTATATGTACAAAAATATTTATAGCAGCTCTTAGGGGAAAGAATTGGGAATTGAGATGTCCAGCAATTGGGGATGAATAAATTGTGGTATGTGATTATGATGGAATGATGAGCAGGATGCTCACAGAAAAACCTGGAAAGTCCTTCATGAGCTCCTGCAAAATGAAATGTGCCGAGTACAAAGTAATAGCAATGTTGTGGGATAATCGACTGGGAATGACTTTGCTATTCTCAGCAATACAATATTCCAAGGCTATTCTAAAGGACTGAAAAATGCTATCCATACCCAGAGAAAGAACTGATTATATCTGAATACAGATTGAAGCTCACTTTTTATTTTATTTTTCTTAAGCTTTCTAGGGGAGGGGGTGGAGGAAATGTAAGTTTTCTTTTGCAACATGACTTTTATGGAAATGTTTTGCATAACTTCATATGTGCTTTCCCAATGGGGGGCAGGGAAGAAGGAAGAGAATGTGAAACTCAAAAGTTGCAAAAACAAATGTAAAAAGTGTTTTACACTAAACTGGACAAATAAAATATATAGATGTAGATGTATAAACAACAACAAAAAAAGGACCCTCACTTGGTTAATTCTTCCCCACTAGTTATCATCACATATCTCTCCTGTCTTTTGTGACTGAGCTCCTTAAGGCCATCCACCTTAAGTATTGTAGTTTCTTTTCACTCTCTGCTAAACCCTTGGCAATCACTTCTAGCCTCATCGCCCATCTGAAACTGGTCTCTTCAAGTCTACTGACCTCTTAATTGGCAAATCTAATGGTCTTTTCTAAATCCTCGTCCATCTTTACCTCCCTATTGCCTTTGACCACTATCAATCACCATCTTCTTCTTGAGACTTCTCTCTAGAGTTTTGTGACACTGTTCTCTCCTAGTTTACCATCAACCTGTCTGACTAATCCTTCTCTCTCTGCTTTGCTTACTTTTCATCCTCCTAATTCTGAGGCTCCCTCAAGTGTACTTTTTTCACTTTAGTTTCCTTCCCTGTTTTGGGCAACATAGCTAATATGGAAATATGTTTTACATGACTTCACATTGTACATGTGTACTATACTGCTTGGATGGATGAGAGAGGGGCTGGAGAGTTGGAACTCAAAACAAAAAATTTATGTTCAATTAAAAAAAAGTTTTAAAAAAGAATTGGGAGTGTCCTACAAAGCTCTGCCATGGATTTTCTTCTCTTCTTCCTCTATACTGTTTTACTTGGTGATCTTATCAGCTCAAAAAGAGTTTCAAATATCTCTATGAAAATAACCCTCAGATCTACTTGTTCAACCCTAATCCCTTTCCCAATGTCCAGTCTCACATTTCTAATTGCCTACTTGATATCCTAATAGTCCATAATCATCCTAAACTCGGTGCCCTAAAGTGAACTCATTTTTTAAAATCCTAAATCCTCTGCTTTCTCCCTATTTCTGTAGAAAGCAACATCATCCTCCAGATTCCTCAGACTTCAAACCCAGGAGTCATCCTGAACTCCTCACTATCTCTCATGCTGCCCTTTCTAGGCCCCCCCCCCCAACACACACATCCAAGCTCTAGCCAAGGCCTGCTGAGTTCACCTTTAGACATCTCTAGGCGGAGTAAGTGGTAATAATTGGGGTAATCAGGGGAAACTTCCAGGAAATGCCATCTGAACTATGCTTTAGAGGAATTCACAGACTCGCAATGGCAGAGGTGAGGAGGGAGAACGTTCCTGGAGCGAGACATAGCTGGAGTGCTGAGATGGGAAGTATAATGCCATGTATGTGCAGCAGCTCCTACATCAATTTGCCTGGAACAGAGAGTCCATGAAGAGAACTATTGTGAAATAAGGCAGAAAAGACATGAGGGACTTAGATTGTCAAGTTTAGTATTCAGTCATGTCTGACTCTATGTGACCCCATTTGGGTTTTCTTGATAGAGATACTTGCCATTTCCTTCTGCAGCTTATTTTATGGATGAGAAAACCAAGGTACACAGGGTTAAATGACTTGTCCAGGATCACACAGCTAGTAAGTATTAAGTGTCTGAGGTTAGATTTGAACTCAAGTCCTCCTGACTCTGAAGCTGGTGTTCTATCCACTGTACTGTTTAGCTGCCCCCTTTATTTATTTATTTTTTTTTTCTTTTTTTTTTTTTCCTTTATTTATTTTTAACATTGATTTTTTAAAATTTTGAATTCCAAATTCTCTCTCTCCAACAGCTGCCTAGAGAATCCCCAATAGGATCACAGAAACTCAGATATGACTCAAATGACTCAATGACAAAGAGTCAAGGATGCTTCAAGTTTGCTAGATGGTGTGATACACAGGTGCTGGGCCTGGAGTTGGGAAGACTTTAATTGAAATCCAGCCCTGGACATTTACCAGCTGGATAATCTTAGGCAATTTCACTTAATCTCTGTCTGCCTCAGTTTCCCCACCTATTAAACAGAGGTAATAACTATATCACAGAATTGAGATTTATAAAATGTTCTGTAAGCCTTAAGATAATATTTAAATGAGAGCCATTATTACTGTGACTGGAAGGATGGTTGTTTTCCTCTCTTAACAAAAACAGGGAATTTGGAGGAGGATTTAGATTCTGAAAGGATCTTGGAGAATTACTCACAAGTTTATGGTCCACTAGAACCTTCATATCTTTTTCAAAATCAACTTCTCTTAAGAGCCAGAAGGGATCTTAAGAACAACTCATGGACATGTCACCTAATCCAGTTGCCTCAAAAGTATGATATGGAGGATAAAGGAATGGATACAGAGGCAGAAAGACTCCTAAGACTTGCCTCTGATCTTTACTTGCTGTGCAAAGTCATTTGAATATTAAAAAATACTTAAAATTTAAAAATGTAAATATAATATAATTTTTAAAAAGGTAACTCATTTAAAACTCATTTAACCTTTATGAATATTAGAAAAATTTGCATTGGGAATTCTCAGACAGGGAAAAAAAGATCCATCTTCGAAATATTGGATTCATAATAATTTTTGAATGAATAAATGAAAAAGACTTTTAAGCATTTACTACATATGAAACACAGTTTGACCCAAATGCAAATGTAAAATAGCTTTAGACAAGTCCTTGTTGTCAAAGAGTTTATATTCTAAAAGGTGGAGACGATGCAAATAGGTGGGTACAATTTCAGAGTATTAGGTGGGATAGTAAGGTCCACTGGTCTAAAATGTTTGGTAACAGGGTAATGGCAAGGCCATAGTGGTTCAGAGGGTGCAGTACACGGTTTGTAGTCTATACCACTGGGGTATATTTTCAATTAGCACCTAAACTGTGTCAAATAACTTGTTTAGTTATTTTTCAGTTGTGGCTGACTCCTTGTGACCCCATTTGGGGTTTTCTTGGCAAAGATACCAAAGTGGTTTGCCATTTCCTTCATTTTACAATTTAGGAAATTGAGGTAAACAGAGTGAAGTGACTTTCCCAGGATCATATAGCAAGTTTCTGAGCCCAGATTTGAATTCAGGGAGATGAATCTTACTGAAGCAAAGACATGATGGGGCTAGAAAGCAAGGTAAATTGGGAAAGGAGTTCATATCAGCTTCCTTCTCTAATTTACCATCTATCTAGATGTTAACTTCTACCTTTCTGCTGAAGGGCTTCAAGTGTGGTATATTCACAAGAGAATATTGGGGCTTTGGAGGTAGAAACTTTTGTTTTTATTTTTGTGTCCTAAATGTCTAGCACAGTGACTGGAACATAGGTATTTAATAAATGTTTATTGTTTGTAATGACTTCCCGTGATTTCAGAGGACCCATGACATACCATGCTACCCGTGTTTCTGATAGAGAGTGAAATAAATATATTTTGGGATACAGCCAATATGAGAGTATTAATTTTATTTGATTATGCTTAACAAGGGCTTGCTTGGGTTTTTTTTCAAAAAAGGAATTTTTGTCCATTAAAAAAATAAAATTTTAAAAAGTGCTTTTTGATTAATGAATTGATATACCAGACCGGGTCCCACTACATATTACAATTATATACATTGTCTTCTCCTCCAAGAGAATGCAAGATCCTCAAGAGCAGGGACTCTTTTTGTCCTTGCTGCCTGGCACAGAGTAGGCACTGAATGAATGCTTGTTTGTTTTTGAAATACATTTTTATTAATATGTTTTGTTTTTACATTACCCAGATTTCTCTCTGTACTTCTTCCCCTCTCCTTCCCAGAAAGCCATCCCATATAACAAATAATTTTAATAATAAATAATAAATTAATGAAATTTAACATATTGATAAAATAAATTTTTTTTTCCCTGAGGCTGGGGTTAAGTGACTTGCCCAGGGTCACACAGTTCGGAAGTGTTAAGTGTCTGAGACCAGATTTGAACTCGGGTCCTCCTAAATTCAGGGCTGGTGCTCTATCCACTGTACCACTTAGCTGCCCCGGATAAAATAAAATGTTAAAAAATTGTAAATGATAAAATAATTTGAAAATGACTTTTTTTTTTTTTTTAAAGTGAAGGAGGAAAATAGCAAAACCAATCAATACATATAAAAAAAATCTGGAGAATATAGGCCCTGTTCCATGCCCCCTGGTTCCCCCATTTCTGAATGAGCAGCTTGGGTTAAAGTTGGGGTAAACACTTGTCAGCCATGCCATGGTATTGGAAGTCCCAGCACGTGGGCTGATCACGGGAAGTGTCTGTTACTGCCTTGTGGGATGTCCTTGTGGCCCTCCTTGCAAGTCTGGAAGTGCAGTGAGCAGAAAAGGCTGACCAGCTGTCCCTGCCACACTACCTTCCAAGACAAACAGTCCCGTGGCAAGTGGCCTCCAGGAGACTCCTTGAGAGGAAGTCAAAACTCTTGGGTTTGCTTCAGAGGTCCTCTGGGATCATGTCCCACCCCCGCCCCACCCCTACCCCACCTCCTGGCCCTACCACCTCAAGGTGCCCTAGCTAGGATACTGATAGCAACCTGAGCCACAGCCCAGGCCCTGAGCCAGAGGAGGTTGGCAGTGCCCACTGCCCAGGAAGATCTGGAGCAGGTGGCAGCCTTATCTGCAGTCTGGCAGACCAAGTTACAAATCCCTGGTCTTGTTCTTCCTGTGGGTCAGGGCACCTGATACATTATTCATAGACCGGGTCTGTACCCAATATCCCCTGCCAGGGTAGCTCTCAGGTGCCAGGGGTATCAGGTCATCTCCATCCACTGGCTGCTTCCCAGAAAGAAAAGGTCCTTTCTGCTCCCGTCCCTGCTCTGAACGGACTGAGCTCTGTCTCTCCTCCCTGGGAGGGTGTCCAAGGTTCTCCAAGGGGGTATTAGCCAGGATTCAAACAAAGCTCGATTTCCTCTTGTCTCTTCCTTGTTTTTCTGTCTTTCAAAATGTCTATGGAAGCTTTTGATTTTATGCTGAAACATACTATGTGACTCTGGGCAAGACATTTCCCATCTCAGTAATTTAAGTAATTAAGACTGTAAGTGTCTGAGAAGATGCCAAACTACTTTTGTACAGGGAGTTTCTTATCTGAGAATTCTTTTTATCAGTGAAATCGCAGATCTAGTCTCTCTCTCTAATTTTTCTTTTTATGTGACATTCATTTCCAGATACATTCCCTCCCTCTTCCCTCCCTTAGTAAGTCATCCATTGTAACAAAGAATGGGGGGGGGGGGCGGGGGGAAGAGGAGGGAAGGAGAAGAAAAGGGAAAGGAACAAAAAGGAAAGGAGGGAGGGAGGGAAAGAGATAGAGGGGGGAAGGGAGGGAGAAGGAAGAGGTGGGAGAAAGAGGGGAGATGGGGAGAGAAAGAGAGACAGAGACTGACACAGAGACAGAGTGACAGAGAAGGAGGGAGGGAGAGAAATAGGGAGAAATGAGGAGGGAAAAGAAAGAGAGATAGAAACAGACACAGAGAGGACAGAGACAGACAGAGTTAGAGAGACAGAGAAGGAGAGAGACAGAAAGAAACAGAGACAGAGAGAGAGAAAGAGGAAGACAGACAGACAGACAGACACAGAGAGGACAGAAAGACAGACAGAGAAAGAGAGGGGGAGAGAGAGAGAGAGAGAGAGAGAGAGACAGAGACAGAGAGAGAGACAGAGACAGAGACAGAGACAGACAGAGAGAGACAGAGACAGAGACAGAGAGAGACAGACAGACAGACAGAGACAGAGAAGAGAGAATAAGAGAGAGAGAAAGAGGAAGACAGACAGACAGACAGACACAGAGAGGACAGAAAGACAGACAGAGATAGAGAGACAGACAGAGAAAGAGAGGGGGAGAGAGAGACAGAGAGACAGAGAGACAGAGAGACAGACTGAGGAGAGGGAGAGACAGACAGAGACAGTGAAGAGAGAATAAGAGAGAGAGAAGGAAATAGAGCAGGAGAGAGGAGGAGGAGAGAGGAAAAGAGAAGTAGTTTAGCAAAGCTAATCAAAATCGACAATGATAGTATACCAAAAAAATTAGTGCATTTTTTAGTTTTAATAATTTCTTAAGAATAAAGACTACAATTTTATAAAAATAACATTTGAAAGGTTAATATCTGAAATTTAAAAATATTGATATATTTCTAATTGAAAGTCTAAATAAACATCATCTTGTTCTCTACATAGTTGATTTTCAAGCTTTGTTGAAAAACTTTCCTCAGCTGCTGCTGCTCAGAGACTGAATGGACTGCATTTGTAATCCTAACCTCATGATCTTCCAAAGAATGAATGAGGTTTTGATGCTTACACAATAGCACTGACTTGATCCCACAAGGCAAAACCTAATGGAAATAAATCAGGTGACTGAGGTGGCCAAGAAGATGACTTCTTCTGGACTGAGAAAGTGTCATCCCAATAGGGACATGAACACACAATGCAAAATGACTGAGTGCCCAGTCTTGTTAAAATTAAAATTTTATTATACAAAGTTAAATGTAAAATAAATTTAAATAACTAATCTCTGAAATGTGGTGGGTTTTTTTTTTGTTTGTTTGTTTGTTTGTTTTGTTTTTTTGTTTTTAAGTTGGTAACATTTGTGCTTCCAAAGTTATTAAAACTTAAAATTACACCAAGACTTTTGAAACAATCTAATATGTAACCTGGAGTTCAAGCTCCTAATAGATATTGATCTCTTGACAGGTAGAGCCTTATGGGATTGAGCCCTGGCTTACACATATGTATTTGTGTGTGTGTGTATATGTATACATGTATGCATGTATACATAATTAGCCACAACCCAATAAAAACTTCAGAGTCAATACTTTTTAAATACTTATTTTTATCAAATAAAGGTATCTTTAAAAAAATAATAGCATGACCCAAAAACTAAGGGCATGTCCTTCAGTTGGCGTATGTTAGAACAAAATATGATCTATAAATGATATGGAAAACTATATACCTCAAAAAATAATGAAAGGGATAGTTTCAGAGAAATCATATATGAATTGTTGCAGAGTGAAGTGAACAGAACCAAGAGAATTTGTGCACTAATTTGTGCACTAGTACAATGCTAAAAATAACATTATAAAGACAATTAACTTTGACAGAATCAAGAGCTCTGCTCAATTCAACGACCAATCACGACCAATAGTTGAGAGGTGATGGATTCAAGATTCAGAATGAAATACAAATTTTTTAAGAAGGTTAATGTAAGAATTTCTTTTACTCAACTTTGCACATTTGTTAAAAAATACTTTTGTTTTTCTTTTCCCTTAAAGGGGGTTGGAAGCAGGGATGGAAAGAAGAAAAAAATAAAGTTTCATTGATTTTTTAAAAAGATGATATATGACATATTTTTACCATGTTGAACATATTAGATTGCATACCATCTGGGGAAGGAATGGGGAAAATTAAAACAAGATTTTTCAAGGGCCAATGTTGAAAAAATTATCCTTCCATATGTTTTGGAAATAAAAAAACTTCAATAAAAGCTGATATATGAAAAGCCTCTTGATGAAAAATGCTATTTACCTCCAAATGGAGAACTGATAGATTCAAAATGCAGACTGAACTATACTTAAAAAAGGGGGAAAACCACAAAAAAGAAAACAAAACAAAAGGTGACAACACTATGATTTGATCCACATTCAGTCTCCATAGTTCTCCCTTTGAGTGTGGATGGCATTTTCCATCCCAAGTCTATTGAGTTGCTTTGAATCACCTCATTATTGAAAAGAGCCAAGTCTGTCACAGTTGATCATCACAAAATCTTCCTGTCATTGTATGCAATGTTATCCTTATTCTTTTGACTTCACTCAGTTTCAGATCATCTACATTTTTCCAGGCTTTTGGGAAATCAGCCTGTTCATTTCTTTGTGTTTTTTTTTTTCCCCCTGAGGCTGGGGTTAAGTGACTTGCCCAGGGTCACACAGCTAGGAAGTGTTAAGTGTCTGAGACCAGATTTGAACTCGGGTCCTCCTGAATTCAGGGCTGGTGCTCTATCCACTGCGCCCCCTAGCTGCCCCAGCCTGTTCATTTCTTTTAAAACCATAGTATTCCATTACATTCCCATACCATAACTCATTCAGCCATTCCCCAATTGATGGGGATCCATTCAATTTTTTAAAAAAATTTTATTATTATTATAGCTTTTTATTTACAAAACATATGCATGGGTAATTTTTCAACATTGACCTTTGCAAAACCTTCTGTTCCAGCTTTTCCCCTCCTTTCTCCCACCCCCTCCCCTAGATGGCAGGTTGACCAATATATGTTAAATATGTTAAAGTATATGTTAAATACAATATATATATATATATATATACATATATATATATATATACATACATACATATTTATACAGTTATCTTGCTGCACAAGAGAAATCGGATCTAGAAAGAAGGTAAAAATATTCTGAGATGGAAAACAAGAATGCAAACAGACAATAACAAAAAAAGTGAAAATGCTGTGTTTCATCCACTCAATTTTCATAGAGCTGCTACAAACATTTTTGCACATGTGGATGCTTTCCCCTTTTTTTTGATCTTTGGGGTTCAGACTCAGTCCTGGCAGTGCTGGGTTGAGGAATATACAGTTTTATAACCCTTTGGGCATCGTTGAACCCTAATTTTTTTCTTTTTTATTTTTTTTTCAGAATATGCCTAATAAATTTTTGCCTAATTTCATATGGATAATGGATATTGTAATTCATGACTTCTCAATGGGTGTGGAGGGATGAAGGGGGAGAGAGAGCATCTAAAACTGAAAATGAAAATTTAAAAATTTAAAAATAAATAGCATATACAGCTCTCCACATCCAAAGTCCTCCATCTCTTCAAAGAAGGAAGGGAAGTACATTTTTTTCCAATGTCCTTCAGGGCTAAGCTTCTTGGTCATTACAATTATTTATATACAGGTAAACTTCTCAAGAACAAGTTTCCAAGCATCACCTTTAGGAGGAAAACCTGACCTTGTGAGCTTTTTTTTTTTTTTTTTAAACAAATTCTGCCTAAAAGTCTAGTACCTTGGGGATTTCCCTATCCTGTCTAGGAGAAGCTATTCCAACTTACCAGTTTTCAGAGGCCTTCTTCCAGCCCAGGTTCTTGATCCAGACTTTCCTCTCACACTCTTTCCACAAATACCCTTACCCTTCACTTGCCTAGAATATTAATTTTATCACACTGGCTCTCTCAGACCTGGAAATGAACTCAAAGACCATTAAGTCCAGTTTGTACCTATCTACAAAAGTGTGATAATTTAATTTTTTGCTTAAAGATAGTAAATGAAACTCTTGAAACAATGTATGAGGCGTCTCCCTGCAACTTATTGCTAGATGCCATGACCACTAGAAAAAGAAAAAAATCTTTGCTCTTGCCCCTAATCACAAGTGTCTTCTCTGCAAAGTACTCCCAATCTATATTGCCTCATACTCAGAAAGATGTCTTGGGGAATTTCCAGTGCCCAGCTTCCATTAGCTGAGGGGATTGTGTTTTTTGTTTTGTTTTGCTCAGAGAAAGGTGTGTGTGCTTCATAAAGAATTCAGAGACTAAAGTAAAATAAAAAATAATAATTAAAAAAAAATAAAAAGAATTCAGAGAGAAAATACAGACATGCCTTGATTCCGCACTACTACAATAAAGTGAATATTGCAGTAAAGCAAATCACATGAATATTTAGGCTACCCAGTGCATATAAAAGTTATGTTTTCACTGTACCATAATCTATTAAGTATATAATGATATTCTATCTTAAAAATCCAATGTACATTCCTTAATTAAGGAGACTTTATTCAGTGGATAGAGCAGCAGCCCTGAAGTCAGGAGGACCGGAGTTCAAATCTGGTCTCAGACACAACACTTCCTAGCTGTGTGACCCTGGGCAAGTCACTTAACCCCAATTGCCTCAGCAAAAAACAAAACAAAACCAAAAAAACCTTCATTGTTTATAAAAAATACTAACTATCATCTGAGGCTTTAGTGAGTCATAATCTTTTTGCTGTTGAAGAGTCTTGCTTAGATGTCAATGGCTGCTTAGGGTGGTTGCTGAAGGTTAAGGTGGCCATGGCAGTTTCTTATAATAAGTAGGGCAGCAATGAAGTTTGCCACATCAATTGACTCTTCTTTTCCCAAAAGATTTCTCTCTAGTATGCAATGCTATTGGATGGCATTTTTAAAATTAATTTTATAATTATAGCATTTTTTTGACAGTATATATGCATGGGTAATTTTTTTACAACATTATCCCTTGTACTCCCTTCTGTTCCGAATTTGCCCCTCCTTCCCTCCACCCCCTCCCCTAGATGGCAGGCAGTCCCATACATGTTAAATGTGTTATAGTATATCCTAGATACAATATATGTGTGCAGAACCGAATTTCTTGTTGCACAGGAAGAATTGGATTCGGAAGATAAAAATAAACTGGGAAGAAAGACAAAAGTGCAAACAGTTTACACTCATTTCCCAGCGTTCCTTCTCTGGGTGTAGCTGATTCTGTCCATCATTGATCAATTGGAACTGAATTAGATCTTTTCTATGTTGAAGATATCCACTTCCATCAGAATACATTATTGGATGGCATTTTACCCAAGGAAAACTTCTTTTAAAGTTGGAATCAATCCTCTCAAATCTTGCTGCTGCTTTATCAACTAAATTTAGATAATATTCTTCATTATCTGGTGTGTCTCAGGGAATAAGTCTGAGGAAAGGGAGAAAGCTTGGGGAATGGCTATTATTGATTAAGTTTATCGCCTTCTACTGGCAAGGTTTGTGATGCCCCAAAACAGTTACAATGGTAACATCAAAATTTTCTGGCCACAGATCACCATAACAGATATAATAATAGTGAAAAAGTCTGAAAGGTAAAGAGAACCACCGAAATGTGACATAGAGACACCATCTGAGCATGTTATTGGGAAAATGGTGTCAAAAGTCTTACTCAAGGCAAGGTCGCCACAAACCTTTAATTTGTAAAAAAAAAAAACACAACACAATATCTGCAAAGCACAATAAAGCAAAGTGTCATAAAATGAAGCATGTTTATACACCATCAAAATTAGTATAACACCTTGATATTATATTGTGAGCTTTTTGGTTGGTCCTTTCACTATCAACTTTGAGTTATCAACTATTGTTATTAATTTATCAACTCTCCAGAACACATCTTTACAAATATTTGTAAATAGCTATTGGAGGGAGGGACACTGACTCTGTACAAGAGGGACTTGGGTGGGGATCCTACCTCCAATTCTAACTATCTGTATGACCTTGGATAAATCATATGACTTCTGTGAACCTCAGTTTCCTCACCTCTCTAGCAGAGGCTTTTGATTGCTCCCTTTGCAATTCAAGATCCCGAAGTTATGATACAATGTCCTACCCAATGTTACTCTTTTCAATACAATTCAACAAACATTCAGTAAACCCTTATTTTATATATAGTGTCATGCTAGATATTGGAGAATAAGGACAAATATAAAAAAGTACCTGTTCTCAAGGAGTTTATGTTTTACCTGGAAGTAGAGGTGAAAAGAACTGAACACAGATTATAAAATATATGTCAGTGGTACACAGGCAGGCCATTTTGCTTTTAGGCAGAAACATTTGGACAGTGGAAGTAGCAAGAGAGGTATATGGGCTGACTGTACCCACTCACCTAGAACTGGTCTCAGAAGATGGCACCCAGATTTCATTTACATCTGTCCAGGTACAGGCAGTCTGCCTAGCTTTCTTCTGGAGAGCCAAAAAAATGTTCCCAGCCTCCTAGAATCTACCTCAGTACATGCAGGGCTCAAGCCTGAGTTTAAAAAGATCTGTTTTCTTTCAAGTTTCTCAAACTTGGCTCAAGTTTCCCTGGCCATTAAAATTCTTATCTCTTTTCCACTTCACATGACCCAAAGGAATACACACTGTTATTATAAATTAGAATACAATTATTGAATTGGAGGGAGGGAAAGGGAGGAAGGGAGGAAAGGAGAAAAGGAGAGAGGGACAGAGACAGAGAGTTCAAACAAACATTAAAACTCTCCAGCTACACTGGTTAAGTTCCAAAATCTGAGCTCAACTTCTGTCCAGGAAGCAGCTGTATCCAGAAGCCTTTTGTAACGTAGATTTGCAAGGGATTTTCCCAATATTACAGAGAGGGGAAAAGTTTTCACCTCACAATAAATGGCAACCCCATTTTAATTCCTATAGAAGATAGCAGTGACTTTCTACTACTCAGGTCAGGGTGTTGGTTTATTATACTATGTTTCTCCCTCAGGGATGTCTCCATTTCAATTAGATTCTGCAAACTTCCTCTAAAGATTACTCCTATCTTTATGTGTTTGAGATGGGGAAATGGATGAGGCCTTTCTTTTTTTAATCTTTAATTTTATTAAAGCTTTTTATTGACAAAACATATGCATGGGTAATTTTTTCAACATTAACCCTTCCTTGTAAAACCTTTTGTTCCAAATTTTCTCCTTCTTCCCCTCCACTCCTTTCCCTAGCTGGCAGGTGGTCCAATACACGTTAAATATGTTGAAATTCATATTAAATCCAATATATGTATATATATTTACATAGTTAACTTGCTACAAAAGAAAAATTGGATCAAGAAGAAAAAAAAAAACCTGAGAAAGAAAACAAAAATGCAAGCAAACAATAACAAAAAAAGTGAAAATGTTATGTTGTGGTCCACACTCAGTTCCCATAGTCCTCTCTCTGGGTGTAGCTGGTTTAGCTCATTACCGCTCTATTGGAACTGATTTGGTTCATCTCATTATTGGAGAGGGCCTCGTCCATCAGAATTGATCATCATACAGTACTATTGTGGAAGTGTATAAAGATCTCCTGGTTCTGCTCATTTCAGTGTAGGTCTGAAAAGGACTTTCTTGATCAATTGACTTTTCATCAACCAATCCAGTTGATGAAATCACAAAAAAAAAGGACAGGTAAGGGAAGCTGAGGTGTTAATGTCTTTAATAAAACATGAAGAAAGGTTTACTTATACTAGTTACTTCTTTACAGCTTGTGAAGTTTTCTAAATAATTTGTAAAACTAAAGGGCAACTAGCCATTGGCTGGTTAAGCAGTCTGGGATACTGGTGTCTTTTTAAAGAGTGAGACACTTTAAGAAGTGAATTAAAGCAGAAGGTCACCTTGCAGAATGTCTCTTCTAGCAGCAGAGAAGAGAGCCAGACTTAGAGAAGGACATACTGTTCTTGAGAAGGAATTGTTCTTGCCTTTTTTTCTGGGGTTTCTCAAACAGGTGGGTAGGGAGGAAGGACTGGGAGATATCTTTCTGCAAAAGTATCTAGCAGTAGAGCCGCTTGCCCAGTATAAGATATCTCATACAACAGAGTGCAGGGCTAGTGTCTCTCTAGTCAAGATGTAGGAGTTTGGTAAATCAGAAAAGAATCATTGGAAAATGAGTTATGGAGAGACACAAGCTCAGGGAGTTCAGGTGAGTGACCTGTTTGGCAAAGATGTACCAAGGGGAGGCGGAATGAGCACATCATAAAGAGAGAGAAAGCATCAAAGTCCCAAAGTACTGGACGCATGATTCGCTTTTGGTTACACATGTTCCTTACATTTGTATCTGTCTGCAAGTGTACCACCTGATTGCACATGTGTAACCTCTGTCAAATTGCTTACCATCTCAGGGAGGGAAGAGAGAGAATTTGGAACACAAAATTTCCAAAAAGAATGTTTAAAATTGTTTTTACATGTAATTGGGAAAAAATAAAATAGTGATCCTATGCATATGCCTGTTTGTGTCACTGTATATTTGTGAGAGATTTTGCCCCATGATTGATGGGAGGGCTATTTTGTAGCTGTTGGTCTTATGTTGTCATTTTGATAAATGCCTCTGCTTTGAATTAATTGGATTCTCTGGCTTACTACTAAAGGCAAAAATACTGCTCTTGTTGGGGCTCTTGTGCTACAGTTTCAGGACTACAGACCCATAGAGTATCTGGAAACAAGGCTGATCACCCCTGAGGGGACTCAGCCATTAAGTAAATGCTGTGAAGTGACCCAAAGAAAGCACTACATGTTTATGTTCTTTCCTCTTGTATGAGCTTCCTGAAGACAAGGATTCATTTTCATCTTTCTAGTACTTATCATTACAGCAATCAATCAATTAATCAAATCAATAAACATTTATTGACTACCTACTATGTGCCAAATACTACACTAAATACTTAATAAAATCTTATCAATAAAGATTGATGTAGCACAGTAAGATGTGCAAGTACTAAGTAGCTGAACCAGCATCCAAAGTTAGGAAATCTGATTCCAAAATCAATGTATTTCCTACTCCTCTTTTGAGATTTCCATAATTTCCATTCATCCATTCAATGTTTATTGCTTAGGTATCTGTATGCTCCTACTTCTTCCCAACATCTGGAACTGTATGCTCTTAAAAGGAGGGGCTTTCTAATTTAGTTGAACCAGTGCTTTACTACATGCAGAGTCAGAGGAAGATGAGAATGGTTGTCACATTTTTGTCTTTAGATTCATACTGAGAGTGAGAGAGTTACTAAATAAACTGAATAAAAATTATATCAGATTCTAATTACATTGAGGAAGCTTGACCCTGAGGAAGAGTTTTTAAATGTACCTCCCTCCCATCTTGATATTAAAGGGGACTATGGGTATAGAACACTGATTACATTGTCAGATGGTTAATGTATTATTTAGGTTTGTGGAACTACTTTTTTCTCTATTTCTTTTGTTTTTTGCTTCTGAGGATGGTTCTTAGGGTGGAAAAGATGATATAATTCCATGCCAATTTTTAATTGTAATCTTTTTTTTTTTTTTCCCTTGAGGCTGGGGTTAAGTGACTTGCCCAGGGTCACACAGCTAGGAAGTGTTAAGTGTCTGAGAGCAGATTTGAACTCGGGTCCTCCTGAATTCAAGGCTGGTGCTCTATCCACTGCGCCACCTAGCTGCCCCTGTTTTTATTTTTAATTGTAATCTTTTTTTTTTTCCATGCCAATTTTTTAAAAAGAAGATAGATATTGATTATTTTAAACCTCTCAGCCAGTGTTGTCATTGAAAGATTGTATTATCTGGAGAGGGTGATAACAGATTTGACAAAAGGTTGTTTCTACCTTGTTCCTATGTTTCAGGCTCCATATCCTGCTTGGTACCTTAATTCTCACTCTGGTGCTCTGTGCTTCGCATTGGTGAGTGTTTAGTATCTCTATCCAAACATAATCCTGCATAGATAGCTACCTTCATGAGACCAGTACCTTTCCTTCTTCCTGTCCTGTCCAACTGGTTTTCCACCTCTGATAATCAAACTAGTAATCTTGTGATGGAGAGAGCCATCTGCATCCACAGAGAGGACTATGAAGACTGAATGTGGATCACAACATAGTATTTTCAGTACTTTAGTTGTTGTCGTTTGCTTGCTTGTTTTTTCTTTCTCATTTCCCTCTCCCCTTTTTTCTGATTTTTCTCAAGCAGCATGATAAATGTAAAACTATATTTAGGAGAATTGTACATGTTTAACCTATATTGGATTACTTGCTGCTTAGGGAAGGGGGGAGATGAGGAGGAAGGGAGAAAAAATTTGGAACACAAGGTTTTGCAAGGGTGAATGTTGAAAACTATCTTTGCATATATTCTGAAAAATAAAAACCTATTATGAACCAAAATAAAACCCAGTAATCACATCTACTATTCCTATAGAGGATATGCCTCCATTTAACATCACCGTGACTCCCCAAACCCAAATTCCCTCCATTATCCCTCTCTTATCCACATATGTTGACTTTGTCATATGTTCTTTCAGAGCAGGGACTATCTTGCTTCTTTTATTTGTTTCTTCAGTGCTTAACCTAATGTCTAGTACAAAGTAAGCAATAATTTCATTCAGCCATTTTTCAACCACATCTGACTCTTTTCTTAGCAGATATTGCAGTGATTTGCCATTTTCTCCTTCAGCTTATATTACAGATGAAGAAACTGAGGCAAGCAGGATTAAATGACTTGCCCAGGGTCACAACTAATAAATATTTGAGACTGGTTTTGAACTCAGATCTTCCTGACTCCAAATCTGGCCCACTATGCTTTATGGCACCACATAGCTAGAAACCCTTGTAGGAGCCAGCCAAGAGAAAAGATATAGAAAGGCTATGAATAATCTCAGACTTTAAGTTTCTATTGTTTAAAATATTTTAAGTTTAAAATAAGTTTAAAACTATATTTCCAAACAATTAAGTGAGAAAGAGTCCCAGAAAAGGAGCACCCCTCCACCCCCGCCATTTTCCATGAATGAATTGCAATACGGGCCTTACCTGAGGCAATCCAAAGATATGAGGTCCTATAGAGCAAATAGTGAGTTTTCCCAAGTGTGTATGTTCCCTATTATGACTTTGTAAATTTAAACTGATTCTCCCCGACAGACATTATATGTATAGATGATGATAGATGTGTATCTAGATGGCTAGATGTAAATGGGAAACAGTGGCAGGGATTCAGGAACTATAATTGTGATATTAGGTATCCATTTTCCCTGAAAACATATTTCCCAGAGATGTCCACGTTGATAATGAGATTGAGGCACACATTGCCAGAGCTTCGTCAGTGTTTGGGAGACTCTGAAGGAAAGTATGGGCGAGAGGAGAGGGATTAGAGTAACTGCAGGTCCACAGAGCCATGGTTGTGCGCCTGTGAAATCTGGATCCCAGTGCCAGGACAGGAAACTAAATTGCTTCCACTTGAATTGTCTTCAGGAGATTCTGAAGATCATCTGGCAGGATAAAATACCAGACCCTGAGGTCCTTCCTCAAGCTGAACTGCCAAGCACTCAACTCTACTGTGGAGGGCACAATTTCATCAAGCTGGCCACATTGTTTAAGTGCCAACTGTACACTTGCCAAAAAAATTATTTTATGGAGAACTCACACAGGGCAAGCGCTCATAAGGTGCTCAGAAAAGACGATGCAAGGACACTCTCAAGGTTTCTTAAGAGCTTTAGAATCGATTGTGTGACGTAAGAGACACTGGCACAGGACCACCCAGCATGGCGTGTCCTCATCAAAGAAGGGGCTGGGCTCTATGAGATTAGCCCAAAGGAAATTCAAGATGTACAAAATTAGAGAAGCCACCCCAAATGCCAAATGGATTATTTGTGTTGGATCTATGGCAGAGCATTCAAGCTCATAATGGTCCGGTTAGCCACAGTTAGATATACTATAACTGGACTCTAACATCATGATGTCATTTTGGTCCTCTTTAAAAATGAAGAAAATAACCATCTATTTTCCCAAGAGGGTTGCTCCCAGAAAATGAATTGGAGAGAGAGAGAGAGAGAGAGAGAGAGAGAGAGAGAGAGAGAGAGAGAGAGAGAGAGAGAGAGAAGAGAGAAGAGAGAAGAGAGAGGGAGAGAGAGAGACAGAGAGAGAGAGAGAGAGAGAGAGAGAGAGAGAGAGAGAGAGAGAGAGAGAGAGAGAGAGAGAGAGAGAGAGAGAGAGAGAAAGAGAGAAAGAAAAAGAAGAGAGAGGAAGGATGGGAGAGGGGGAGAGAGACAGACAGACAGAGAGAGAGAGAAAGAGAGAGAGAGAGAAAGAGAGAGAGAGAGAGACAGAGAGAGAGAGAGAGAGAGAGACAGAGAGAGGACCTCATAGGGTACACTATGTACCACAAGGCCCAGCTCGCATAACGTCCAAATCCAGCACTCTTGGACTCTGATCTAACTTCAGAGAGTTCTGAGCATCTTTATTGGTTTCTGACTCTGTTAAATGTTTCCTGTAACAATTTGAATTTTGGCAACTTGTACTAAAAGGAAACCCAGAATATCGTATTCTTTTTACAAAAAGAAAGAAATCCAGGTGTTGGATGGTTTAGTTTAAAGAATCTGAAACAGGAATACAGCAATTATTAAGAATAGATTATACACACACATATACACATGGTGGGAGTGGAATATGCAAGTTTTTAACTTTATTCATGACGCC